>NC_086446.1:359285502-359602466 GCF_028390025.1 Pseudophryne corroboree | reverse complement strand
AGAGCCCCTTATTCACATTACACCATACTGAATTGCTCCATATTCAAATTACACCACACCCTATTGCTCTTTATTCACATTAGACGACACAGTAGTGCCCTTTCTATACGCAATGCCACATAGTAGAGCATCTTATGCACATAATGCCACACATTAGTAATGCATTTATACACATGATTCCACACGTAATGCCCCTTACACATATGACACACATTATTAATGTCCTTATAAACATAATGCGCCTTACACATTATGACAACCTTTATTAATGCCCTTTTACACATAATGTCCCTTACACATATGCCGCACATTAATGCCCTTATACACATAATGACAACACATTGTGCCCCCTACACATTTGCTGCACATTATTAGTGCCCCTATACACATAATGACACACATACAGTAGTACTCTGTTACACATATGTCGCACATTATTAATGCCCTTATACACATAATGACACACATAGTGCCCCTTACACATGTGTTGCACATTATTAATGCATTTTTACATGACACACATAATGCTCCTTACACATATTCCGAACACTACTGCACAACCAACCCACTCACACGCACACAGCACTCACACTGCCACTAACACTGTGACCTCTGCCTCTGCTTGGATACAGATATAGATGTGTCCTCATAAATCTTGCTTCAATGCTAACATCTGGCACCTTTTTTTGATGAAAATGCATCTTATTTGTATTGCTATGTGGCTAGGATGCACAAGCAGCTTCTGCTGATTAAAATGATGTGAAGCATGCCTATATACTGTGTGAGACTGTGGCTGTATCTGCATATGAAATGCTACACACAGAATATAGGCATGCCGCATATCATTTTAATCAGCAGAAGCTGCTGATGCCCCTAGGCATATCAAATGCCCTAGGCAAGTTTGCCTATGCCTATGACCGGCTCTGCAGCAGCCCACCTTCCCTGTCAAAGTTACATGTGTTATATCAATTTTCACCATTGGGTGGTACATACTGTAGGAACCCTTTCAAACTTTTGCCTTGTGGCCTACAATATATCTACTTACTTATGCCCCTGCTCATTGTAATGTGGTATAAAAGGAAGTGGAGGACATTATAATGTTAAATAATATGAACTGGGGCACTGTAATCTGGCACAATATGAAGTACAGACACTCTAGCATGGCATAATATGAACTGGGGCACTGTAATGTGGCACAATATGAAGTGGAGGCACTCTAGCGTTGCATAATGTGTACTGGCAGCCCTACAATGTGGCATAACGTAAACTAGGGCTTTACTATGGTTCATAAAATAGACTAGGGCACTACTATTGGGCATAATGTTAACTAAGGCACTACTATGGTTCAGAAAATGGGAATAAACCTAACAACTACTGCAAATAAGTTTTTAGCTAGAAGCATTGGTACAGGGGCCCCTTCAAAATGTTGGTATGGTGCCCACAAAGTCCTGGCTGCGCCCCTGCCCTCTTACACTAATAACACCTCTCACAGCAACCACACTCCCCATTTTTAAAAAGCACCCCAGCAGAACTCACACCCCACATTTACTAAAGACACCCCAGCAGCATTCACATCTCCCTTTCACTAATAACACCCACAGCAGCAACCACACCCTCACTTCTTTTTCACTAAAGACACCCAGCAGCACTCACACCCCTCATTCACTAAAGACCCCCTAGAAGCACTCAAACCCCTCATTCACTAAACATACCTCAGCAGCAACCCATCGACAACCTTTATCACTAGCAACAATCCCCCAAACCTCAGAGTACCACACAAAAACATGTAATATAAGTTTTACCTACCCCCCCTCGCCCTCTCCCTCCAGCATCTTCACTCACTTGCTGATCAGGATTTAGGCTTTGGACCCCATTTCCAGGTACCCAGGCTGGAATGCACTCTGCTGGCACATATTTCCAACAGTAGTACATCCCGGGAACCTGACCAGTTTATGTCATGAGATTTGCACTTCAGCTGCCAGTGGTGCACCCAGCAGAGTCCTGGTAAGCCCTCCTTCACTGGGAACACAGTGACTGCTCGGATTGACTGTACCCTCTGCAACTGTTTCATGCTGGGCAAGTCAAGTGGGGACTACCAGATACCCTCGCTTAATCCCAGCAAATGTCAGCAGTGCCTGAGTTCATAGGGACAACTGGTAATACAGAGGGGTCCCTGTAGGCGGGATGAGTACGAGATCCCGGCTGTCGGGAACCCGGCGGTCAGGAGACAGATGCCGGGAGCCCGACAGCCAGGATCCCGTCGGCGAGTGCAGCTTGTCCCCTTGCGGTCATCACAGGTTTCTATTCTCCTCCGAGTGGTGGCATGGACCACCACCCGAGAGGGGTAACCAGGCAGCGGTCAAGACTCAGACCGCCAGTATTTCAGCTGGTGTCGGGATTTCGGCGTCGGTATCCTGACTGCCGGGATCCAGACAGGTGGTCAATTGACTGCCTTCCCTGTGGGCTACTGCAGAGCCACACAGCTGACCAACCAGCATCAAAAGTGATTTGGAAACATTCAAGAGGCTCTTTGAAAGGTACATGCTGTACCTGGAACTTATTACTAACATTGGGACTCCTTCAATCATGGGACTCTCTATTCAAACTAATCACCACATCCTATTCTCCCAGCTTTTTTTATTGTCCTTCTGCACTTGCCTAGTCTGTTGTTTATTCAAAGGTCATCTTTGTGTAACATCAATTAGCATGTTTGTTCTGCTTACCAGTTTATGTAGTGCCACACTTCAGTTTCACATACTGTAGGTTCTACCAGCTGATCCCTTAAATCTTCAACAGTGCTAAATTTCTATACATTTTAGTTGTGACTACATTCTATTCCACTGGCTTATATAATTCTATTAGTCATTTACCAATTTGCCATTCTTTTACCACTATTTTATAAATATTTTTATATTTTGTTTCACAAAAATACTATCTGTATTGTGTGGCGGTCACTAAATGCTCTCCATATTGCCTGGTGGTCACAGAAATGCTCTCAGTAATACAGGTTGAGTATCCCATATCCAAATATCCGAAATACGGAATATTCCGAAATACGGACTTTTTTGAGCGAGAGTGAGATAGTGAAACTTTTGTTTTCTGATGGCTCAATGTACACAAACTTTGTTTAATACACACAGTTATTAAAAATATTGTATTAAATGACCTTCAGACTGTGTATATAAGGTGTATAGGAAACATAAATGAATTGTGTGAATGTAGACACACTTTGTTTAATGCACAAAGTTATAAAAAATATTGGCTAAAATTACCTTCAGGCTGTGTGTATAAGGTGTATATGTAACATAAATGCATTCTGTGCTTAGATTTAGGTCCCATCACCATGATATCTCATTATGGTATGCAATTATTCCAAAATACGGAAAAATCCCATATCCAAAATACCTCTGGTCCCAAGCATTTTGGATAAGGGATACTCAACCTGTAAATGGTAATCACTAAAATGCTCTCAGTATCGTATGATGGTTATTAAAATGCTTGCAATATTGTTTGGTGGTTGTTATTAAAATGCTTACAGTTCAGTATGGATGTTTTTAAAATGCTTTCAGTATTGGCTGGTAGTCACAAAATTGCTCTCAATATTTTCTGGTGATCACTAAAATGCTTTTAGTATTGTAGCGGGAAATGGGCTGTAACTGAACTGGGAGTACTAAATCACACAATACAAAGTCAAAGAGTCGGCATGGGAGTGGGGGCACCAAAATCTGTCTTCCCTTCAGGCGCCTGGGATGAAGTTACGCCACTGGTATGAGAGGAGCCGAATGAGGAGGTAGAGATTGGGCAAGCCTGCTATATGTGTGCCCGCTCTTACTGTGTACAGCACAGCAGCTGCCATGGGTTCTGACTAGTAATGCCCTGTTCCTCTGTGCACCTAGTGAATGAGACCAGATATCACTCCTTGATGTCATTACATCTTATATATTGAAGGGGGGGTCATTGTAGTGCCACCTGCCTGCCACATCTATTAATATGGGAAGTGCAGCATACAGTGGGTCAGCTTCCTACATCACCAGGCAGTCGCAGCACTACCTACTGGTAAGCGACTTGCTGTGCAATCCAGACAAGGTGGGCCAGCGCACCTCCAAATACAACTGATGGAACACAATTACGCCCCTGTCTGGCCCGCTTTAACCCCTGTATTGGACATGCTATGATAATGTAAGTAGCCATATGGCCACATAGCATGACTGCAGGATGTAAGGCATTTTTACTGCATACAGGATCATAATGGCAAGTAGGAACATGCCCCAAAAATGGCTGCCTGTCTCCCCAGCCCTGCACATGCTATTAACAGAGTGTTGTAATGACTTCCTGCAAATGTTTTGTGCTGGTGCCAGTGCCGTTGAGACAGACGCAGGGCCCGGATACTGAAGGAGGTGTAGTCAAATATAGTAGGCATGTCCACGCCCCCAGTGGGAAAAAAATAATAGAAAATACTATGCCTGCCACCAGGAAGTATTTCATCCTCAACAGCTGTCCCAGGCCCCAGCCAAGCCACCTCCAAAATTCAGTTAATTAGGCACCCCTGGCTTGGGGTCCTCTGGAGTGCACATGTGGCAACTTCAGGGTATAATAGGAAATGGCCACCTGATGAAATGCAAGATGAATCTGCCTATTTAAACTGCACTTTGGATGCACAAATCTGCCAGAGTATTAAAGTCACTTATCTAACTCCAGCACTTTAGAACCTACTGTAATTGTCTGCTTATCTGGCTACCAGTTCCTGCTTATGCTCTGACCATATATCTTAGCCTATTGCTTTGATCTGTCTGCTTGTAATACCAATCCTGAACCAGCGCCTGTTATCCTGACCTTTTGGTACCTTTGATTATTCTTTTGACTAAATCATGTACTACACTACTTGTTACCTGTACGTTCTCACTGTTTTTTTCATGTATATGGGCAGTGATGCCTATACCACCTTATAGCAGTTCTTAGTGAAGACCACTGAGTCCGTTACACTCCACACCTCAACTATGCCAGTACTAATCCTCCACTGACAGTGGCACGCTCTGGGGTTTCTGAGTACCTGGAATTTGATCCCCTAGTTCCCAGTACCCCTAGTACCTAGAGTCAGCACTAGGAAGGTATATGCACAGTCATGTTAATTGTGTTATTGAATTTTGTTGTTATTTTTTTTGATTGATCATTATTTGCTAAAACCAGTTTGTTTTTTTCAACAATAGTAAACAAAACAACATTTTTAATTAGTGGAGTATAATACTGTAGAACTACAAATTTCTGGAACTTTCAATTGATATATTTACTTCTATCTATTCAGTAAATCCTAACTCACAAGATTGCTCTACTTTTGCTCAACATTTAATGCTGATCACTATTTGCAACTTCCCTTAATCTCTCTGAAATCACACAACACAAACTCTTTATATGATGAAAGATATACATTGGAAACCAATTCTCTGTTTGTATATATATTTTATTGCAATGTTTTTAAACCTCAGTTCTTAAGGAACACTAGCAGTCCAGGTTTTAGTAATAGCCATGGTTGAGCATATATAGAATTTGTCGGCAGATAAGAACCACTTGGCCCATCTAGTCTGCCCCTTTTTTTTTTTATATTATTTTTTATCACTAACCTTATTTGATCCTTATTTCTTTGTAAGGATATCCTTATGTCTATCCCATGCATGTTTAAATTGCTCTACTGTCTTAGCCTCTACCACCTCTGATGGGAGGCTATTCCACTTGTCCACTACCCTTTCTGTGAAATAATTTTTCCGCAAATTTCCCCTGAACCTCCCCCCCTCCAGTCTCAGTGCATGTCCTCGTGTCCTATTGCTTCTCTTCATTTGGAGAATGTTTCCCTCCTGGACTTTGTTAAAACCCTTCATATATTTGAAAGTTTCTATCATGTCCCCCCTTTCCCTTCTCTGCTCCAAACTATACATATTGAGATTTCTTAGTCTTTCTGGGTATGTTTTGTGATGTAGGCCATGCACCATTTTAGTTGCCCTCCTTTGTACAGTTTCTAATGTATTAATATCCTTTTGAAGATATGGCCTCCAGAACTGAATACAGTATTCTAAATGAGGCCGTACCAATGACCTATACAGTGGCATTATTACTTCTTTCTTTCTGCTGCTGATTCCTCTCCCAATGCAGCCAAGCATCTGACTAGCCTTCCTCATTGCCTTGTTACATTGCTTACCTGCTTTTAAATCATCTGAAATAGTGACTCCTAGATCCCTTTCCTCATCAGTAGTTTCCAGTATAGTGCCATTAATACTGTATTTAGCTTTAGGATTTTTGAGACCCAAGTGCATGATTTTGCATTTTTTGGCATTAAACTGTAATTGCCAGACTCTTGACCATTCCTCTAGTCTACCTAGATCCTCAATCATTTGTTTTACCCCAGCTGGTGTGTCTACCCTGTTGCATACCTTTGTGTCATCTGCAAAAAGGCATACTTTCCCTTTAATGCCATTTGCAATGTCACCAATAAAGATATTAAAAAGCACTGGTCCAAGTACAGATCCCTGGGGTACTCCACTGGTAACATTTCCCTCCTGTGAAGTACCCCAGGGATCTGTACTTGGACCAGTGCTTTTTAATATCTTTATTGGTGACATTGCAAATGGCATTAAATAACTGCGCTACTAATTAAGGGGGTCATTCTGAGTTGATCGCACGTAGCAACTTTTTGCTGCCCGTGCGATAAACTAGACGCCGCCTATGGTGGAGTGCATTTCTGCATAGCAGGGCTGCGAACATTTATGTAGCCCTGCTATGCAAAAAAAGTTTCCTGTAAAAGAAGACCAGCCTGCGTTGGACTCACCACTCCCAGAAAGTGGTGAGTTGCCACCCCGCAACGCCTTCCTGCTGTCAATCTTCTTGCGATTGCCCCAGAGATCGCTTTCTTTGTTCTTCTGGTCGTTGCATCGCTGGGCAACGACGTGCGTGCGCATTGCAGCCACCGTGCAGGTGCAGACCCGACCCGTTCGCACCGCTGCGACAAACAGCAGCGTGTGAACGGGTTGGAATGACCCCCTAAGCCACCTCAACTATGGCTATCCTTAAAACATGGACTTTTAGAGTGACTTGAAGACCGTGGTTTGGAACCTCTGGTTTAATGGTTACTTTTTACGGTATTTTTTTTTTAATTCAAACAATAATTTGTGTTTACAGTTACATTTTGAACTTCAACACTATGAAGATCTGTTTGCATGGAAAACATTTCAGGTATAAATTGAAGATATTATATAACCTGCATGAGCACAGTATGTTTCCTTTGCTCAAATTTTGATTATGTTTCTATCATATCTAATCTTGAGCAATTTCAAATGTTACAGCATGGCAACAAACTAAATAATACAATTTCTGGTAATCTGGATTGTTTTGGTTTCAATATTTTTTATTTTCACAAACAAATGTCATAGACATGAATACTAGGAAAAACATAGCATGTAAGGAACAAGGGCCCTCATTCCGAGTTGATCGTTCGCAAGGCGATTTTAGCAGAGTTACACACGCTAAGCCGCCGCCTACTGGGAGTGAATCTTAGCTTCTTAAAATTGTGAACGATGTAATCGCAATATTGCGATTACAAACTACTTAGCAGTTTCAGAGTAGCTTCAGACTTACTCGGCATCTGCGATCAGTTCAGTGCTTGTCGTTCCTGGTTTGACGTCACAAACACACCCAGCGTTCGCCCAGACACTCCCCCGTTTCTCCGGCCACTCCTGCGTTTTTTCCGGAAACGGTAGCGTTTTTATCCACACGCCCATAAAACGCCGTGTTTCCGCCCAGTAACACCCATTTCCTGTCAATCACACTACGATCGCCGGAGCGAAGAAAAAGCCGTGAGTAAAAATACTATCTTCATTGTTAAATTACTTGGCGCAGTCGCAGTGCGAATATTGCGCATGCGTACTAAGCGGAATTTCACTGCGATGCGATGAAAATTACCGAGCGAACGACTCGGAATGAGGGCCAAGGTTTCAGTCCTTTGCAATAGTGAAGGTGATCAAAACCGAATACAGGTACATAATAGAGACTGGTATCGTACATTTACATAGTGTGATGTCACAAATAGCATACAACAGCACATTTAGAAACCTGGGCTATGCATCCTTCTACATACACAGTATAAACAACAATAATATATAAGTGAAAAAAGAGAGGGGGGGGAGGGGGGTAGACAAGGACATACCATGGGAAAAGGCACGAGGGGGGGGGAAGGAGAGGACATATATTTATCTACCTAGCATCTTAAGATACATTAATATTATGCCATATAGATGAACTAGTATCGGTGTCAAGCGAAGATATGTATGTACCCCATTTTTAAACAAATTTGTCATAGTTCAAGTCTGGATTTAATGAGATCATTCTTTTGTCAAAGAAAATCAGCTTAAGTAATTTGCATTTGAGTTCCTGTATAGAGGGAGCAGATTTCTTAATCCAATGTATTAATATGAGTTTCTTAGCTAGTGTTAGGGTAATGATAAGGAAGGGTGAAATGCATTGGGTAGTGTGGGGGAGGTTCCATTCTTTAAAATTCAGACAGAGGCAGGCCAAAGGGTTCAGGAGTAAACTTAAATTCATTGAGGAATTAATGAATAGAATAACTTTAAGCTAGAATTTTAGTATTTTGGAGCAGGACCAGAAGTAGTGAAAGTATTTAGCATTTGCCATAGAGCATTTGGGGCATAAACTTGATTCCGATGAGATCATGTGTCTCCTTTGAGCAGGTGCAATATAAAGTCTTTGTATAGACTTAAAATGAACCTCCTGCAAGTAAGCTGAGTGGAGGATACTCATAATCTTATGGGAATGAGAAGAATGAAGATCGGCTCGAGTGAATGCGGGGATATCACAATTCCAATTTTGTACAAGAACACCAAGGTAATTGTCAGACTGAAGGTTAATAAGAATAGAATATAAGTGTTTAGATTAGAATTTCCGTGTGTAGAGGGAATGTAGTAGTGCATCTAGGGCAGGGGTGGCCAACTAGTCCGAGTCAAAGAGCCCAGAATTCTCTCCAAGAAAGCTGAAGAGCCGGTATCATGCGCGCGCGCAAAAGTGGGCTTGGCCTAGTAAAAACGGGTGTGGTCTAGCTGGCACAAGGTCACACACCATCCCCAGCTCTCAGAAAACTCCTCTCTCCTCTCCTTCCCCCCAGTTCTCAAACATTACCTCTCTCCTCCCCCCATCCCCAGCTCTCAGACAGCACCTCCCTCCTCTCCCCCCCATCCCCAGCTCTCAGACAGCACCTCCCTCCTCTCCCCCCCATCCCCAGCTCTCAGACAGCACCTCTCTCCTCCCCCCCATCCCCAGCTCTCAGACAGCATCTCTCTCCTCTCCCCACCAGCTCTCAGACAGCACATCTCTTTTCACCCCCATCCCTAGCTCTCACACAAAACCTCTCTCCTCCCCCCCAGCTCTCAGAAAGCACCCCCCCCTGCTCTTAGACAGCGCCTCCCCCTCTTAAACAGCTCCTCTGTCCACTCCCCCCCCCGGCTCTTCGACAGCACCTCTCCAGAGCAAAACAATGGACCCCCCCGCACCTCTTATTGTTCACATAATAGAGATCTCAGGCAGCGAGGGCAGAGGAGGGCAGAGCACCACACGCTCACTTACCATGCCTTGTAGATCATTCTCCCTTCTCTGGGCGCCATCTGTCTGCAGTCTTCCCGCTCCTGAGGTCCGTCTTCCTCGCGGCTCCGCCTCTCAAGCGCTGTGCGGCTGTGACATCATGAAGTCACTTTGAACGCACAGAGCGGAGCGGAGATGAGCTGAGATACACATGAAGCCTCCTCTGAACTGCTGAATGTCAGTCAGAGGAGGCTTCATGTGTGTAATGGTGAGCAATGGCAGCCAGGGAGCCGCATTAACACAAAGAAAGAGCCGCATGCGGCTCAAGAGCCACGGGTTGGCCACCCCTGATCTAGGGAATGAGGATGAGTGCGTAGAGTGGGCGAGGGGGGCAAGGCTTGTGCAAAGTGCCTCGCCTGGAGATATAAGGAAAAGTGGGAGTTAGCGAGATCATAGGTGTCTTTTAGAGAAGTGAAGGGCAGTAGACGTCCTCCTGGGTCAAAAAGTTTAGTGGCTAAGTTAAGCCCTTTTTGGTGCCAAAGACGGAATGCAGGATTAGAAAGAGATGGGGTGAAATTGGGGTTGCCTCATAGCGGAACAAATGACGAGTGTGTGTGCGGTGATTTGAAAGATTTACTAAGGCGGAGCCAACTATTATAAGTATCTCTGAAGAGAACATGATTAAGAATATGAGAGGGTATAAGTTTAAGTGGTGTAAGTAGTAAGGCCCCTGGTGAGAATGGATAAAATATATTCTGTTCCAGGGTCTTATCTATATATACTGAAGTATCCATTAGCCAGTCAGCAATAATTTTGAAATGTGTAGAGAGTGCATATGATGAGAAGTTCGGGATTCCTAAACCACCATTGGTTTTATAATGATACAGTTTTTTTATGGCCATTCTTGGACGTTTTCCGTTCCATAAAAAAGTAGACATGATTCTTTCGAGAGTAGAAATGTCACGTCTCGAAATAATGCAGCGGAGATTTTAGAAAGGAGAGGAAGAAAATTAGCAGAGTAGAGTAAGCGAGGATTATTAGGGACCTGGACGCCCAAGTACTTAATTTGGGAGGTCTAGATATGGAATTGGGATATAGTAGGGAGGGAGAATAGAACTCGGGGCAGTGTTGATATAGGTAGTAGTTCAGATTTGGTTATATTAATTTTATAGACGGAGATGGGGCTTAAAGAGTTAATTATATCTAAAACGTCTGGGAGGGAATTTTCCGGATCAGAAACAAAAAGAAGCATGTCGTCCTCAAAAAGGCAGACTTTTAATTCAGAGGAATATTTTTTAATACCTTGAAATGTAGGACATGAACGTAGGGCGATGGCAAGGGGTTCAATCGCTAAAATAAACAAAAGGGGGGAAAGGGGACATCCCTGCCTGGTTCCTTTAAGAATTGGGAAGGTTGGCGACAGGAAGCCGTTACAAGAGACTTGAGAGGAGGGGGAATTATATAGTGTTTTGATAAAGGAAATAAAGGCAGGGGGGAATCCAAATCTTTCCATGGTGAGGAACAGGTGCGACCAGTGTACTAAATCAAAAGCTTTTGCAGCATCAATTGAGAGAATGACATTTCCACTGGCCGCACCTGCTCCCTTACACCCCGCCTCTATCGCAGCCAGGACCTTGCAAATGTTTGTAAGGGAATATCGGCCTTTGACAAATCCGGATTGATCTTTATGGATTAGGGAAAGGAGAAGTGGGTTTAGGCATGTTGCAAGGATTTTGGTAAGAAGTTTATAGTCACAATTTAATAATGAAATAGGCCTATAGGAGCCAGGATGGGAGGGATCTCTACCCGGTTTAGGTAAAAGCTTAAGTATTGCCGAGTTAAAATATAGGGGGAGGGTTCCATTGAATAGGATATAATTAAAAAAGGATACTAAGACTGTACTAATCTTTGGTGCCAATAATCTATAAAAGTCCCCACTGAAGCCATCAGGGCCTGGGGCTTTTGCTGGCTTCAGAGATTTAATAGCTTGTTGTATTTCAGTAAGGGTGATTAGTTGTGTCAGAGAAGAGGCAAGTTCAGAAGAGAGTTGAGGATAGAGGAGAGTAGACCAGTAAGAGTCTGAGCGGTATATAGGTAGAGAAGAAGTGGTGGAGGATGAGGGAACTGCAACCGATTGGGGGTGTGAATAGATATCAGCAAAATATTCTCTCATTATATGAGTAATTTGCATATTTGAAGTAGTATGTGATCCATCAGGGAGGAGTAGAGGATGAATTCTCATCGGTGGTCTGGTACCATTTAGGACAGGCATATCCAAACTGCGGCCCTCCAGATGTTGAGAAACTACACATCCCAGCATGCCCTGACACAGCATTAGCATTCTCGGACAGCAAAACTGTGTCAGGGCATGCTGGGATGTGTAGTTTCACAACAGCTGGAGGGCCGCAGTTTGGACATGCCTGATTTAGGATATTGGATAAGAGCTTGCTAGTCTTATTACCATACCTATGGAAGCGGTAATTAGAAGTAAACTGGTGTTTATCCATTAAAGATTGGAGTACTTCTTCAAATTTCGTTTTAGCTGTTAAATAGGAATCTCTATTATTGGATGAGGGGTTTTGGCTGAACGCCGAATAGGCATCAGTGAGTAATTGCTGTAAGGTTACATAAGTTTGAGAATATTTCTTCTTTTCTGTAGATTGATATGTAAGGATAGTGCCTCTCAGTACAGCCTTTGCCGTCATCCAAAATAGAGATGGGTCATTAGCAAGAACATGTTTGTTAGATTCGTAATAGTTGTCCCAAGAGCTATTTAATAATGCTATACATTTGGGGGAATTACTTAAATGAGCTAGAAATCTCCATGTTCTATGTGTAGATCTTTCATTTTGAGTTTTTATAGTCAGCCATACTAATGATTGGTCGGAGATGACTATCGGTTCCATACCAAAATCAGTAACATGTATAAAAAGAGAAGAAGAGAGGTAGTCGATGCGAGAAAGAGTGTGATGAGCAGCGGATAAGCATGAAAATTGTCGCTCTGTGGGGTTTAGAGCTCTCCAGACATCAATCAGCTGTAAGGATGAGAGGAGGAAGGGGACACCTAGTTTAGGTAAAGATATAGGTTTATTTTTAGGGTGAGACCTATCTAGGAAAGGGTTAGAAATCAAATTGAAGTCTCCACCTATGATAAGATTGGATGAAGCATGGGGAAGCAAACGTGTTAAGAGAATTTGGAGAAAGGGTTTGGAATATGAGTTGAGTACATAGAGAGTACATAGAGTGTATGTTGTTGAATATAATTTAATGTAAAGCAGGAGGAATCTACCATCTGGGTCACATTCAGTAGTTAAAACATCAATTGGGAGTGATTTGGATGCTAATATGACTACGCCTCTGGATTTTGAGTTGTATGAGGATGATGCTAGTAGACACCAATTAAGCATCTGGAGCTTAACAGTTTCTTGTTGTGTGAGATGGGACTCCTGAATAAAAATGATATCTAGTTTTTGTCTATTTAAATAAGTCAGTACCTTTCGGCGTTTGGCAGGTGAGTTGAAACCACCCACGTTGATCGAGCCGATCTTCAGTTCAGTCACATCAGGCATATCTGACCCTGTAGACATCTTATCAGTAGATGCAGGTAGACAATCATTAAAGTATAGGTAGTCTCAATGCAAAAGGGTAGAAACAAGAGGGGAGAACATGAGGGAGGGGGAAGACAAGACAAAGGCATAACTAGGAAAATACAGCATGGGTGTGAACCACATGTCTAATATAGGAATATCGTGCTTATTAGCACTGTGCTTCCGCAGTTTAAAATATAAAAAACTGTAGAGAAAAGAAAACAACCTAGTACCAAGTACCGCGTACTTGGATCTAGTTAACCGGAAACTGAGCAATACAGGTGTCCTAGCACCCTAGTAGCAAAAATGAAGTGTAAAACCTCTGGGCATGGTAAAAGAAGAAGTGAAAACCTATAGGCATAACAATAGAGTTTCAGGGTACTCGGAGGAGAGAATATGTAGGAGGCATTAATCCAAATCTGCAGAGGGGGTGGGGGGGTGGGGAGGGGGAGGGGGCAGGGGATGGGATAGAGGGGGGGAGGGGGGGAAAGAGGGTTAATGGATCTTATCCAGAGAGGTCTATAAATTGGAGGTACCATCTTACTTGTATAAACAATTAGTTACTTATGCTAAAACCAATACAAAACAGGTAAGAGGGGCAGTAAGTCAAAATGAGAATTACATCATATTAGAGGTGTCATGAAACTATCATAGGACAGTGAGCCTAACATAGAGAGTCCCAGGAATGACCGTTGAGGACAAACAGAGATGGGTAGTGTATCTTGAACTGAGGCATATTCAGGTTATAAGTTACTGGTCAGTAGCAGTGGTCTGTGATGTCATCTGGTATCTGTAGATTATCTTCCCGTAAGAAGGCCTGGGCATCCTCCGGAGTATTAAAGTCATAATGTCTGTCTGCAGTAAAGATACGCAGGCATGCGGGATACATAAGGGCAAATTTTCTTTGTGCCGCAAAAAGGGCTAAGCATATAGGAGAAAAGGCCTTTCTTGCTCTGGTAAGCTCAACAGAAAAGTCTTGAAACAGGCGTATGCGTTTGCCCTCCCATGACAGATCCTGGATTTGACGGGAAGCCCTCCAGATAGCCAGTTTATGCAGGTAGTTCAAACACTTGAAAACTATCACTCGTGGCCTCTTATCATGAGGTTTAGAGGGGGGACCAACTCTGTGAGCCCTCTTGATCACTAAATCTTTGCATTCTGTCTCAATCTTCAAAAGCCTTGGGAGTGTATTAGTGACAAAAGCCATCAGATCAGAACCCTTCACAGATTCCAATATTCCTACCACACGAATATTTCATCTCCTAGATCGATTTTCGATTTCATCAACTTTGTTCCAAAGTTGATAATTCTCTTTTTGAAGCTGTATAATAGAGTATTGGGCATCTGCCAGGTCATGGCTAACTGTGCCCAAGCGGTTTTCAGTGTCAGTCACTCTGCGCTGCAGATGCTGTAATTGGTGTGTAATGTCTGAAACAGCCTGCATTAATAAAGGGGACATGGTGTTTTTAATGGCATTCACTATATCCCTGTATGTGGCAGGGGAGTCAGAAGATCTCCGTACCTGCGGGGTGTCTGTGTCTTCCAAAGCCTCTGCCGCAGCTTTCTTATGCGCCGGGTGTGTGGCCGCGATGTCCGCGACCGGCGCCATGTTTGTTTCTGCACGGCGCTTCTCTTGGCGTGGCTGTAGCGGCTTTGCAGTCTGCGGGGCTGCCAGGAATTTCTCCATAGAAGGTATCCGCGGGGCTGGGTGGGGGGGGGGGGGGGGGGGGATGGAGAGGTTTTGGAGGCCTGGGAAAGCCTTTAAAAGATTTTTGTAGTGGGTGTAGGACGGAGCAGCCGGATCACGCTGCCTCCTGCATGCACGCAGAAGCGGAAGTAATCTGGATTGTTTTAAAAAAAATCAGGTTTTTGCAAATTAGGTACAAAAAGGTCATTTATTTCAAACATTTACCATTGTTCTTCTCCTTAACACACCACACCTAATGAACACAGCATTCAGTGCAACATTTACTTGTGTAAAAGGATAGATAGATAGATAGATAGATAGATAGATAGATAGATAGATAGATAGATAGATAGATAGATAGATAGATTGGCGTATCTATAATGGGTGCAGTGTGTGCAGGGCACATGGGCCCCAAGGTCCAGGGGGCCACCCCGCACACACTGCACCCGTTTGTTTAATACTTACCTCATCAGAGCCATCCCTTTTCAGCAGCGCAATAGAGTCTGAACACTAGGGGGTACAAACTCTATTGCGCTTGCTGAAAACTCCAGAAATATGGCGCGGCGGCCATTTTTACGGAGTTTTGCGCATGCGCATTCAGAGAATGGCCACTGCGCAATTTTTCCGGAGGTTTGTGCATGCGCAATAGAATCTGTGCTCAGACTCTATTGCCGCTGCAGAGGAGGACGGCACCGCTGGGGAACTCCGAGGAGGTAAGTATTAAATCCTTGTGCATTGTCAGAGAGGAGGGGGCCCATGATGCCGAAGGCTGCACACGGGTCTTTTCCTCTCTTAAAATGCCGATAGATAGATAGATAGATAGATAGATAGATAGATAGATAGATAGATAGATAGATAGATAGATAGATAGATTTACAAATTGTGGAGCAACAATATAAATAATACATATATTTTTTTTAATAACTTTCCTCAGTTGTTTATTTAATTACTCATTGATCATAAAGTAGCATGTAAAACATTCCTCATTATT
Source organism: Pseudophryne corroboree (assembly GCF_028390025.1). NCBI lineage: Eukaryota > Metazoa > Chordata > Amphibia > Anura > Myobatrachidae > Pseudophryne > Pseudophryne corroboree. The sequence goes on along the minus strand of NC_086446.1, from coordinate 359,586,625 downwards.
ATATCACTAAGGTATTACCATTTGTTATAGTTTTGCAATACTTTCATCCTGAAATAAACTTACACTTTATGTCATTTATAAGCTTGTGGAAATGTTTGATGTGCAGCATCACAATGTACAAAATCCCTCTCCACCTTACTGCAGCACTATACCATATACACTATAAAAAAAACAAGCTGCAGATGTTCAATGTACAAATTATTGTTTTAGAAAGCTGAACCCATACTAGACGCTAACAAAGCACATAAATTTCTTCAACGCCCCTACCTCTGTCTATAAATAACAAGCCATGAAGAGGAACATTACACTTCATACGCAGACTAAGATCCTGTAAGCTGTGTTTCAAATTGCATTGTTCTCCACCATCACCATGAGACATAGCACCAAGCACAGTTATTCTTCAATTGGAGCCGTCAAAGGAGGCTGCCACATAGGGGGGCATTCCCCCAGAATGTCTGGTCATTATCCTACAGCTCATCATGGAGGATCCAATCATGGAGGGTTAAAACTGTCACATCATGGAGTTTCCCATTTATCTCATCATTTGACTAATGGTGGAAGCTCCTCTTTGTCACATTATGGAAAGGGATCCCATAAATCACATCTTGGTAATTCTCACAATATGTATCAGGGAAGTTCTCATATTTCGCATCATGGAAGCCCCCATTTGTCACATCACGGTGGAGGATCTAATTTGATCCACCATGGGCAATCACATCTTTCACACCATGGTGACTTCCAAAAATCTCATATCGGCTCATCTCATATATCAAATTTTGGAAGCTCCCATATGATGCATCATGGAGGAGGATCTAATGTGAGCAACCATGGGAAATCCCACCTTTCCCATCATGGTGGCTTCCATATATCTCACCCCGGATCATCTCAAGCATCCCATCTTGGAAGTTCCCACATGCAGCATCATGGAGGCTCTCATGTTACCCATCATGAAGGTTCCCATGTGCCACATCATGGAGGCACCCACAAGTTTCATTATGGAGGTTCCAATATGTCCCATCATCAAGGCCACCACAAAGCTATCAGTGGCCATAGTGGGTCAAGTTGTAAAGCAGTCTCATTCTCCAAACACTCTTCTGTCAATCATCATGGTGGCCAGAGGCATGCTAAACACTTTAGCAGCTCTGGAGGCCACAGTGGATGGAAGAATGATGGCCTGCTTAGTATCAATGAGAAAGAAACCATGCAGATACTGAATGAACGCTTATCATCCTACCTGGATAAGGTTCGTGCTCTAGAACAGGAAAATGCCGAGCTGGAGAAGAAAATCTGTGAGTGGTATGCAAACAACGCTCCCAGCTCACTGCCTGACTCCAGCCAGTACTTCAGAGTAATTTCAGATCTCCAGAACCAGGTACTGTAGAGAAAATTATTACTGTTTAGAAAATGGGTACAATGTAGAAATGCTAAGTAATCAGTTTGCACCATACTAATTTTAAACAGAAGATCTTATGAAATGTGAAAGTCCAGCTAAAAAAAGTGTATGTAAAGTTAGCCAGATTTATGTTCCAAACACATAATTAAAACGCAAATAGAAAAAAACAATGCAATAACTTATTTATTCTGGGATGCACAAAGTGTGCTACTCAGCGTTGACCGTAAGTGAATTCTATTAGGAACAAAATGCATTTTTTTTATTTAGATAAGTAGGTCCTGCCAGGAGACATATGTCTTTGGGTGCTAGGTATCTGGGGCAAAATATGCACTAATGATAACAGCGATCAGCAGAAGCATTTGATTGGTTGATCTCTCTTACTAATATTTTTGCTTTTATTACTATTATTTTCCTGCTCCAATCTGTTAGCAATATTTAATTGATGTCTGCAATCAGATTGCTGCACAAAATCCACATTTCATTTTTAAATTGGGAGACAATGGAGGTTTGCATTTAATTGAACTTAATTCTTTTATTTTCTTTTTGTGTCTGCATTTATTTGATGTGTGGAACAGTATTTACTAATAATACTGTCCAGACACAGATGAGGGGGAAATGTAATTGGGTCCAAATTTTGTCAAGGTCTGGGATTTTGGCCAAGATTGCTCGTATTTTAAAACAGAAATCATTTAAAAGGCAGAACCAGGTTTCCTTGAGTGCTGGCACTTGGATCACTTTTGTGGAAGTGGTGATGGTGGGGTATGTTTATTTATTTATTTATTTTACAGTGACAAGACCTGTACTGATGCTTAGCAGCAGCAGCACATACTGTGGGGGAGATGTACTAACCCTTTGGGAGTGATAACGCCAAGAGAGATAATGTACCAGCCAATCAGCTTCTAACTATCATGCTACAGGCTGAAAAATGCCAGGAGCTTATTGGTTTATACTTTATCTTTCTTAGCTTTATCACTTTCCAAGGCTTAGTACAATCTTTATATAATGGCTCAAGTATACACATTTGTAGTTACATGCGCAACACAGAAATATGTATATGTTTTCCAGCCAAATGTACACAAAGGCTTAAATGATTGAAGTAATTTACAATAGTAGGTAATGTGGTTAAGTATCATGGTATAATATATCTTTCAGATCACTGGAGCTACAATGGACAATGCCAGGATTGTTCTACAGATTGACAATGCCAAATTAGCAGCTGATGACTTCAGTGACAAGTACAGTATACATTATTGTGTCTACATGTTTCCTTTTTACATGACTGTTGTTTACACAGTGAATTAAGATAAAAATGTCTACAGATTTTAGTACAAGAAGGAGGGTGACCCTGTCACTACCATTTCAGATGAGCAGGGGATATAACTTAAGTACACAAGGACTGTGGGGGTGAAACACTATATGTAGAGTATGTACAGTACACGTGTCATTGTTGAAAAAAAAGTCAATAAAATAACAATAAAACATTATGTGCCCTACACATACAGCTACAGCAGTTTCCCTGTATGGTAGTAAATGGGTATTTCATTAGTCTGCTTTGTCCTTTCTAGGTACGAGATGGAACAGCACATGGCTAGCAAAGCTGAGGCTGATGTGAATGCTCTGTGCAGAGTCCTGGGAGGTCTGAACCAGGAAACATCTGACCTGGAGATGCAAGTTCAGAACCTCCAGGAAGAAATGCAGGAGATGAAGAGAAATCATGAAGAGGTGATGTTTAGTTACAATAACTTGAGGAATGTAAATGCAGAACCCAGTGAGAAGAACAAAACAAGAGATTTAGTTGGAGTCAGACAATTATTAAAGTTAGAAATACATCTGTGTATTATTCTTATGCTATTCTTATATTTTTGATATCCTTCAGGAAGTAAACTGCCTCCGTGCCCAGCTTGGAGCCAGAATCAATGTAGAAATGAATGCTGCCCCATCCATCGACCTTAATCAAGCCTTGTCTGAAATTCGAGATGAATATGAAAACCTGATGGAGAGAAACCTGAGAGATGCTGAGGACATTTTCAGACAAAGGGTATCATTCTTTGGGGGTCCAGTGTGATTCTGTTCCTGTTGTAAAAAAACATTTGAATGTTAGGTTAAATCCATTCACAACAAATTGCAAAAGAATTCACAGTTCCAATTCACATAATCACCTTATCACCTTCATTTGTGTCAGAACCCCACTAATTAGAACATTACTGTATATTAACACCATCCATTCATTGCGCTAACACTTTTATTGTCCTGGCAGAGTGAAGAGCTAAATCGTCAGATGGCATCAGGTTCAGAGCAACTCCAGTCTGTGCAAACCGAGGTCATTGAGCTGAAGCGCACTGTCCAGGCCCTGGAAATTGAGCTTCAAAGCCAGCTGAGCATGGTACAGTATGGACAAATGTAGTTCTTTCTTGTCTATTATTATGTACTAATGTGGAGGTACTTAAAGACCACAAGGATTTGGTGTGTTGATAGTTACTAACTTTCAAAAGTGAGCTACAAAAAAAACACAATTTAGAAGGTTTTTTTCAGTTGGCTCATCTCAAATAATAAGATTTAATGGTGAAAAAAACATGTATTCATTGTCCATTCATGCACGCAGTGTAAATTTGTTTTTATGTTTTTTTCACTATCACTATTGTAGACATCAGCTCTGCAATCTACTCTGGCAGAGACACAAGCTACCTATGGTTCCCAACTCGCCCAGCTACAAGCTATGATTGATAATGTGGAGTGTCAATTGGCACAAATCCGATCTGATCTAGAATGTCAAAACCATGAGTACAAGATCCTGATGGATCAAAAGACCCACCTGGAAATGGAGATCGCCACTTACAAACGCCTCCTGGATGGACATGACATCCAGTAAGTCCAGCTACATTATGTAGAAAAAAAGTGTTCAATCACTTTTTACTACATAGTGCACATATTATACAGCTGTCATTCACCTCAATAATAGCAGCTTACAATTTACCACTTTAGTTACAGTATATTTATCATTTATTAAACTGAGGGCACAGAATTGAATTCTCTTGGGGATCAAGTCTGCAAAAAGAGAAAGATTCTGCTATCCGTTAAGAAAACATTCCCATGGTGAAAGCACTAGTGGAATCCTCAAAACTCATAAACTGCTTGGGTATCCTGGCACAGTGGTGTATCTGTAATGGATGGTACACACAGGCCCCTGTGTCAAGGTGCTCCATAATTCTCGAACTGCACCGTTTGCATTTACTTACTTGCCTGTATCATTATTACAGCATTTCTTCACAAATATGGTCCACCATCATATTTTGGAAGAAACCACTGAAGATATTGCATCGGCACCATATTTTCAAAGATTGTGTTGGAAACATAGCATCTACAGAAGACTCTCTAACAGTGTCGCTTTTGCATATGTGATTTTTTGCTCATGAATAGGAGGAAGCCTACAAAGTAACATATGCCCATGGGCCCCTCCTGTCTTAAAACACTCCTGTGCTTACACATGTAGAACTAAAAGTGCAGGAATACCCTTGAGAGAACATGCTATCATTTGCAGAACTGGCTGGCATGGAAGACCCACTAGAGCATGTATAATAAAAAAAAAATGATAATGCTTGTCAGTAGTTTATCTGGGTACTCAGGGCTAGGGTATTGCATAATTTATATTATAGATTTACATGTTATAATGACACCAATCCCCACAGCCCAAACTTTGACAATTTAAACAAAAATGGTTTACACACCAATTGATGCCCCACCCCCACTGTAGCTACACTCACATTATCCACAGCTCCATCCCTGAAGGGGGGCCCTGCCTATTTTGTCAGTCTGGGCCCCACAATTTTTGCTGACAGCCCTGTCTGCAGCTGAATGACTGTAACACTGCACCATCAGTGGTTCCTCTCCTTTCAGTGTCCTGTTGCTGACTGTAACTCCACACTGTCAGCGGTTCCTCTCCTTTCAGTGTCCTGTTGCTGACTGTAACTCCACACTGTCAGCGGTTCCTCTCCTTTCAGTGTCCTGTTGCTGACTGTAACTCCACACTGTCAGCGGTTCCTCTCCTTTCAGTGTCCTGTTGCTGACTGTAACTCCACACTGTCAGCGGTTCCTCTCCTTTCAGTGTCCTGCTGCTGACTGACTTATATATGTGAGCTGTGCTTAACTTCTCAACTAATATTTTCCTTTCCACAAGAAGTAATGCACTTTATACTGGATGTCAATAGATATGCTATGGAATAATTTATTATTTGCTTAATTTATAGCCTAATGTTCTGATTTGTCCCACAGAGTATCAGACTACCATATGTCAAGTGGAAAACACGGTGAGTTGATAAGTAAGAATTGTGTATGCTATCTTTTCTTTATAATGCTCTGGCAGTACAGGTATGTTGACTGTAACAGAATTGCACTACACTTGAAAACTATATTTATTAAGCAGGTTTTACCTAACTATGATTGGATAGCACCATTTATTTTGCTCAGCATGTTTAAAATGTACTAAACATTTTAAAATATGGTAATCCCATACAGACATCCTATACAGACATCCAAAGCTTTCTGTACCTACCTATATCACGATATGTGAAAGTTGTTAGCGCTATGTACAATGACATACATTCCTAGGGTATTTTAACAGGATTGTCCCAATTCCCATGTTTAATTACTTATGTGTTTACTGTTATGCACATATAACTTGTATAGTGTTGTATATATTAGTACATAACCATTGAAATGATTGTATGAAAATTATGTATTTTTGGCCCACATATCTTTATATTTGCATCCTCTCACTTCCCACTTCATAAAGCTTGTTATACTCATGAATCGTTTCTCACTTGTAAATCAGATTTACTGTAAGATCAATTTGTAGTTGTGGTTTTATTTCTGTGATTCAAAAAAGAGCTTAATAACTAACAACATGGCTGTAATCTCACATAATTGCACAAAAGAAACATACATACTTTATATACAGTATCTGTCTCCATAAAAATATAAGATATTGAACCAGATTGAATAGAGTATCAATCTGTACTACACTGATTATAGTCAGAGAGAAAGATCACCCATGTAGGGACTTGCATGAGACTCTGATTAAAAGAACCAGACCTCATATGAATTACAAGTCATATATATATAAAAATCACACCTGATGATCAATACATTATACAAATATATCCAATACTGTATGTCATTCTTGCTTAAAATAATTCTGATGAAGTGACCTTTACAATCTAAAGAATAACTTAACGTAAAGTTACCAAAATCACATTAATATATAAAAGAAGACATTACAAGGGGATTCAGTTATTTAACCGCTTGGAGGAAATCCACATATCCAGTGGTCATAAAGGGTTAATCACTCTGTATTAAAAACAAACCAAAACAACAAAAAAATAAACTCTCTCTCTCTCTCTCTCTCTCTCTCTCTCTCTCTCTCTCTATATATATATATATATATATATATAGTACAATATACGTGGACAATCGTGGGCAATCCACTTATAGACCAACACACCACCATATAGTAGCAAATATTCAATCCATAATTTAATCCAATTTAAAGTGCATTGTGCAGCATGATGGCAATGGCAATGACTACAAGCAATAACAACAGTTGCAATATACATTTTTTTGCAATAAGGGATATATAAGGGATATATAACAAATAACATCTGTAGCAATTTTGCCTTGCAGTCTAAACACAGCACATACAGCCAAAAAATATCTGAATGAAAAACTCAGTACAGTTAATTAACTAGAGGACAAACTCAATAATGTTCAATAGGTTAAAATATATTAATCATTTTTACACAAAAAAATGAAAAACTGCCCGCTGCCTCCTTTTTTGATCATATCAAAATTATTTCCCCCCCCCTAATTTCTTGAATACGTCCTTTTAAATTATTTTGCTAATGCTTTCAATATACTGTAAGATAAGATCCCACTTTTCCAGGACTCCTATTTAGCCTATATCACTCCACTCTAATATAATGAAGTCATCTTTTTGTGTACTAGACCATTATATATACTGTATGCCAATATTAAGTATAATTTTTTTTCCATGTATATTGAAAAACAAAATATTTCTTAACTATATATAAAATTATCTTAATGCACCTTATAATTTACCTTATGAATTTTTCAAGTCAATGATAAAAACTTGTCTATTTGTGCACCTAACCATAACAACTCTGCTTTCCTGTCTGCCATCATTTAACGATAAAAAAGATTTATTCATTTACATTTACTTTTTCCAGGCTCTCCCCACGAAATGGTACACCATGCCACTGAGCATGCCCATGATCTCAAATGCTAAAAGATCCCTGAATCATGCTGGAAGAACGAGAAGGCCCATTGTGACTCCAACAGAAATATCATAGAATTTTCTTTTCTTAGAACTATTACTTATCCTGTTACCTTTCTTTTATTAGTCAATGGAGGTGTATAGCAAGTGATTATTTCAATGGCTTGTAGGAAGAGCATTAGCAATATTTTATATATTCCTATGAATGTGTTCTTCTACAGTAGCTTTAGAATACTAGAAGAGGTATTGTAGGTACATTGGAGGTCTCTGTAGTACAGTAGGGATGTTTTCAGTTGAAACACTTCCAGTTTAGATATACATACAATTTACACACAAAAAAAAACATGTCTGCCTACCTAAGGATGACTCACAGAGCTGGAACACTATAATGTGTGTTGGGTGTTTTGGGCAGGAGTAGTATAGTAATCTACAACATAGACATTACTCCTTTACAGAGAAGTGATTTATCCTGGGATTTCAAATACATTGATTTAAATCATTCTAAAATATAGTCAGAATATAGATCCACACTTGGAAACAAAATATCACTTGTTTCCACTATATTTATTTTCTATCCTATAACTTTGTTGACATAACAATGTACATGTTTCTACTATTTAAATAAACCCTAACAGATACTTCCAGCACCCACCAGTATGATGATATTGTGCTGTAACCCACTAATTTATAACCATTGTATAGTTTATGTGATCACAGAGCTCAAGAATACGGTAGTCTCATTCATGGGCTATATTGGGCTTGTGTATCACAGATAATGTTGGCTCTTGGACTGTATTGTCACTGCTTTACTATGTTTTCCCTATCTTTTTATTCAGAATAAACTTTGCTTTCTGCTGATGCACATGTGAGATATCTGAGTATTTGTACTAGGGTATTAATCCCCATGCCTCACTATTCTGGTATTTACTTCCGAAAATGTTCAAGATTTACATGGAAGATAAATTTAAGACACTAAAAATCCTGTAACCATTTGTAACATGCCGGTAACATGAAACTGTGCAGTACTTCACAATTAGAGTATATCTAAATTCCATAAGATGTGCTAGCAGTACAATTTAATAGGGTAATATATAACCGCAAAGAGAATGAACCTGTGATGCTCCTTTAAGTGCTCCATAAATGCTCCATCTTCTGCATAGTGGTTTTCAAGGTCCACGTCACAGCCTTTGGAGACAAAACCATAAAATTGATCTGCATCTATATTTGTGGGCTCACATCTATTCCAGATGATGTACATTTAGGATGCATTAAAAATGAACCACAAATTCCTACAATTGTTTGACTGGGGCATGGAGGGTCCAACAGGAGAATGCAGTGGTAGTGACCCATGCTTAAGTGTGTGGCCAGCAACCGGAGGGGTGTGGCAGCCTCCACAGATCCTTGGCTAGCCATTAGAAAGCACATGGCCTGGGCTACTTTATAAATATTTAAATAGTAAATCATGATAATGTCCCAGACTGATAACATCCACGCACTGCAGTGAAGATACCACAGTCCTGGGAATGAAGTATAACTTAACATATGTTTAATAATTAAGCATTTGATGGTGAGCCTCGCAATATGTACCACGTTAATGCATTGTACATATGATAGGGGACTCTGGCACTGACTGGCCAATGTCTAAAACTCAATGAAAACTGTATTAGATCTAGTAAAGGTGAAATACATGCCATTGTAAGAACAATTGACAAGTTATTACCACTGGAATGACTTAATTGTAGGTTACTGAATTAATGCCAACCTACAGTTTAATTCCAATCACTGGCAGGAACTGTGTTCATTATGTTAAAGCCCATAGTTAACAAGATAAGAGGACTGCCACTTTGACTGGCAGGGGGTGAATCCACCAGGTACTGTAACTGACTCTCTAATAGATGAAAATGTATAATTCAAGTGCACAGTTTGGAACTTAACCCCTAGAGGAGAGACTGGGCCCTTGGGCAGTGGGGCCCACCAGGGATTTCACCTGTACCCCTGGGGGCCAGTCTGGCCCTGAGTCCAGGGGCGTATCTACTGTTTGGCGAGGATGGCACTCGCCAGGGGCGCCGGCCGAGAGGGGGCGCTGCCTGGCTGTGCCACCCACGGCGGCCCAGAGCTGTATTAAGAGGGGACGACGACACACAGCCGGCTCACCTTAACAGCAGCGCAGCAGTGGATTACAGAGCACGGGGACAAGGAGTAACTGGCGGGTAGGGAATGGATCCGCATGTGAATCAACCTGACAGGTCAATGAAGCGAGTAGCGGCAACAGATGGCGCCGTATGCAGCCAGGTACCCCACCATGCGAGTCACAGGTGAGCCGGCCCTACCCCACTTCTGCTGGGCCGATGCACAGAGTGCGATCTGCGCTGAGCCGGGGACTGCCGCTACCGCGATCGGAGCTCTCAGATTTGGGGAATGGCTGCTGGTCACTAGAGGCGGCTTCTGCTCAGAAAACGGCCGCGGAAGCTGCTGCCTACGAGCTGCTGCCAGCTTATATTAAATCAGCGGGGTGGGACTTTAAATCCATCGGAGCAGTTATCATCAGATGACATTTAACTCACGGCAATTGGAGGTGTAACGTGGGCGGAGCGAGAGCTCTGGTCTCCCTGATGTCCGCTCCTGCCGTGCCGATGTGAGATGCGCGCCGTTAGTAAATCTGTGTGCCATGCTGCATGCTGCCTTTTTAAATAGTAAGGCAGCGTACAGTCTTTAACAGCAGTCAGCATTTGTAGTGCGCTGCACTGTGTATGTGTGGCTGTTGCCCCACCCCTGCCTCTACACTTGCTATGATCACTGAAGCTGCAGCACGGCCACGGACTCTGCAGATCTCTGATGTGGAGCCTTGTGGAGTGCACTGGGAACGGCCAGTGGCAGTAGAAGAGGGGGTAGGTGATCAGAGACAAGCCTGTCTGCCCTATTTCTCCAGCCCACCCCTTACTTCTGCCTCTCTGAATCCTCCTTTTCCTCACCATGTCTCTATCACCCTCTGTCTCTCTGACACCGCCCCCCCTGTCTATCTCTATCACCCTCTGTCTCTCTGACACCAACCCCCCGTGTCTATCTCTATCACCCTCTGTCTCTCTGACACCGCCCCCTTCCCCCCTGTGTCTATCTCTATTACCCCTCTGTCTCTCTGACACCAACCCCCCCCGTGTCTATCTCTATTACCCCTCTGTCTCTCTGACACCGCCCCCTTCCCCCCTGTGTCTATCTCTATTACCCCTCTGTCTCTCTGACACCAACCCCCCCGTGTCTATCTCTATTACCCCTCTGTCTCTCTGACACCAACCCCCCCCGTGTCTATCTCTATTACCCCTCTGTCTCTCTGACACCAACCCCCCCGTGTCTATCTCTATCACCCTCTGTCTCTCTGACACCAACCGCCCCCCGTGTCTATCTCTATTACCCCTCTGTCTCTCTGACACCAATCCCCCCCCGTGTCTATCTCTATTACCCCTCCGTCTCTCTGACACCGCCCCCTTCCCCCCGTGTCTATCTCTATTACCCCTCTGTCTCTCTGACACCAACCCCCCCCCCCCGTGTCTATCTCTATTACCCCTCTGTCTCTCTGACATAGACCCAGCCGCCACGTGTCTGTCTCTATTACCCCTCTGTCTCTCTGACACCCCCCGTGTCTGTATCCATTACCCCTCTGTCTCTCTGACACCAACACCCCCCATGTCTGTATCCATTACCCCTCTGTCTCTCTGCCCCCCCCCACCCGTCTCTGTCTCTATCACCCCATGTCTCTCTGACACCTTCTCTCCCTCACCATATCCCCCATTTATCAACATTAATTTTTAATTATGATAATTAACATTACCGCCCGCCACATTTTTTTACGTGAATTCAGTATTGAAGCTGCTGCCTAAAACACCCAGCAGCACTGTTTGTCACATTCAGACAGTGCTGACGAATGAATACAAAGCTGTTTTTTTCTCCTTCATAGATTGGCGTATGCGCAGTGCATCTTCCTTTCTGCCACTAAGCGACACAAGTGTGCGGCACAAACATCTGGCCCATCTAGGAGTGGCACTGCAGTGGCAGACAGGATGGCAGTTTTAAAAACTAGGCCCCAAAGAGCACATAATGCAAAGAAAAAAAAGAGGTGCACTGAAGTCGCTAGGTGACAAAGCTAAGAGACACAAGTGTGCAGCACAAACACCTGGCCCATCTAGGAGTGGCAGACAGGATGGCAGTTTTAAAAAATAGCCCCAAAGAGCACATCATGCAAAGAAAAAAAAAAGAGGTGCACAGAAGTCCCTGGGTGACTAAGCTAAGAGACACAAGTGTGCCGTACAAACACCTGGCCCATCCAGGAGTGGCACTGCAGTGGCAGACAGGATGGCGGTTTTAAAAACTAGGCCCCAAAGAGCCCATAATGTATAGAAAATAGAGATGCAAGATGGAATTGTCCTTAGGCCCTCCCGCCCACCCTTATTTTGTAAAACAGGACATGCACACTTTAACAAACCAATCATTTCAGTGACAGGGTCTGCTACACGACTGTGGCTGAAATGATTGGTTTGTGTGGGCCCCCACAAAAAAGAAGCAATTAATCCCACCCTTCCTCCAAAAAAAAACAAGAAGCAATTAATCTCTCCTTGCACAAACTGGCTCTACAGAGGCAAGATGTCGACCTCATCCTCATCCTCCCATTCCTCACCCCTTTCACTGTGTACATCCTCCTCCTCACAAAGTATAAATTCACCCCCACTGGAATCCACCATCACAGGTTCCTGTGTACTTTCTGGAGGCAATTGCTGGTAAAGGTCTTCCCGGCGGAATTTATAATTCATTATTATGAACATCATCTTCTCCACATTTTGTGGAAGTAACCTCCTACGCCAATCGCTGACAAGGTTACTGGCGGCACTAAACACTATTTCGGAGTACACACTGGAGGGGTGGCAACTTAGGTAAAATAAAACCAGTTTGTGCAAGGGCCTCCAAAATGCCTCTTTATCCTGCCAGTATACATAAGGACTGTCTGACATGCCTACTTGGATGCTGTCACCGATATAATCCTCCACCATTCTTTCAATGGTGACAGAATCATATGCAGTGACAGTAGACATATCAGTATCCATTGGCAGGTCCTTCAGTCTGGACCAGATGTCAGCACTTATATAGTTACATAGTTAGTGAGGTTGAAAAAAGGCAAAATGCCCATTGATTTCAACCTGTATCCATATTAAGCAGTGCACATTGTAATGCACCAACCAAAATAATGGGTTTGTACCTATTGACAACTATATTTTGTATCACTCCCATATACATAATGTCAATATGTTAAATGCTATAGCCTAGGATGTCTTTTACAGCTAGGAAACTGTCCAATCCGTTTTTAAATGCATTTACAGAGTCTGCCATTATTACCTTCTCCGGCAGGGAGTTCCAAATCCTTATTGCCCTTACAGTGAAGAACCCTTTCCTAGGTTGTGTACGGAATTTTCTCTCCTCTAGTCTCAGTGAGTGCCCACGTGTCCTATACAGAGTTTTATTAATAAACAAATCCCCTGCTAACTCTTTGTATTGACCCTTTACATATTTGAAGATATTAATAATGTCTCCTCTTAGTCTCCTCTTTTCAAGGGAATACAAATATAACCTAGTAAGCCTTTCCTCATACTCCAGTGACCCTAACCCTTTAATCAGTTTAGTAGCGCCCCGATATCTTTTTTATAATATGGTGCCCAAAATTGAACACAATATTCCAGATGCGGACGTACCAATGATTTATACAGAGGCAGGATTACATCCGCGTCCCTTGACTCAATACCCCGTTTTATGCACGCATGGATTTTTCTTGCCTTCTTTGCTGCATTTTGACATTGTGTACTGTTATTAAGCCTATTATCTATGAGCACCCCCAAATCTTTTTCCACCTCAGTTACCCCTATCTTTTCCCCATTTCGAATGTAGGATGCAAGTTTGTTTCTAATCCCAAAGTGCATAACTTTACATTTATCAATATTGAATCTCATTCCCCATTTAGACGCACAAGTTTCAAGTTTAAATAAGTAATTTTGTAAAGACTCCACATCGAATGAATTACCTTACACAGTGTAGTATCATCCACAAAGACTGACACTGTGCTTTCCAGGCCTATTCCTAGATCATTTATAAATATATTAAACAGTAGCGGGCCAATTACGGACCCTTGTGGTATTCCGCTGACTACTGCTGCCCAGCTGCAGGACATCCCATTGACCATTACTTGTTGTACCCTGTTATCCAGCCAATTTCCTATCCATGTAGAAATAGTATTTCCTAGTCCGAAATCCCTTAATTTTGTTCCTGACTGCCCTGCCTCACCACCAGCGGATGGGCTAGGAAAGTTATCCTTTTCCTTGCAGCCCCAGTTGCAGGAGAAAATGAAGGAGGAGCTGTTGACGGGTCACGTTCCGCTTGAGTTGACAATTTTCTCACCAGCGGGTCTTTGCACCTCTGCAGACTTGTGTCTGCCAGAAAGAGAGATACAATGGGGTATATTTACTAAGGTCCCGATTTTGACCGAGATGCCGTTTTTTCTTCAAAGTGTCATCTCGGTAATTTACTAAGCAAAAATCACGGCAGTGATGAGGGCATTCGTAATATTTTGGAAGTCCTAGGAAAAAATCACGAATCAATACACCATCGGTCAAATACGCCTGCAATTTGGTAGAAATCGGTCATTTACTAAAAAGTGCAAAACACAAACACTGCCGACAATAGCCAAACACTGCCGTGCTAAAATACAAATCGTGAAAAAGTGCTAAAAAAAACCAGTATTTAGAAAGGGATGGAAGCTGCGCTCACAGGGAAGGGGTACCAGAAAGTGCTGCTGAACCTGAAGGCGTCCTACCTCCTTTAGTAGAATAATGATTGGAAAGGTTAGCGCACTGATTGGTGATTATAAGGGTAAATAGAATAGGTGTTGATAATCTGGGTGAGATTTGTAAATACCATACATATGTGTGCGAATAAATAAGAATTTACTCACCGGTAATTCTGTTTCTCGTAGTCCGTAGTGGATGCTGGGAACTCCGTAAGGACCATGGGGAATAGCGGGCTCCGAAGGAGGCTGGGCACTCTAGAAAGATCTTAGACTACCTGGTGTGCACTGGCTCCTCCCACTATGACCCTCCTCCAAGCCTCAGTCAGGTACTGTGCCCGGACGAGCGTACACAATAAGGAAGGATTTTGAATCCCGGGTAAGACTCATACCAGCCACACCAATCACACCGAACAACTCGTGATATGAAACCCAGTTAACAGTATGAAACGATAGAGCCTCTCAACAGATGGCTCAACAATAACCCGATTTAGTTAACAATAACTATGTACAAGTATTGCAGATAGACCGCACTTGGGATGGGCGCCCAGCATCCACTACGGACTACGAGAAACAGAATTACCGGTGAGTAAATTCTTATTTTCTCTAACGTCCTAGTGGATGCTGGGAACTCCGTAAGGACCATGGGGATTATACCAAAGCTCCCAAACGGGCGGGAGAGTGCGGATGACTCTGCAGCACCGAATGAGAGAACTCCAGGTCCTCCTCAGCCAGGGTATCAAATTTATAGAATTTTGCAAACGTGTTTGCCCCTGACCAAGTAGCTGCTCGGCAAAGTTGTAAAGCCGAGACCCCTCGGGCAGCCGCCCAAGATGAGCCCACCTTCCTTGTGGAATGGGCATTGACAGATTTAGGCTGTGGCAGGCCTGCCACAGTATGTGCAAGCTGAATTGTACTACAAATCCAACGAGCAATAGTCTGCTTAGAAGCAGGAGCACCCAGCTTGTTGGGTGCATATAGGATAAACAGCGAGTCAGATTTTCTGACTCCAGCCGTCCTGGAAACATATATTTTCAGGGCCCTGACAACGTCTAGCAACTTGGAGTCCTCCAAATCCTTAGTAGCCGCAGGCACCACAATAGGCTGGTTCAGGTGAAACGCTGACACCACCTTAGGGAGAAACTGGGGACGAGTCCTCAATTCTGCCCTATCCATATGAAAAATCAGATAAGGGCTTTTACATGACAAAGCCGCCAATTCTGACACTCGCCTGGCTGATGCCAGGGCCAATAACATGACCACTTTCCACGTGAGATATTTCAGATCTACGGTTTTTAGTGGCTCAAACCAATGTGATTTCAAGAAATTCAACATCACGTTGAGATCCCACGGTGCCACAGGAGGCACAAATGGGGGCTGAATATGCAGCACTCCTTTCACAAATGTCTGAACTTCAGGTACTGAAGCTAGTTCCTTTTGAAAGAAAATCGACAGAGCCGAGATCTGTACTTTAATGGAGCCTAGTTTTAGGCCCATATTCACTCCTGCTTGCAGGAAATGCAGAAATCGACCCAGTTGAAATTCCTCTGTTGGGGCCTTTTTGGCCTCGCACCATGCAACATATTTCCGCCATATGCGGTGATAATGTTTTGCCGTAACATCTTTCCTGGCTTTAATAAGCGTAGGAATGACTTCCTCCGGAATGCCCTTTTCCTTCAGGATCCGGCGTTCAACCGCCATGCCGCCAAACGCAGCCGCGGTAAGTTTTGGAACAGGCAGGGGCCCTGCTGTAGCAGGTCCTGTCTGAGCGGCAGGGACCAAGGGTCCTCTGAGATCATCTCTTGAAGTTCCGGGTACCACGCTCTTCTTGGCCAATCCGGAACCACGAGAATTGTGTTTACTCCTCGCTTTCTTATTATTCTCAGTACCTTTGGTATGAGAGGTAGAGGAGGGAACACATACACTGACCGGTACACCCACGGTGTCACTAGGGCGTCCACCGCTATCGCCTGAGGGTCTCTTGACCTGGCGCAATACTTCTCTAGTTTTTTGTTTATGCGGGACGCCATCATGTCCACCTGTGGACGACCCCATTGATTTACAATCATTTGGAAGACTTCTGGATGAAGTCCCCACTCTCCCGGGTGGAGGTCGTGCCTGCTGAGAAAGTCTGCTTCCCAGTTCTCCACTCCCGGGATGAACACTGCTGACAGTGCTAGTACATGATTCTCCGCCCATCGGAGAATTTTTGTGGCTTCTGCCATCGCTGTCCTGCTTCTTGTGCCGCCTTGTCGATTCACATGGGCGACTGCCGTGATGTTGTCTGACTGGATTAGCACCGGCTGGTGTAGGAGCAGGGATTTTGCTTGACTTAGGGCATTGTAAATGGCCCTTAGTTCCAGAATATTTATGTGAAGGGCAGTCTCCTGACTTGACCATAGTCCCTGGAAATTTATTCCCTTTGTGACTGCCCCCCAGCCCCGTAGGCTGGCATCCGTGGTCACCAGGACCCAGTCCGGTATGCCGAATCTGCGGCCCTCCAGAAGATGAGCACTGTTCAGCCACCACAGAAGAGACACCCTGGTTCGTGGAGACAGGGTTATTAAACGATGCATCTGAAGATGCGATCCGGACCACTTGTCCAACAGGTTCCACTGAAAGATTCTGGCATGGAACCTGCCGAATGGAATTGCTTCATAAGAAGCTACCATCTTTCCCAGGACCCGCGTGCAGTGATGCACCGATACCTGTTTTGGTTTTAGGAGGTCTCTGACTAGAGAAGACAACTCCCTGGCTTTCTCCTCCGGGAGAAACACTTTTTTCTGGGCCGTGTCCAGAATCATTCCCAGGAACATTAGACGTGTCGTGGGGACCAGCTGTGACTTTGGGATATTCAGAATCCAACCGTGCTGGCTCAGCACTTCCTGAGATAGTGCTACTCCCACTAACAACTGTTCCTTGGATCGTGCCTTTATTAGGAGATCGTCCAAGTATGGGATAATTAAAACTCCCTTTTTTCGAAGAAGTATCATCATTTCCGCCATAACCTTGGTAAATACCCTCGGTGCCGTGGAGAGTCCAAACGGCAGCGCCTGGAATTGGTAATGGCAATCCTGTACCACAAATCTGAGGTACTCCTGGTGAGAATTGTAAATGGGGACATGCAGGTAAGCATCCTTGATGTCCAGGGATACCATGTAATCCCCCTCGTCCAGGCTTGCAATAACCGCCCTGAGCGATTCCATCTTGAACTTGAATTTTTTTATGTATGTGTTCAAGGACTTCAAATTTAGAATGGGTCTCACCGAACCGTCCGGTTTCGGTACCACAAATAGTGTGGAATAGTAACCCCGGCCTTGTTGAAGTAGGGGTACCTTGATTATCACCTGCTGGGAATACAGCTTGTGAATTGCCGCTAGCACTGCCTCCCTGTCTGAAAGAGCAATCGGCAAGGCGGATTTTAGGAAACGGCGGGGTGGAATCGCCTCGAATTCCAGCCTGTATCCCTGAGATACTATTTGAAGGATCCAGGGATCCACCTGTGAGCGAACCCACTGATCGCTGAAATTCCTGAGGCGGGCCCCCACCGTACCTGGCTCCGCTTGTGAAGCCCCACCGTCATGCGGCGGACTTGGAAGAGGAAGCGGGGGAGGACTTTTGTTCCTGGGAACCTGCTGTTTGCTGCAGCCTTTTTCCCCTGCCTCTGCCTCTTGACAGAAAAGACCCTCCTTTTCCCCGCTTATTTTTCTGGGATCGAAAGGACTGAACCTGATAAAATGGCGCCTTCTTAGGCTGTGAGGGGACATAAAAATGCTGACTTCCCAGACGTTGCTGTGGAAACTAGGTCGGAGAGACCATCCCCAAATAATTCCTCCCCTTTATAAGGCAAAACTTCCATGTGCCTTTTGGAATCTGCATCTCCAGTCCACTGGCGAGTCCATAAGCATCTCCTAGCAGAGATAGATAGTGCACTTACTTTAGATGCCAGCCGGCAGATTTCCCTCTGTGCATCTCTCATGTAAAAGGCTGAGTCTTTAATATGGTCAATTGTTAACAGGATCGTCTGTCTAGTGTGTCAATATTTTCTAACAGGTTATCTGACCATGCAGCGGCAGCACTGCACATCCAAGCTGACGCAATTGCTGGTCTGAGTATAATGCCTGAGTGTGTATATACAGACTTCAGGATCGCCTCCTGCCTTCTATCAGCAGGTTCCTTAAGGGCGGCCGTATCCTGGGACGGTAGTGCCACCTTTTTTTACAAACGTGTGAGCGCTTTATCCACCCTCGGGGGTGTTTCCCAACGTAACCTATCCTCTGGCGGGAAAGGGAACGCCATTAGTAATTTCTTAGGAATCACCAATTTCTTATCAGGGGAAGCCCACGCTTCTTCACACACTTCATTTAATTCATCTGACGGGGGAAAAACTACAGGTAGTTTTTTCTCCCCAAACATAATACCCTTTTTTGTGGTACCTGGATGTAAATCAGAAATATTTAACACCTCTTTCATTGCCTCAATCATGCAGCGAATGGCCTTAACGGGCATTAAATTTGACTCATCGTCGTCGACACTGGCGTCAGTATCCGTGTCGACATCTACTTGTGCCACCTGAGATAACGGGCGTTTTAGAGCCCCTGATGACTTTTGAGACCCTTGGACCGGCACGAGCTGAAGACTCGGCTGTCCCACAGTCGGCTTGTCGTCAAATTTTTTATGTAAGGAGTCTATACGTGCACTCATTTCTTGCCATAATACCATCCACTCAGGTGTCTGCCCCGCAGGGGGTGACATCTCTGCTAAAGGCATCTGCTCCCCCTCCACATCATTATCCTCCTCAAACATGTCGACACAGCCGTACCGACACACTCCACACACACAGGGAATGCTCAAATAGAGGACAGGACCCACAAAAGCCCTTTGGGGGGACAGAGTAAGAGTATGCCAGCACACACCAGAGCGCTATATATATACAGGGACTAACTGAGTTATGTCCCTAATAGCTGCTTATACTGTATACAGTGCCAATTTAGTGCCCCCCCTCTCTTTTTCCCTCTTACTGTATTGTAGAAATGCAGGGAAGAGCCAGGGAGCTTCCTTCCAGCCGAGCTGTGAGGGAAAAATGGCGCCAGTGTGCTGAGGAGATAGGCTCCGCCCCTTTTTCGCGGCCTATTCTCCCGCTTATTTTGGGATTCTGGCAGGGGTATTTACCTCATATATAGCCCCAGGGGCTATATATTGAGGTATTTTAGCCAGCCAAGGTGTTTTTATTGCTGCCTCAGAGCGCCCCCCCCCAGCGCTCTGCACCCTCAGTGACCGGAGTGTGAAGTGTGTATGAGGAGCAATGGCGCACAGCTGCAGTGCTGTGCGCTACCTTGGTGAAGACAGGACGTCTTCATGCCGCCGATTTTCCGGACCATCTTCCTGCTTCTGGCTCTGTAAGGGGGACGGCGGCGCGGCTCCGGGACCGAACATCAAGGCTGGGCCTGCGGTCGATCCCTCTGGAGCTAATGGTGTCCAGTAGCCTAAGAAGCCCAATCCGGCTGCAAGCAGGCGAGTTCGCTTCTTCTCCCCTTAGTCCCTCGCTGCAGTGAGCCTGTTGCCAGCAGGTCTCACTGAAAAAAAACAAATTCTAAGACTATAACTTTCTAAGAGCTCAGGAGAGCCCCTAGTGTGCATCCAACCTCGGCCGGGCACGAAATCTAACTGAGGCTTGGAGGAGGGTCATAGTGGGAGGAGCCAGTGCACACCAGGTAGTCTAAGATCTTTCTAGAGTGCCCAGCCTCCTTCGGAGCCCGCTATTCCCCATGGTCCTTACGGAGTTCCCAGCATCCACTAGGACGTTAGAGAAATGATCAATCTGAGAGGATAAGTACCATATGCTTTATTCGTGTGTGCGGTGTCCAAGGCAGTATATAAGCTGTCCTTATATCAGCAACCTCTTATTTGTATTATTAGTTCCTTAAAGTTGTTTGTTCACCACTGTCAGGTGTGTCCTGCAGACTACCCTTTAACAGTATACCTTCCTATTGGTATACAAGATAGACCCCAGCTCAGGTGAATGTCAGGTGTACCCTGCGGGTCACCTTTACCATAGGAGTGGTGAGTGCCTATGTTCCCTCTGAGGCAGGGTGTCAGATGGTACTGGCAGTGTATGATCAGTGCGGCGTCCCGCCTGTCATCAAGCCTCTGTGTGTAGCGCTGAGGTGTGGGATAATGGGCTGTGTATCCTTACGGCGGTAAGTGTAAGGATACACAGCCCATTATCCCACACCTCAGCGCTACACACAGAGGCTTGATGACAGGCGGGACGCCGCACTGATCATACACTGCCAGTACCATCTGACACCCTGCCTCAGAGGGAACATAGGCACTCACCACTCCTATGGTAAAGGTGACCCGCAGGGTACACCTGACATTCACCTGAGCTGGGGTCTATCTTGTATACCAATAGGAAGGTATACTGTTAAAGGGTAGTCTGCAGGACACACCTGACAGTGGTGAACAAACAACTTTAAGGAACTAATAATACAAATAAGAGGTTGCTGATATAAGGACAGCTTATATACTGCCTTGGACACCGCACACACGAATAAAGCATATGGTACTTATCCTCTCAGATTGATCATTATTCACACACATATGTATGGTATTTACAAATCTCACCCAGATTATCAACACCTATTCTATTTACCCTTATAATCACCAATCAGTGCGCTAACCTTTCCAATCATTATTAAAAAAAAACAGATCCCGTGTTTGTATAGGCATGCACGGATCCATGAGATCCGTGCATGTTTTTCAGTGGGAAGGGGTGGGAAATGTTATAATTTAAAAAAAAAAAAAATGCGTGGGGTCCCCCCTCCTAAACCAAACCAGCCTCGGGCTCTTTGAGCCGGCCCTGGTTGCTAAAATATGGGAAAAAAATTGACAGGGTTTCCCCCATATTTAAGCAACCAGCACCGGGCTCTGCGCCTGGTCCTGGTTCCAAAAATACGGGGGACAAAAAGCGTAGGGGTCCCCCCTATTTTTGAAACCAGCACCGGGCTCCACTAGCTGGACAGATAATGCCACAGCCGGGGGTCACTTTTATACAGTGCCTTGCGGCCGTGGCATCAAATATCCAACTAGTCACCCCTGGCCGGGGTACCCTGGGGGAGTGGGGACCCCTTCAATCAAGGGGTCCCCCCCCCCAGCCACCCAAGGGCCAGGGGTGAAGCCCGAGGCTGTCCCCCCATCCAATGGGCTGCGGATGGGGGGCTGATAGCCTTTGTTGAAAGTAATGAATATTGTTTTTAGAAGCAGTACTACAAGTCCCAGCAAGCCTCCCCCGCAATCTGGTACTTGGAGAACCACAAGTACCAGCCTGCGGCGGAAAACCGGGCCCGCTGGTACCTGTAGTACTACTACTAAAAAAATACCCCAATAAAGACATTACACACACACCTTGAAAGTATAACTTTAATGCATACATACACACCACCATATACACATACTTACCTTATGTTCACACGAGGGTCGTTCCTCTTCTCCAGTAGAATCCATGGTGTACCTGTTGAAAAAATCCTACTCACCAAATCCAGTGTAGAGGGCTCCTCGGGTAATCCATTTGTAATCCACGTACTTGTAAAAATAAAAAAAACGGACACCCGACCACGAACTGAAAGGGGCCCCATGTTTTCACATGGGACCCCTTTCCCCGAATGCCAGAAACCCCCTCTGACTTAAGTCTAAGAGGGTTCCATCAGCCAATCAGGGAGCGCCACGTTGTGGCACCCTCCTGATCGGCTGTGTGCTCCTGTACTGTCTGACAGGCGGCACACGGCAGTGTTACAATGTAGCGCCTATGCGCTCCATTGTAACCAATGGTGGGAACTTTGTAGTCAGCGGTTGACCGAAAGTGACCTCACCGCTTTCCACAAAGTTCCCACCATTGGTTACAATGGAGCGCATAGGCGCTACATTGTAACACTGCCGTGTGCCGCCTATCATACAGTACAGGAGAACACAGCCAATCAGGAGGGTGCCAAACGTGGCGCTCCCTGATTGGCTGATGGAAACTTCTTGGACTTAAGTCAGAGGGGGTTCCAGGCATTCGGGGAAAGGGGACCCATGTGAAAACATGGGTCCCCTTTCAGTTCGTGGTCGGGTGTCCCGTTTTTTTATTTTTACAAGTACGTGGATTACAAATGGATTATCCGTGGAGCCCTCTACACTGGATTTGGTGAGTAGGATTTTTTCAACAGGTACACCATGGATTCTACTGGAGAAGAGGACCGACCCTCGTGTGAACATAAGGTAAGTATGTGTATATGGTGGTGTGTATGTATGCATTAAAGTTATACTTTCAAGGTGTGTGTGTAAGTGGGGTCATTCCGAGTTGTTCGCTCTGTAAAAATCTTCGCATCGCAGCGATTTTCCGCTTAATGCGCATGCGCAATGTCCGCACTGCGACTGCGCCAAGTAAATTTGCTATGCACTTAGGAACACGGCATTTTCATCGTTCTGGCGATCGTAATGTGATTGACAGGAAATGGGTGTTACTGGGCGGAAACAGGCCGTTTTATGGGCGTGTGGGAAAAAACGCTACCGTTTCCCGAAAAAACGCAGGAGTGGCTGGAGAAACGGGGGAGTGTCTGGGCGAACGCTGGGTGTGTTTGTGACGTCAAACCAGGAACGACAAGCAGTGAAATGATCGCAGATGCCGAGTAAGTCTGAAGCAACTCAGAAACTGCTACGAGGTGTGTAATCGCAATATTGCGAATACATCGTTCGCAATTTTAAGATGCTAAGATTCACTCCCAGTAGGCGGCGGCTTAGCATGAGCAAATCTGCTAAAATTCACTTGCGAGCGAACAACTCGGAATGACCCCCAATGTCTTTATTGGGGTATTTTTTTAGTAGTAGTACTACAGGTACCAGCGGGCCCGGTTTTCCGCCGCATGCTGGTACTTGTGGTTCTCCAGGTACCAGCTTGCGGGGGAGGCTTGCTGGGACTTGTAGTACTGCTACTAAAAACAATATTCATTACTTTCAACAAAGGCTATCAGCCCCCCATCCGCAGCCCATTGGATGGGGGGACAGCCTCGGGCTTCACCCCTGGCCCTTGGGTGGCTGGGGGGGGGACCCCTTGATTGAAGGGGTTCCCACTCCCCCAGGGTACCCCGGCCAGGGGTGACTAGTTGGATATTTGATGCCACGGCCGCAAGGCACTGTATAAAAGTGACCCCGGCTGTGGCATTATCTGTCCAGCTAGTGGAGCCCGGTGCTGGTTTCAAAAATACGGGGGACCCCTACGCTTTTTGTCCCCCGTATTTTTGGAACCAGGACCAGGCGCAGAGCCCGGTGCTGGTTGCTTAAATATGAGGGAACCCCTGTCAATTTTTTTCCCATATTTTTGCAACCAGGGCCGGCTCAAAGAGCCTGAGGCTGGTTTGGCTTAGGAGGGGGGACCCCACGCAATTTTTTTTTTAAGTTTAAACGTTTTTTTTTTTTTTTTTACAAGGTGCACAATGAAGCCCTGCACGGATCTCTCAGATCCGGCCGAGA
Organism: Pseudophryne corroboree; assembly: GCF_028390025.1. Classification (NCBI taxonomy): domain Eukaryota; kingdom Metazoa; phylum Chordata; class Amphibia; order Anura; family Myobatrachidae; genus Pseudophryne; species Pseudophryne corroboree. The sequence continues at coordinate 359,562,616 of NC_086446.1, read as the reverse complement.
TTCATTGTATTAAAGTCGGCAGTGTTTTACAAGTCACTCACGTAAAACACTGCCTAAAAAAACGAATGACATCGACATCGGAAAAACCGAAAATGCAGAATACGGCAGCTTAGTAAATTAGTCGTAATCAATTCAAAAAGTTGCATATTTACACTTTCGATGTTCGTGATTGAACTTTGACCTCAAACGGGAAAATACGAATCTTAGTAAATTTACCCCAATGTATGCTTTAAACCTAGGATCGAGCACTGTTTTCTTCACAGTTTCTTCTTCATCTTTGCGTTCACAATACATGGACCTAATTCTCCTAAGGTTTCAAGTGACAGCCTGAGTATTTTCTCCCAAGAAATGCGGGACTCAGAAAATGACAGGCGCTTAAACACACAAAGAAATAAATACTTAGCAATAAGTTCCTAAAGTAGATTCCACACTACTATGTAAACAACTTTCTGTCTTCTTCAGCAAGATGTTCTTTCCTCTCGTGTGGATGTTAACATTAAAAAACAGGATTTTAATACCTACCGGTAAATCCTTTTCTCCTAGTCCGTAGAGGATGCTGGGGTCCACTTCAGTACCATGGGGTATAGACGGTTCCGCAGGAGCCATGGGCACTTTAAGACTTTTCTAGAGTATGAACTGGCTCCTCCCTCTATGCCCCTCCTCCAGACCTCAGTATAGGAACTGTGCCCAGGGAGACGGACAATTCAAGGAAAGGATTTTCTTTTAAGATAACGGTGAGATTCATACCAGCTCACAGTTCAACCATGCCGCACACATGGCATTCAACAAAACACATGCCAATGGGCATGAACATTACAGCAACCATGCTGAAAACATTTTTAACAAACTAACAACTGCAGGTAAAGAAAGCACTGGGCTGGGTGCCCAGCATCCTCTACGGACTAGGAGAAAAGGATTTACTGGTAGGTATTAAAATCCTGTTTTCTCATACGTCCTAGAGGATGCTGGGGTCCACTTCAGTACCATGGGGATATACCAAAGCTCCAGTACGGGCGGGAGAGTGCGGATGACCCTGCAGCACCGACTGACCAAACTTGAGGTCCTCATCGGCCAAGGTGTCAAACTTGTAAAACTTAGCAACCGTGTTTGCCCCTGACCAAGTAGCTGCTCGGCAAAGTTGTAACGCCGAGACCCCCCGGGAAGCCGCCCAGGATGAACCCACCTTTCTAGTAGAATGGGCATGCACCGAATTCGGTATCAGCAATCCTGCCGTGGAATGAGCGTGCTGAATCGTACCTCTGATCCAGCGCGCAATGGTCTGCTTAGAAGCAGGACACCCAATCTTGTTGGGAACATACAGGACAAACAGAGCTTCTGTTTTCCGTATTCGAGCTGTTCTTGCAACATAAATTTTCAAAGCTCTGACCACATCCAGAGACTTTGAAGCAGCTAAGGTGTCAGTAGCCACTGGCACTACAATAGGTTGGTTTATATGGAAAGAAGAAACCACCTTAGGAAGAAATTGCTGACGAGTTCTTAACTCAGCCCTATCTTCATGGAAAATCAAGTACGGGCTCTTGTGAGACAAGGCCCCTAACTCCGACACCCTTCTTGCGGATGCCAAGGCCAACAGCATGACCAATTTCCAAGTGAGAAACTTCAATTCTATCTCCTGGAGAGGTTCAAACCAATCCAATTGAAGGAACTGCAACACCACGTTAAGGTCCCATGGTGCCACAGGAGGCATAAATGGAGGTTGGATGTGCAGAACCCCTTTCACAAAGGTCTGAACTTCCGGAAGGGAGGCCAATTGTTTCTGAAAGAAAACGGACAAGGACGAAATCTGGACCTTGATTGAACCCAATCGTAGGCCCGCATCTACACCCGCCTGAAGAAAATGGAGAAAACGTCCTAACTGAAACTCTTCCGTTGGAGCCTTCTTGGTTTCACACCAAGACACATATTTTCTCCAAATACGGTGGCAATGTTTAGACGTTACCCCTTTCCTGGCCTGAATCAGAGTGGGAATGACTTCTTTGGGAATACCCTTTCAGGCTAGGATCCGGCGCTCAATAGCCATGCCGTTAAACGTAGCTGCGGTAAGTCTTGATATACGCATGGCCCCTGCTGCAGCAGGTTCTCGCGAAGAGGAAGTGGCCGAGCATCTTCAATGAGCAGCTCCTGAAGATCTGGATAACAAGCCCTCCTTGGCCAGTTCGGGACAACGAGGATCGCTCGAACCCTTGTTCTTCTTATTACATTGAGAACTTTCGGTATGAGTGGAAGTGGAGGGAAGACATATACCGACCGAAACACCCACTGGGTCACTAGTGCATCCACTGCTATTGCTTGAGGGTCTCTCGACCTGGAACAATATCTCTGAAGCTTCTTGTTGAGATGAGATGCCATCATGTCTACTTGAGGAGCTCCCCAAAGACCTGTCACCTCTGTGAAGACATCATGGTGGAGGCCCCATTCTCCTGGATGGAGATCGTGTCTGCTGAGGAAGTCTGCTTCCAAGTTGTCCACTCCCGGAATGAAAATTGCCGACAGAGCTCTTGCATGTCTCTCTGCCCAGAGAAGAATCTTTGCTCTGCTTTTCATTCCGCCCTGATGGTTTATGTTCGCTACTGCTGTTACATTGTCTGACTGGATTTGTACGGGTTGATCTTGAAAAAGATGCACCACTTGTAGAAGGCCATTGTAAATGGCTCTCAATTCCAGAACGTTTATGTGAAGACAAGTTTTTTGACTTGACCATCTTCCTTGGAAGCTTTCCCCCTGTGTGACTGCTCCCCAGCCTAGGAGACTTGCATCCGTGGTTACTAGGACCCAGTCCTGAATCCCGAACCTGCATCCCTCTAGTAGGTGAGAACTGTGTAGCCACCACAGGAGCAAAATTCTGGCTTTGGATAACCGGATTATCCTCTGGTGCATGTGAAGGTGATATCCGGACCACCTGTCCAATAGGTCCCACTGGAATACTCTGGCATGGAATCGGCCAAACTGTATGGCCTCGTAGGCCGCTACCATCTTCCCTAACAACTGAATGCATATGAATCGACACTCTTGTTGGTTTCAGAATTTGTCTGACCATTCTCTGGATTTCCAGAGCCTTTTCTACTGGAATAAATACACTCTGTACTTCTGTGTCCAGTATCATCCCCAGAAAAGACAATCTTGTTGTCGGTTCCAACTGTGTTGTTGAAGTACTGTCAGGGAGAGTGCAATGTTCTGCACCAACCTTTCCCTGGACCTTGTTTTTATCCAGAGATCGTCCAGGTAAGGAATTATACTGACTCCTTTCTGTCGAAGGAGGACCATCATATCCACAATCACTTTGGTGAACACCCTCGGTGCCATGGAGAGTCCAAACGGCAACGTCTGAAATTGGTAATGACAAACCTGTATCGCGAATCTCAGATAAGCTTGATGTGGAGGATAAATGGGAACATGTAAGTAGGCATCTTTTATGTCCACTGACACCATGAATACCCTTCTTCCGGACTGGAAATCACTGCCCTCAGAGATTTCATCTTGAACTTGAACCTTTGCAGATAGATATTCAGAGTTTTCAGGTTTAGAATCGGTCTGACCGAGCCATCCGGCTTTAGAACTACGAATAGGCTTGAATAAAACCCTTCTCCTTGTTGTAACAGGGGAACCAGGACAATAACTTGATCCTGACACAATTTTTGTATTGCTGCTGCTATCACATCCCTGTCTGGGATAGAAGCTGGTAAGGCTGATTTGAAAAATCGGCATGGGAGAATGTCTTGAAACTCCAGTTTGTACCGTGGGACACTATTTGTAAGACACATGGGTCCAGGCCAGATTAAACCCAGAACTGACTGAAGAGTTTCATACATGCCCCCACCTGAGCGGACTCCCGCAAGGGAGCCCCAGCATCATGCTGAAGATTTGGCAGAAACAGAAGTTGATTTACGCTCCTGTGATCCTGTAGACGCTGTGGACTTTTTTCCTTTTCCCCTTCCTTTACCCGCAAAGAAAGGGGAACCTTTACCCTTTTTGTATTTATTGGGCCGAAAGCACTGCATCTGAGAGTGATGTGTCTTTTTCACCAGCTCAGGAGCATTAGGCAAGAATGTCGACTTACCTGCGGTAGCCGCAGAAACTAATGCATCCAGCCCATCTCCCAACAAGGACTCACCTTTATACGGGAGAGCCTCCATATTTCTTTTGGAATCTGCGTCAGCATTCCATTGGCGAATCCACAACGCCCTCCGTGCTGAGACTGCCATGGTAGCGGCTCTTGACCCCAAGAGACCAATATCTTTCATGGCTTCTAGCATGTATGCAGCAGCGTCTTTGATATGACCTTACGTTAGGAGTATCTCGTCTCTATCTATTGTGTCAATGTCTGATGACAAGTTTTCTGACCACGTTTCAATAGCACTATTCACCCACGCACAGGCAATGGTAGGCCTGAGTAGTGTCCTATTGGACACATAAATAGATTTCAACGTATTCTCCAACTTGCGGTCTGCTGGCTCCTTCAGTGAAGCTGTCCCAGGGACAGGGAGAATCACCTTTTTTTTTGTTAACCGTGAAAGGACACTGTCTAAAACGAGGGGTGACTCCCACCTTTTCCTGTCCTCTGCAGGGAAAGGGTAAGCTATCTGAATTCTTTTGGGAATCTGAAAATTCTTTTCAGGATTTACCCAGACTCCCTTAAAGAGAGTGTTCAGCTCATGAGAGGAAAAGTTACGTGAGGTAAAGGAGGGGGCTACGTAACTTCTAACACCTCCTTTATAGCAACAATCATATATTGCATGTTTTTTGCTAACTTTGGATCTATTCCCCTGGAATCACTAGTGTCGACACAGGAATTAGAGTTTGTGTCGGTATCAGTCTGTACAACCTGTGTAAAGTACCTTTTATGTGACCCAGAGGGGTCCCCTGTGGATGAAAAGGCAGAATTACTAAAAATCACTTCTTCAACATATTTTCTCCAGTTTTCTACATGAGACTCAGACTTATCCAATCTCTTACTGATATGATTCACACTATCACGTAATTCTTTCACCCATTCAGACTCGCGGTGTGCCGGCAGCGCCACCACATTACAACTCTGTGTCCCTAAAATGGCTCCCTCAGGGGAAGAGCTCCCTGCCCCAGACATATCACACATGTGCACAATCACACCACAGACACTCCGGGGCTTAATGGGGACAGACCCACAGTAAAGTCTGTCAGAAGGACACAGAAAGGAATTGCCAGCTCACAACTCAGCACCAAAAGAAAAAATCCCTGTGTCGCGTACTTTTTACACAGAGATCTTCAAGCACTTTATATTACAAATAATATCTTTTAGCACCAAATATTACATTTCCCCTCCCCCCTTTTTTGCACCCTGATGCTTGATTCAGAGGTGGAGAGGAGGATCAGCGTTTCATGCCTAGCAGCTGCTGGGAGAAAATGGCGCTGAGCAGTGTGCTGGCTCTCTGAGGAAGAAGCCTCGCCCCCTGTAATGGCGCATTCTTCCTCAGCTTTAGAATAGATATTTATACTGGCGGGGGTGTAGGACAGTGTAAATACAAAGTATGGTACATTTTGCCAGTGAGAGTAGGTTTCATGCTGCCCAGGGTGCCCCTCGCGCCCTGCACCCTGCTGTGCACTTTGTTATGGATAGCATGTTCCCACAGCATTCCCGCTCGCTGCGCGGTACCTTGAGCTGTCACGATGACCAGAGATCCCTCTCTGCAAATCTCCGGAAATAATACTCACGCGTCTTCTGAATTCTGGCTCTGTTAGGGGGGTGACGGCGTGCTGTGGGAGTGAGCGCGTAGCCACAGCTAGTGTTCAGTTCTCTTCAGGAGCTAATGGTGTCCTGTCAGTAAGAAGCAGAGCCATGAAACTCTTTAGGAAGTTGGTTCCTACTTCTTCCCCCTAAGTCCCACGAAGCGGGGAGACTGTTGTCAGCAGTCTCCCTGAAAATAAAAAACCTAACATAAAGTAACATAGTAACATAGTATCTAAGGTTGAAAAAAGACAATTGTCCATCGGGTTCAACCTATTTGTGGTCTCCTATGCACGATTATTTTGTATAAAATTTTGACTGAAGTTGCTGACTGCCGTTCCGATTAACCACTCTTTTTTATAATAACCATAGTGCGTGACTATGCCCCGTAACCCTGGATATCCTTATCCATTAGGAATTTATCTAACCCATTCTTAAAGGTGTTGACTGAGTTGGCCATTACAACTCCCTCAGGCAGGGAATTCCAAACACGTATCGTCCTTACCGTAAAAAAGCCTTTACGCCGTATTGTGTGGAATCTCCTCTCCTCTAACCTGAGCGAGTGTCCACGAGTTCTCTGTGTTGATCTAACCAAAAACAGGTCCTGCACAAGATCTGTATATTGTCCCCTTATATATTTGTAAATGTTGATCATGTCCCCTCTTAATCTCCTCTTTTCCAGTGTAAACATGCCTAGTCTTGCAAGCCTTTCCTCGTATTCCAGTGTCTCCATACCCTAATTAGTTTGGTCGCCCGCCTTTGAACCTTTTCTAGCTCCAGGATATCCTTTTTGTAGTAAGGTGCCCAGAATTGTACACAGTATTCAAGGTGTGGCCTCACAAGTGATTTATATAACGGGAGTATAACACTCTCGTCCCTAGCATCAATCCCCTGTTTTATGCATGCTAATATCTTATTAGCCTTCTTTGCTGCAGTCCTACTTTGGGTACTACTGCTTAGTTTGCTATCTATGAGGACACCTAAGTCCTTTTCCAGTACAGAATCCCCGAATCTTACCCCATTTATCTAACCAGTTTTTGACCCAAGTGCATATTGTGCTTCCTAGCCCTGATTCTTGTAGCTTGTAGATAAGTCTCATGTGTGGTACAGTATCGAACGGTTTGGCAAAATCTAAAAAGATTACATCCACCTTTTTACCCTGATCTTGGTTTGCGCTTACTGTTTCATAAAAGCCAAGTAAGTTGGTTTGACAGGATCTGTCCTTCATAAACCCATGTTGATTCCTTTTAATGACCTTATTGACTTCAAGGAACTTCTGAATACTATCTCTTAGAATACCTTCCAATACTTTCCCCACTATAGATGTAAGACTAACTGGTCTATAATTACCTGGTTCAGCTTTACTTCCCTTTTTGAATATAGGCACTACTTCTGCTATACGCCAGTCTTTGGGAACCATACCTGATATTACTGAATCCTTAAAGATCAAAAATAGCGGCTTTGCAAGTTCAGAATGAAGCTCCATTAGAACCCTTGGGCGAATACCATCGGGACCTGGTGACTTATTAATCTTTAAATGTTTCTAATCAGTCACAGACTACTTCCTCGCTTAAATAAGTACCTATCAGTGGGATATTCTCATTATTGAGATTATATGTTAGTCCCTGAATTGGGTCCTCTCTAGTAAATACTGTTGAAAAAAACTCATTTAGTGTGTCCGCTATGTCATTATCATTTTTGCTTAAGACTCCCAACTTGTCTTTTAAAGGGCCTATACTCTCCTTCTTTAATCTCTTGCTATTAATGTATTTAAATATTTTTTTGGGATTCGCTTTGCTTTCCTTTGCTACTAGTTTTTCAGTTTCTACTTTAGCCGCTCTTATTTCCTTTTTGCATATTTTGTTACATTCCTTTTAGTGCTGTAATGACTCTGCTTCCCCGTCAGATTTGTATTTTTTAAATGCTCGCCTTTTCTTGCCCATAAGTTCCTTAATCTTTTTGTTAAGCCACATCGGTTTATGATTTTATTCCTTTTTTTGCTGCTTGTAGGAATAAATTTGAGTGTATTTTTAGCTAGCAGGAAATGTAGTACCTCCCATTTCTCCGTAGTATTTTTTCCTAAAAACAAACCTTCCCATTCAATATCCCTGAAAAATACCCTCATCTTATCAAAATTTGCTTTGCTAAAGTTTAGAGTCCTAGTTGAGCCAGTATAGGGCTGTTTATGGAAACTGATATTGAATGTGACCATATTGTGGTCGCTGTTTCCTATGGGTTCCCCTACTATAATACCTGATACCAAATCCCCATTGTTTGTTAATACCAGGTCTAAGATTGCATTGTACCTAGTTGGTTCCTCAATTAGTTGAACTAAGTAGTTATCATTAAGTGTGTTTAAAAACATATTGCCCCTAGCAGTATCACATGAATAGTTTTTCCAGTTTATCTCTGGATAGTTAAAATCTCCCATCACTACTATGTCTCCTACTCCTGCTGCTCTTTCAATTTGCTTTAGTAACAATTCCTCATCAGATGCGTTGATACCAGGCGGCCTATAGCATACACCCAATACTAACTTTTTTATTCCTTTTTCCCCGCATGCAATTTCTACCCATAATGTCTCGACAGTGTCTACAGTCCCCTCCTGAATATCTTCCCGTATATCAGGTTTTAAAAACGGCTTTACGTAAAGACACACCCCTCCACCCTTTTTATTTAGTCTGTCTCTCCTAAACAGTGTATAGCCCTCTAGATTGACTGTCCAATCATGAGATTCGTCCCACCAAGTTTCAGTAATGCCTATAATATCATACTGTTTGCTTGCTGCAAGTATTTCTAGTTCACCCTTTTTACCAGTAATGCTTCTGGTGTTTACATACATACAACTAAGACGTATTTTCCCTTGCGTTAGGGACATCTTTCACCTTATGTAGCAATGATGACCTGTAATCGTCATTGGTTAGTGCTTTGGTAAAATCTCTTTTAGTACCCATGTTAGTAACCTTACCGCCTCTCTTACCCTCCCCCCAACTTCTCCCCCATTTCGTTTACTACCGCCATCCCCACTATTCTCACTGCATGACCCATAGTTTCTAGCTAAACCCTCCCCCCAGGCTCCTAGTTTAAAATCTCCTCCAACCTTCTAACCATCCTTCCCCCCAGCACCGCTGCCCCCTCCTCAGTCAGGTGCAATCCGTCACGACAAAAGAGATGGCGCCTGACTGAGAAGTCCGCCCAGTGTTCCAGGAACACAAACCCCTCTTTCCTGCACCAATCCCTAAGCCACACATTTACCTACCTAATCTCCCTCTGCCTCCCTGGACTAGCGCGTTGCATGGGTAATAATTCCGAGAATATTACCTTAGATGTCCTTGCCTTCAGTTTCTTTCCTAAGTCCCTATAGTCTTTCTTAAGGACATCCCACCTTCTGCTAACTTTGTCATTGGTGCCAACGTGCACTAAGACTGCCGGGTCTTTCCCAGCCCCTCCCAACAATCTATCTACCCGGTCCGCGATGTGCCGTACCCGAGCACCCGGGAGACAACAGACTGTACGGCGATCACGGTCCTGGTAGCAGATTGCCCTATCTGCCTTCCTGATGATAGAATCCCATACCACCACCATCTGACTAGGTACCTCACTATCTTTTATCCCAACCGCGCCAGAGGGACCGCTGCTCTGGATGCTAGAGGGAGCAGTCTCCTCCGACACCGTCATTTCTTCACTATCATCCTCCGATTCCTCGTCCAGTCGGGAAAATTTGTTCGAGTTTGATAGTTCAGAGATGTCGAGCCTCCCCTTCTTTTTCTTCCTTCTAACTGTGACCCAGCTGGCTACCTGATCATCATCCTCTTCTACCAGTGACTCCTCCCGCAACTCCTCCACTGTTCTGTCTAAACTTCGCTCGAGATTGTGAATCTCCCTCAGCCGCATAACGGTTTGCTCTAGATCAGTTACCTGGGCTTCCAGGGCAACCGTTCGCACACACCTCATGCAGATGTAATCACACTGGGCCGGTAGCTCCAGGTGTGCATACATCTTGCACGACATGCACTGAGTGAGGTCCCCAATCACAGCCCCTCCCATATTGTTTGTAAGGTCTAACTCCCTGTTACTCTCAAAGAAAAAGCAGCAAAAATAAAAAGTAGAAGACAAACAATCTAACTTAAACAATAATTAAGCTGGCTTATACTTATCTATCTTTGTGCGGTTCTTGGTCCTTCACTTTTATGCAGCCGTAGTACTCTCTCCTGCGGCACCTATACTCCACTTAGCAGTTGTTCCAGCTCACTGCACCTCCTTTTCACTCAGATCCAGCTCCTGCTAAAGAAAAAAAAACCCTCACACACGCACTATCACAGCCCCTCTGCTACTCCAAGTAAGAGACCCTCTCACTCACTCACAAGGTCAGCCCCTTGCAGCCTCACCAGAAGTTTAATGGTACTGCAAATGTGTGTTCCTGATTGTGTATTATAAAACTAACCTTTTTCTTTATTCTAACTCACCTTTTTCTGTTACCAAATCACACTTACAAATCCAAGCAGCACTTTAAAATACAAGCCCTTACAAAGAGCAAGCTCCAAAGAGTCTAATCACTGATTATATAGGCTCAGCCAGCTGCTTTAGTCAGCCCCTCCTCCTCCTGATTACTCACACCTGATTCAACCCCCTCCCTCTGGCTTTTCACCTCACACTTTTTTTTTCCCTCCAAAAAAAAAAACCCAGTACAGATACAAACACAAAAAAACAGTATAGATACAAACAATCAGATTCAGATTAACTTTCTATCACAATAATCAGAACTCACCTTTTTCTGTTACCAACTCACACTTACAAATCCAAGCAGCACTTTAAAATACAAGCCCTTACAAAGAGCAAGCTCCAAAGAGTCTAATCACTGATTATATAGGCTCAGCCAGCTGCTTTAGTCAACCACTCCTCCTCCTGATTACTCACACCTGATTCAACCCCCTCCCTCTGGCTTTTCACCTCACACTTTTTTTTTTCCTCCAAAAAAAAAACCCAGTAGAGATACAAACAATCAGATTCAGATTAACTTTCTCTCACAATAATCAGAACTCACCTTTTTCTGTTACCAACTCACACTTACAAATCCAAGCAGCACTTTAAAATACAAGTCTTTCAGTGAAACTCAGTAGAGCTCCAGTCTGCCTGGGCACATTTTCTAAACTGAGGTCTGGAGGAGAGGCATAGAGGGAGGAGCCAGTTCACACTCTAGAAAAGTCTTGAAGTGCCCATGGCTCCTGCGGAACCGTCTATACCCCATGGTACGGAAGTGGACCCCCGCATCCTCTAGGACGTATGAGAAAGGAGTGATTTATATATGTGTAATAAAGTTTTTAACTGCACGCAAGTCTCTCTTGTTGCTATACACTTTCACACAAAAAAGACGATATTCATTTCACTGAAGAGGCGTACCCCAACTCACTTTCCACAAAATGGGTTGAAACATATAAAGGTATCTTTTATCCACCACTGTGTCACACAACATCAATTTGGTGATGAACCCTCTTTGCCAGGAAGGATAGGCTTACCTCACACACACAAAAGGAAGGTTGATTGAAGCGTATAAAGGTTTCTTTTGTGTTAGTTGTTAACATGGATAACTCTCTGTCTCCTTCAGCAAGATGCTTTTTTCCTACTCACAGGAGAAATGGTTGTATTCAAACACATCTGGCTTTCTTTTGGAGACTGACTATAGCGGTGGTAAAGTCTTAATGTGCCCATGGCTCCTGCGGAACCGTCTATACCCCATGGTACTGAAGTGGACCCCAGCATCCTCTAGGAGGTATGAGAAAAGAGTGATATATATATATATATATGTGTAATAAAGTTTTTAACTGCACGCAAGTCTCTCTTGTTGCTATATACTTTCACACAAAATAGATGATATTCGTTTCACTGAAGAGGCGTACCCCAACTCACATTCCACAAAATGGGTTAAAACCCATAAAGTTATCTTTTATCCACCACTGTGTCACACAACATCAATTTGGTGATGAACCCTCTTTGCCAGGAAGGATAGGCGTACCTCACTCACACAAAAGGAAGGTTGATTGAAGCGTATAAAGGTTTCTTTTGTGTTAGTTGTTAACATGGATAACTCTCTGTCTCCTTCAGCAAGATGCTTTTTCCCTACTCACAGGAGAAATGGTTGTATTCAAACACATCTGGCTTTCTTTTGGAGACGGAATATAGCGGTGGTAAAAGATATCTTGTCTCCATATATCATATTCCACAACGGTGGTATATTTGAAAAAAAATTCAACCACAGTGGGTCCACATGAAACAAAAGTATTTCTTTATTAAAAAAGCGCCCCACACAATTGGGGAAAAAACACAAGACAAATGAAATTAAAAAAGTTCAGAGTCTGAAAGATGTAGCAGCAAGACTCAAACATGAGATAAAGTCCAAAAATCACAATCACATATACAAGATAAAATTCACAAGAAAAAAGATGTTAGTTTCTTTAAAAAATGTGTTCATACCCAGATGGCATATTGGAAAGGATCCACAATCTCTGAGCTGAGCATATCACTCGAGAATCTGTTCTGTGAAGACTGAGAGGCGGCACTGTTGAACACTACCTGAGCATACTAAAGTATTACAAAAAGACCAGTCATTGTAATGCATTTGCTATAAGCACGATTTGTTTTGTTATATCTTTTTTTCCCATTGACAAACATTTTTTTCAGGACATTCTATTTTTGTGAGGTTTCATGAGGAGTCGAGTGTGGGACTGGAACTGGTTCTGGAGAAAGGAGTGATGTCTTTATAGGATCCCTGGATCAGCCTATCACTTTGTTTAAAGCCAGAGTAAATCAAAGGTCAAGTAGTTACGGAGGTCGGAGGTAACGTGATAGGCTATTGTCTGAGGAATACTGTATTTTTTAGTTATTGTGAACCTATAATTGAAGATGAGTGCATCCAGAGATGTCAGTTAAGCAATAATGTTGAATTTAACAGACATCCTATGAGTGATTACCTCTCACTAGTGGGTAAGGTTTTAAATTAAATGGAATGTTGGATGTGCTCACAGGTACCTCTAAGACAAAATAATGCAGGATTAGTGCCACATTCTTTAGAGTTAGCTGAGGTACTTGAATTACACAGGGGGGGGGGACCCATGGAGAAGGAACATAATATAACTAGACCCCCTAGTCTTAAGATCAAACAGTACCATAGATGAATCCCTGGTATGTTTAAATCTCACCAATTTCAGGAAACCAGGAAATTGGGAGGTAATTAGGAACAATCGGACAATGGTCTATTCACACATAGCAGATAAAGAGCTCACTAATATATGTGGAAGAAAAGTTTATAAGTGGCTCTCCCCAAACTCCCGAAGGTTCATGTTATCTAGGAAGGACACTACCTGAAATAATAACTCTTGGTCAATGATGAAACAGACCTAGCATACGATCCAGGAATGTAAACAATGTTCAGGGAGTGATAGGAATATATACCATAAAAATTTTATATGTCTCTTTCACGATTTGTTTGTGTTTTCTCCCTCTACCCAGCAAAACCTCTATCGAATCCGAACATCAGTGTGCAAAGACGTAGGTACATGCATGTATGCAACGTTCATTCGGATCAGACATCTTAGGCTATAGCACTGTCCCAGCATACTCTATAGGTTGAATGTCGTCCCATACCCAACCAGTGGTCCCTTGACCGCCGAGTGTATGTAGAGGATGTCTCGTCCTTTTTCCTATCTTGCCCAACCATAGTCAATGTCTGATTTGTGAAATAAATACATACGTGTGTCTAGGTTATGTGTTTTGAAATATTTTGTTAGTAATTTATGAGTTATTGTTTACTGTCAAAGGGTGGACTGTCGAAGTAAAAAATATTAAATACACACCACATGCAAGCACCAAACAGAGTGGCCTCTGTGCGTGCGCGTAGTCAACATGTGTGCGCATAAACGCACTCTACATACACTGGTTCGTGAGCCTTGCGTATTGTTGCGTGGTATGAGTATATACGCTAACATACGCATTCGCACAGAAAAGCCACAGACATATTCAATATTCTATTCATATAGTGCATAATTTACACATAGTCTCCACACACTTTGCCAGCAACTTACATATACTCAAAAGGTAGAATAACAGTCATTTAGGGTTACAGGATGTGAGGGGAAGGAGCAAGGACTTAATATTTAGTATCCAGATGTGCAGTATTTTGAGATCTACATTCTGGTTGCTATTTGCAGTTTATCGCATGTTTCTGCGCATAGATATGCGCAGAATTGTAATATTCACAAACTACTGTAAATACTGTACTCTTGATATTCGTCAGGAACCCAGTGACGAACACCTGCAAGTACACCTGGACCAAGCATCGCCCATTCATTTAACCCAACCTATGACCCCTCATGTACTGTAAATGATTTGCCCTCTGACTTATGAAAGAAGAGCTTACATTTCCCATTGTACTGTATTTGGACACATTGTATAAAAGAGAGTCTTCCTGGCCAGGCTCAGTCTATTCTCTAAAGGTCATCTTGCTAAGACTGACTGAGTCCTGGAGCGCTCACGAACAAACGTATGTACTATTGGTTGTAGCTCTTCTCTGTAATATTGTTGTATCTTTTATCTGTATCTTTTGAGTAAATACTGTTGATGTGTTTGGACCGGGATCAGTACTAAATGCCGCCGGCCGGAATCCCGGCAGTCGAAATACTGACGCCGGAATCCTGACCACACAATCCCAACAGGGGTGGCGAGCAGAACACAGTCCCTTGCGGGCTCGCTTCGCTCGCCGCACTGCGGGCACGGTGCCTCGCTACGCTCGGCACTTCCTCTATGGGTGTCGTGGACACCCACGGAGGGAGAATATGTTGGGATTGTGGCGGTCGGGATTCCGGCGTCGGTAATTCGACCGCCGGGATTCCAGCCGGCGGCATCTTGACTGCATCCCGTTTGGACCACAACATTACCTTTAACTACAGGTGTTGCTTTCCATTCTTGTTTGGGGATGAGGTGTATTCAGCCACACGTGTCGCTGCATTGTACGCATAGCATGTCGGCGTATATACGCAACGTTCATACATATCTTAGCGGTTATTTGCTTACGTTTAGTGGCCGCAGTGGCCCAAACCACAGTGTGATACGGTATTGCTTCTCCTCGTAAAATTAAATCGAACTTTACACTGTTAGGACAGGAGAGATGTATGTATGAAGGGTAAACTTAATGTAGCTAAAGGTATATTGTAGGCCTGGAGGATACGTGGCCTTAAATAACAACTCCTGAATAAGTACTATAATGCACAATGTCTGAGTGATATTAGATGTGAGAAGGTGCTAGTAGGCAAGGGGGGCACTCACTGCAGGGACTACATGATCTACTTATACAATGATGTAGGACTGTCCCTTAAATATGTCGTAATATGAGAGTATATATATATATATATATAGAGATAGATAGATAGATAGATAGATAGGTAGATAGATAGATAGATAGATAGATAGCTATAGATATATAGATATATATATATACAGTATATATACTGTGTATAATGTCATGTTTCTGTTTATTGTATTTTTACTGTAATAAATTGCTATATTGCTAAATTGCTATATTGTTTTACAATCAGTGTGGCTATAATAATTTTTGTCATCATCCTCAGTTAGGTGTATTGCTGTTGTTTCTATTTACAGTAAGCAGCAGAAATAGCAACTTTATCCACATCTGAATCAGGACCATTTTAACTACTAATAACAGTGACGTAACACTATGAGTCCGAAATCTGATAATTATAATATATTATTTGCATGCTACTTGTGTGTGATTGATAATCAAAGACTATGGCAGTGGTTCTCAAATGTGTACTGTTGCACCATGGGGTTATTTATGGTCAATATAATAGGCAAAACCAGTGCTGGTGGCTGCCAATTAGAGATGTGCTCCGGACACTTTTCGGGTTTTGTGTTTTGGTTTTGGATCTGGATCTCCGTTCGTGTTTTGGATCTGGATTGGTTTTGCCAAAACCATCCTTTCGGGTTTTGGTTTTGGATCTGGATATTTTTTTGGGGGGAAAAAAAAAAACAGCTAAAATCACAGAATTTTTTTTTTGGTTCCTACAGTATTATTAACCTCAATAACATTCATTTCCATTAATTCCCAGTCTATTTCAAACACCGAACACCACACAATATTGTTTTTAGGCCAAAAGGTTGCACAGAGGTAGCTGGATGACTAAGCTAAGCGACAAAAGTGGGCGGCACAAACACCTGGCCCATCTAGAAGTGGCAGTGGCAGACAGGATGGCAGTTTTAAAAACTACTAAACTAGGCCCCAAAGAGCACATTATGCAAAAAAAAAAAAAAAAAAAGAGGTGAAAGATGGAATTGTCCTTGGGCCCTCCCATTTACCCTTATGTTGTTTAAACAGGACATGCACAGTTTAATAAACCCATCATTTCAGCGACCGGTGGTCCCCCTGGAAAAAGCTTGCCAAGTTCTCGGAATCATAGCAAGCTACAATCATACCACCTCAATATTAGTTGACTTTTCACATTATGAAGATGCAAGAGGAAGAGGACAGTGTCAAGAAGGTGATTAAAAATTAGAGAGGCACATGCAATCAGGAACATCACACAGGCTTTCACCTCCACTCCTATCTTGGTGTGGAACAGAAATGACTTTAACCAAGCAAATATATAATTACCACATTACTGGACAAACTGAAAAACTAGGGGCCAAAGCCTTCAAATTTGTACCTCCTTCTCCATTTTCAGGAATTATGATAATCTCGGATTTAATGCTGGGATGCAAATAAACGGGTGTATACCACAGGATAAAGATTGGATATTTTCCCCTCAACAGAGTCTGGAGACTTATTTTGCAAAAATCTCGTGGTTTTCTTTTTTTCCATTTTTTTATTGCATTTTTATTTACATATTTTGTGGCAGATGCCTTATTTTCATTTTTCACAGCTCCCAGTTACACGCATGTGAGCATACCTGTGTGTCCCAGTTACATGCATGTGAGTAAACCTGTGTGTCTTGTTTATTTTATTCGTATTTTATTTTTAAATAAAGCAGCCCCTTAGATGTTTTAGCAAGCCCTTGTGAGCCCCGACAGCAACCCCGGATCGGGCAAGTGGAGTTCGGGTGGGTTCGGTACAGAACTAAGCAGGACTGTGCAGTGATTTTTTTATTTTTGAGCCCTGCCAGTACTGCAAGTATGGCAGTATGGGGCGGTACTGCGTACCGGTAGGAAATTCCCAGCCAGTATGCAGTACTGCCGGGCCTCCACCTTGCAGACACCGTGGAGAGAGGAGAGCGCAGCATGCGCCTCTCCTCTCCTGCCACCTTCAGTCCGTTTCCCCCTTTCAGTCCAACTGCTGCGGCGGCAGCAGCATGTACTCAAACGCCAGTTTGTGAGCCAATCAGAGCTCGCGGACCGGCAGCCAATCAGGAGCCGCCACTGTCGGACCACGAGCTCTAATTGGCTCATGGACCGGTGCCAGAATCTGAGCTATGGGACGCCACTGCCGCCGCAGGAGGAGACCAGACTGAGGGCAGGAGAGGGGCATGCTGTGCTCTCCTCTCCCCTACCCAACAGCAGCAGCAGACAGTGCTGGCCCTGGGCAGCAGCAGCAACAACAGGGGGCATATCTGACATTGTGGGGGTATATCTGGTACTATGAGGGCATAGCTGGCACCATGTGGGCATGTGTATCTGGCAATGTTTAGGCATATCTGGCAACGTGGGGACATATCTGGCAATGTGGGGGAATATGTATATCTGGCACTGTGGGGGCATATCTAGCACTGTGGGGCATGTGTATATGGCAATGTGGTGGCATATCTGGTACTGTGGGGGCATATCTTGCACTGTGGGGGCATATCTAGCACTGTGGGGGCATATCTGGCACCGTGGGGGCATGTGTATCTGTCAATGTGTAGACATATCTGGCAATGTGGGGGCATTTCTGGCAATGTGGAAGAATATGTGTATCTGGCACTGTGGTGGCATATCTAGCACTGTGGGTGCATGTGTATCTGGCACTGTGGGGGCATATCTGGCAATGTGGGGGCATATCTTGCACTGTGGAGGCATATGTGTATCTGGCACTGTGGGGGCATATCTAGCACCATAGGGGCATATCTGTCACTCTGGGGGCATATGTGTATCTGGCACTATTGGTGGCATATGTGTATCTGGCATTGCACTATTGGGGTCATATGTGTATCACGCCCCCATATTCATTGGCCATGCACCATGTGGCTACACCCATTTTTTACAGTGCACGCGCATTCAGCGCGCACTCCCAGTACCACTGAGAATTTTTTTCTACTTGCACCACCGGCCCCTGCCCTAGTGGAACTTACTACTCTAGTCCAAACTCATTTCATATTACAAGTAGGACAGTGGGAGGAAGCAATACTAACCAGCATGCCTCAGCCTGGCACAACAAATGCACATCTTGTAAATAATCCCAAAATGTGGAACATTAATAGTAATTCAAAATTAAGGTTGACTAATATGAGCCATTCATTTGAGTCCCTAACATGAAATAATTGACAAGAACCTCTCTCTAATGCTGGGTACACAGAGCACACTAGAAAATATATCTACTAGAGATGAACGGGTTCAGACAGGGCACTCCTGGAATTATATGGCAGACATATAGACATAGGTGTGTTTGGAAAATCTAGTTTTCTCCGGCAGTTGCCAGAGAAAATGAAGTAGGAGATGTTGCCATGCCACGTTCCGCTGGATTAGGATTCTGTCTATTCTTAGTCTGTCTGACCTTGGCCACATATGTGGTCTCTCCCCATTTTATTGGAAAACACTTAATCAAACTTGGAATTTCCATTTTCACCTTTGCGGCTATATGTTTTAACAAATCTGGTTGTGATGTTGAAACTTGTTTCATATTCTGCTCTAGGCTTTAGTTCAAACGTTAAACCTAGGATCAAGTACAGATGCACCCCTGGAGTTATACAGCAATTCTTCTAAACTTATACAGCAGATAGGCAGCACCCCTGGACTTATACAGCAGATAGGCAATACCCCTGGACTTATACAGCATAGGAAGCACTCATGGAGAATTACACAGCACAGCAGACAGGAAGCAGCATCCCTGGACATAAATGGCAGTGGGGCAGCACGCCTGGACTGATAGGGCAGAGGGACAGCACCCCTGGAATGATGTGGCAGACAAAAAAAAGATGTGGAAGATGGAATTGTTTATGGGCCCTCCCACCCACCCTTATGTTGTATAAACACCTTAACAAACCAATCATTTCAGCGACAGGGTCTGCCACGCGACTGTGGCTGAAATGATTGGTTTGTTTGGGCCACCACAAAAAAAAGCAATTAATCTCTCCTTGCACAAACTGGCTCTACAGAGGCAAGATATTGGCCTCATCCTCCAATTTCTCACCCCCTTCAGTGTTTACATCCTCATTCTCATACTCACAGAGAAATAATTCCACACTGAGAGGTGGATTTTTTTGGGTACTGATGCCCTTTTTTAAACAAACCACATCACCATCAGAATCCTCATCATCAACTTCCTCCTCAGCGCCAGCTACACCAATATCCTCCTCATCCTGGTGTACTTCTACAGTGACATCCTCAATCTCAATATCAGCAACTGGACTTGCGGTGCTCCTACCAGCACATGCAGAGGGCATGCAAATGGTGGTAGAAGCATCCTATTCCCATACAGTCTTGGGAAGGTCGCGCCTAGACATCGCAAACGCGGACACACTTGGACTCTCATTGGATATTTGAGATATCTCTGAGTCTGAATGACAGTTGCTTTTTCCTGTGCTGTAACAAGCTTTATTTTTAATTTTTTTTGAGAGGGAGGAGGGCTTCCATCTTCACAAGAAGCTAAAACACCAGTCATGAACATATGCCAAGGCCTTAGCCTTTCCTTGCCACTTCGTGTCGTGAATGGCATATTGCCAATTTTACGTTTCTCAGCAGATAATTTCTTTTTTTTATGGTTATTAATTTTTGCTTCTTGGATTTTACATGCCTACTCTATGACATTGGTCAGATGACGTTGATGGAATTGCAGTGTCAATGTCATGACTGGTGTCAGCAGCAGCTTCAGCACTAGTACTAGGAATTGGAAGTTGTTCCTGATCTTTCACTATTTTTTCCTTCAGATTTTTGTTCTCCATTTCACAGGACAGCACCCCTTTATTATTGCAGCACACAGAACAGTACCCCTTTATTTTTACAGCAAACAGAACAGTGTCTCTTTATATTTACAGCACCCTTGTACTTTTACAGCATTCAGGACAGGGCGACAGTGCTCCTTTATTTTTATAGCACCTGAAAGGGCCACAGCATTCCTTTATTTTTACAGCACCCCTGTATTTTTACAGCACACAGGACAGAGCCACAGCACCCTGTATTTTTTACAGCAACTGGCAGGGCTACAGCACCCCTCTATTTTTACAGCACCCCTATATTTTTATAGCATACAGGACATGGCCACAGCACCCCTGTATTTTTACAGCATACAGGACATGGCCACAATGTTCCTTTATTTTTACAACACCCCTGTATTTCTACAGTATACAGGACAGGGCCACAGCACCCCTGTATTTTTACAGCATACAGGACAGGTCCATAATACTCCTGTATTTTTACAGCATACAGGACAGGGACACAGTTTTCCTTTATTTTTACAGCACCCCTGTATTTTCACAGCACCCCTGTATTTTTACAGCATACAGGACAGGGCCACAGTGTTCCTTTATTTTTACAGCACCCCTGTATTTTTACAACACCCCTGTATTTTTACAGCATACAGGACAGATCCATAGCACCCTGTGTTTTTAAAGCTCCTCTGTATTTTTACAGCACACAGAACAGTGACCCTGTACAGCACAGGACTGCAGCACCCCTGTACAATATCCCAAACAGCACAGGACACCCCAGAACAGCAACCCTGTACAGCACAGGAGAGCAGCACCCCTAACAGCTCAGTACACCAGCACAGGACACCACCCCAGAACAGCACAGGACAGCAGCACCCCTAACAGCACAGTACACCAGCACAGGACACCACCCCAGAACAGCACAGGACAGAAGCACCCCTAACAGCACAGTACACCAGCACAGGACACCTCCCCAGAACAGCACAGGACAGCAGCACCCCTAACAGCACAGTACACCAGCACAGGACACCACCTCAGAACAGCACAGGACAGCAGCACCCCTGTACGACAGCACCGACAGACAGACAGAGGTCTGTCTCCTTCACTCTCCAAATCCAGAGTGAAAATGGCAGCAACATACGGCTCCTTATATGGAGTTCAAAACCTGTGAGATCTGACAGCGGGATGATGACGTTTTGCCTCAATCTGGGATCTGAGTCTGGTGGGAAGTCCAGAGCCGGACTGGGATCCTGTAGTCTGGGAGGGCTCGGATCTCAGAGATCCAAACCCGCTCATCCCTACTGCCAATAATAAAATATGTGGACAAACAGAAGAAAATCTTGTCCCTCACCTTATACCTGACCCCAAGGGTGACAAATAAACACAATTTACTTAATTTAATATTTATTTCTAAATAACTCAATAAGAAACTTTTAGCCTAAGGATGGTGTGAAAAAAATTGGGATTCTCTAGGGCACCATGATTCAAAAAGTTTGGGAACCACTGGACTATGGGGAAGATTTAATAAAGTGCAATTTCATCAAATTGCATAACTTTTGGCATCTTTATGTGCAGTTTGGAAACCATGTGATCTGTTTGACAAAATTGGTCCAACTGCTGTCTAAGATATCTATGCCAGAATATAAAAAGAGGCACAGTAAATATATACTGTATATTCAGGTTTCATTAATTAAAAGTCCTAAACAATTCATAAATATATTTATGGGGCACATTTATTGAATTAATGTATTATTGGTGGTGCATTAATAAATAAATAATAACATTTTAATTACACAGAGATTATTACATTACATAAAAAGTATGAGGCCAATATTATTTATAAATTAAGTTACAGAGGTAAAAATAACAGGATTTTTATTACCTACTGGTAAATACTTTTCTTGTAGACTATAAGGGATACTGGGGTCTTAGTACGATGGGGTGTAGATGGGGTCCAAAGGAGCCAGTGCACTTTAAATTTCTTCAACTGGGTTAGCTGGCTCCTCCCCCTATGCCCCCACCCACAGCCAGTTTAGGTAAAACTGTGCCCAAAGGAGAATGGACATACTTGAGAGAAGGAACAGCACAATAACGAGTGGTGAGATTTACACCAGCACACCACAACGTACCTGACCAGCAACAGCTGGTAGTGACAACAACAACAGCTGAACAGGTAAACCTTTACAAAAGAAAACCTGCAGAAAGTCAACGCACTGAGGCGGGCGCCCAGTATCCCTTATGGACTACGAGAAAAGGAAACACCAGTAGGTAATTAAAATCCTATTTTCTCTAGCATCTATAATGGATACTGAGGTCTTAGTATGATGGGGTCATCCCAAAGTTTCCAGAAAGGGCGGGAATGTGCGGAGACATCTGCAGCACCACCTGCCCAAACCGGCCAGGCTATCAAACCTGTAGAACTTCACAAAGGTGGTCTTCCCCGACCAGGTAGCAGCTCAGCAGAGTTGTAAGGCCAAGACTCCATGGGCAGCCACCCAGGAAGACCCCACTGATCTTGTAGAGTGGGCCTTCAGAGACTGTGGAACATGTAAGGCTGCCGACACATAGGCCTATTGTATAGTCAGCCTAATCCAATGAGCAATGGACTGCTTAGAAGCAGGGTAACCATTTTTCTGCGCATCATAGATCACAAACGGGGAATCCTTCTTTCTGAACCAAGCTGTCCTCTTGATGTAGATCTTCAAGGCTCGCACAGCATCTAAGGCTTCCGGAGGGGCAGAAGTGCCAGAAACTGATGGAACCACAATAGGTAGGTTCAAGTGGAACGCAGAGAAAACCTTCAGCAGTAACTGCTGCCTAGTCCTGAGCTCTGCTCTGTCTTCGTAAAAGACCAAGTATGGACTTTTACACGATAAGGCCCCCAAATCTGAAACACGCCTAGCAGAAGCCAGGGCCAGTAACATCACCGTCTTCCACGTGAAGTACTTGTCTTCTACTGTCCTTAATGATTCAAACCAGGAGGACTGTAGAATTTCCAATACCACATTCAAATCCCAGGGTGCCGTTGGTGGCACAAAGGGAGGTTGTATGTGACGAATCCCTTGCAAGAAGGTCAGAACTTCTGGCAACACTGCCAACTTCTTCTGGAAGAAGATTGAGAGGGCTGAAATCTGGACCTCAAGAGAGCCCAGACGTAAGCCCATATCCGCTCCAGCCAGCAGTAGTGAAAATCCACCGGAGGATACTTGTGTTCCTCACACCAAGAGACATATCTCCTTCAGATATGATAATAGTGCTTTGACGTCATAGGTTTCCTGGCCTGAACAGTGGTTGCAATAACCTTTTTTGAAAGGCCCTTGTGAGCTAGGATGCTCTGCTCAACCACCATGCCTTCAAACGAAGCCTCTGTAAGTCCATGTAGTTGAATGGTCCTTGTTGCAGAAGATCTCTTCTCATTGGCAGAGGCCAAGGGTCTTTAACTGACATGTCCAGAAGATCCGTGTACCATACTCTTCGATGCCAGTCTGGGGCAATCAGAATTGCCTGGACTCTTTGATGCCTGATTCTCTTTAGCACCCTCGGAAGCAACGGAATCGGAGGAAACAGGTAGACCAACCTGTAAGGCCACGGTGTCATCAGTGCATCCACTGATACCGCCTGTGGGTCCCTGGTCCTTGAACAATACCGGCAAAGTTTCTTGTTGAGCCGAGATGCCATTAAGTCGATCTGTGGGCAGCCCCACAGATCTGTGATCTGCTGAAATACCTGTGGCAGGAGGCTCCACTTCCCCAGGTGTAGGTCGTGGTGACTTAGGAAGTCCACTTCCCAGTTTTCCACCCCTGGAATAAAGATGGGCGACATTGCTCTTGCATTTCTTTCTGCCCAGAGGAGAATCCCGGACACCTCTTACTTGCAGGCTCTGCTCTTTGTTCCTTCTTGTCGATTGATGTATGCCACTGCCGTGGCGTTGTCCGACTGAAGCTGGATGGACTGATCCCGGAGCAGATGAGAGGCCTGAAGCAGAGTGTTGTAAATCACCCGTAGTTCCAGAATGTTGATTGGAAGTAGGGCTTCATGGGTTGACTGCCTGCCCTGGAACTGAGCTCCTCGGGTGACAGCTCCCCATCCCTTCAGACTCGCATCCGTTGTGAGAGGAATCCAAACCAGAATCCCAAAACTTCAACCTTTCAGCAGTTTTGAGGACTGTAGCCATCACAGGAGGGAAATCCTGGCCTGAGGTGATAGACGTATGATCCAGTGCATCTGAAGATGTGATCCGGACCACTTGCTCAGGAATGAAAAATTTAAATGTTCTGGCATGGAATCTTCTGTACTGGATCTCCTCATATAAAACTACCATCTTTCCCAACAATCTTATGCAAAGATGAATGGAGATCCAATTCGGCCGTAGAACCGCTCGGACCATCTTCTAGAGCGTCCTTGCCTTGTCCTCTGGGAGGAATACTTTTTCTAAGCCACTGTATCCAGAAGCATTCCCAGGAACAGGAGCCACTAAGTAGGCTCCAATTAAGACCTCTGTAAATTGAGAGTCCACCTATGATGTGACAGAAGCTGAATAGTGCAGTCTATACTGAGCAATAGAAGCTCCTTGGATTTTGCTTTATCAAGAGGTCGTCCATGTAAGGGACAATATTGACCCCCTGGACTCAGAGCTGGAACATCACCTCTGCCATCACCTTCATGAAGACCCTCGGAGCTGTGGACATGCCGAAGAGCAGTGCTTGGAACTGGTAGTGATCGTTCAACAGGGCAAACCGCAGGTAATCTTGGTGAGGTGGCCAAATCGGGATATGGAGCTAAGCATCCTTTATATCCAGCAAAACCATGCACTCCTATTCTTCCAGACCTGCAAGGATTCCATCTTGAACTTGAAGACCTTTAGATAAGGGTTCAAGGATTTTAGATTCAAAATGGGCCTTACTGAACTGTCCGTATTTGGTGCCACAAACAGGTTGGGGTAGTAACCTTTTCCCTGTTGTTGCAGTGGCACTGGAACAATGACTTGGGACTGGACAAATTTCAGAATGGCCTGTAGCAGTATAACTCACGTATTCTCCAAAACTGGTAAGCTTGATTTGAAAAATCGGTGGGGAGGAGCACTGTTGTACTCCAGCTTGTAGCCCTAGGAAATTAGCTCCTTTACCCAGGCATCCTGGTAGGAGCTTTCCCAGATGCGGCTGAAGTGACGCCACCAAGCTCTCACCTCAAGATTCCCTCGGGGTGGTGGAACACCGTCATGCGGAGGCCTTGTTCCTGAGAAGCAGCGGCGGCTGGTTTTCTTGTCTTGCCCTGGTGCCTTTTGCAGTGTTTGAGGCGCCTCTGGTTCTTGAACTAAATCGAGTGGTCTGAAAGGACTGTGTAGATAGCCCCAAGTAGGATTGTTTGGCCGGTGGGGCCCCAAAGGGGAGAAATGTGAATTTCCCAGCAGTAGCTTTCGAAATCCACGTATCCAACTCAACCCCCGAATGGCCACTCTCCTGAGAAAGGAAGAGATTCCACACTGCGCTTGGAATCTGCATATGCTATCCACTGATGCAGCCATAAAGCTCTGCGTGCAGACACTGAAATGGAAGTAGTCCTAGCATTAATAGCGCCCATCTCCTTGATAGAATCACACAGGACATGTGCAGTATCCTGAATGTGTTTTACCAGTGTAACCATATTCACCAGGGACATATCCCCCACAAGGCCCTCTAGAATATGGTCTGCCCATGTGTGAATGGCATGTGTCATCCAGTAACCCGCTATCACAGGCCTTTGTGATACACCAGCTGCTGTGTAAATAGACTTTAATGTAGTCTCTATTTTCCTATTCCCAGGGTCCTTTAAGGCAGAGGCACCCGGGACTGGTAATACCAACTTTTTAGATAGGCGTGAGACTGACACGTCCACAGCCAGGGGATCTTCCCAATTTTTCCTGCCATCCGGAGAAAATGGGAAAGTACATAGAAAGCACCTTGTCACCTGGAATTACCTATTGGGATTTTTCCAGGCTAGCTTAAATATGTCATCTAATTCCTTAGAATCAGGGAAAGTGATGCTAATCTTTTTCTGGAAAGATAGCAAGTATGAGGGGTTCAATCCCCTGTGCTGGAGATGAATCCTCTGTAATAGGGTCCAGCTCCTCCCCCTCCTTTTCATCAGATTCTGAGAATAGGTCAGGGAGCCCACATTTATGTGTCCCTGAGCTAGGGAGAGGGTTCTGTCTGTCATCTACCTTTGCAGCCAGGTCTGCTACAGCCTGCTGCAGCTGCTGTGTCTTTAGACTATTTGCAGTGAGCTGAGAAGACATATCAACAATCATGGTTTTTATAGTACCTAACCAAGATGGCTCCTGACCCTCCCCCCCAGCTTCCTCACTAACTTGGGAGGACTGGCTGCATTGTTTACATGAGAGGGAACCAGCAATGGAGGGAGAAAAACTGGTATTACATACTTTACATAATTGGTGTTTTACCATGTTTACAGGAGACAAAACACTCACACACAACACACAGACAAGTATATATAGCAAGCCTGCCCAGACTGGTATGTGAGTAAAAGACCCAGAGAGAACAGACTAGTACACCCAAGCCTAGCATACTCAGTAAGACTGCAGGCTGTATTTAGCTTGGTGTAATACTGGAGTTTGTCCTTTTCAGGACACTATTTTCATGTATAATAGTGCCTCTCCCCCTTATTTACACCCCTGTACCAGTTTCCTGTGTATCTTGAGTGTCCTGGAGAAGCTATATGCCTTGCTTCTGCAGCTGTAAGCAGAGGAAGGTGCCAAGAAGCCGCTGGTCCCGCTCTGAGCTAGCTCCGCCCCTTATAATGGCACCGGAGCCATGCATTTATTTATACTGGCAAATGTCTCCTACGGTGTAAAACAGAGTATAAATACTTGTTTCCACCAAACCGCTGGTCAGTTTATGCAGGGGGGCCATGGGATCCCCCCCAGGATATCACTGCACCAAGGACCGGGAGAACCCCCAGCAGGGCACCCGGTTTGTACTCACCACTCTTGTCACCTTCAGGTAATGTTAGGGGTGTGCGTCGTGCTGCGATTCGTTCGCTAAGGCCCCGTGTCCATGGTACCACAACATCTAAGGATGGTGGTCCTGCAGCGGGAAAGCGGCTCTGACACTTTACAGAGGCCGATGACCTCCCCCCCTAACTCCCACGGTGCAGGTACGCTGTTGCCCAAACAGCATACCGCAAATAACGTTTCAAATAAACTGAAGAAAAATCCTCTGGAGCTACAGAGTGTACATCCTCTCCTGAAGTCACATTTTTCTAAACTGGCTGTGGGAGGGGGCATAGAGGGGAGGAGCCAGCACACCCAGTTGAAGAAATTTAAAGTGCACTGGCTTCTTTGGACCCCATATATACCCCATCATACTGAGACCCCAGTATCCCTTATGGATGCTACAGAAATTTGCATGTTAGTCAAGGCCAGCTTAATTAATGAATAATGGTGGCACGTGCATGCAGTGGCAGAGCTACCAGCGGTGCAGCTGGTGCACTGCACTGGGGCCATGACAATGAAAGGGTCCACAGCTGCAGACATTAGCAGCACTGAGAATGAGTCTGATTGACTCATTAAAGTACTGAACACACTAGGCAGTCACTGTGGGCCCATAACGAATAGGATGGTGGTCCAGTCAGAGGATAGGAGGGGGACCCCTCCCCTTAGGTGACAGCTTCTGTGGAGCCAGTACCAGCTCCTTCATGTACGCTAACACAGTGTTACTCTCCTTTCCCTCTAACATGCTTCCCTATAGTCAATGGTGTTTTCCAAACTGTGCGCCGATGCATTTTAAGGTGCAGCAGCACACTTACAGGGGTGCTGCAGCCTTGTGGTCCAGTCATCAGGGAGCCCGTCTCTCACAACCAGGTAAAATGCACTAAATATACATTTATATATGGCAGCCTGCCAGGCAGCTGTGGGAGCAGGAGCAAGATGCAGCCAATCACACAAAGAGCTGCACTGATATCTATAGTGGTGATCAAACAGTGCCTGCACATGATGTAGAGCAGATGCTGTGAGTGCTGACGGGATGGGCTCTGGCAGTAAAGGCTTGCCATTGCCGCTGCTTATATTTCCCCACAACAAATCAGGATATGGAACAACGTAGAAAAGGTGGTGCACAAATGGATGTGCCCCCACTCAGGGAAGTAATGGTATATGTTGCCTCCCCCCCCCCAGGCCCCAGTGTGTGCATGTGTGCGTGCATGTCATCATGACCTCACCCACAGGCTGTGTGTGTGTATTACCATGCACCACAGGCTGTGTGTGTGTATTACCATGCACCCTTTCCCCCAGGACCCACTGTGTGTGTATGACCATGCCCCCACTCCCCCAGGACCCATTGTAGGTGTGTGTATTTGTGCCACCATGCCACCCCCCATATGTATATCACCATGCCCCCCTTCTCCCAGCACCCACTGTATGTGTGTGTGTGTGTGTGTGTGTGTGTCACCATGCCTCAGTATGTGTATCACTATGTTCCCCCAGGCCCTAGTATGTGTCAACATGTCATCTCCCCAGGACTCAGTGTGTGTGTGTCATCATGTCCCGCACCCCAGTGCCCTAGTATGTGTATCACCATATCTTCCACCCCCCAGGACCTAGTGTGGGTGTCACCCCCCAATGTGTGTGTGTGTGTGTGTGTGTGTGTGTGTGTGTGTGTGTGTGTCACCATGCCCCCCCAAGCCCTAGTATGTGTATCACCATGTCCCCCCCCCCCCGGGCCCTAGTGCATGTGTCACCATGTCATCCCCCTAGAGCTCAGTGTGTGTCACCACAGGATGTAGTCAAGAACCCAGAGTTCACATTATGATGGTCACGATATTGGCTGCAGAATCTCGACCTTCAAAATACCGGCGAATCCTGGAGGTGAGCATTAGGGTTAGGGTTAATCACTAGGGGGTGGGTTAGGGTTATGCTGCAGGAGGGGACTGTTAGGGTAAGTATACTTACCAAACTCAAGCAGCATTTTGACCACTGGGATTCCACTGCCGGTAATGTGACCTTCGGGATGGTAAGTGCCGGGATATTGTATCCAGCCCTATTATTGCCCCATGTTATGTAACGGGATTGTATTAAGACAGTGCCTGTCAATAGGGATCAGCTTTAGAAATGTTGTCTTAATGATGTCACTTAGCCTTAGTAAATTGATAGGCTGCATTCTCATTAACGTTGGCTCGGATCATAATATGGTTTCCTCCATTGCAATGCAATGTGAGCATGAGTATGCTTTATCTTATTGGATGGTATACAGTAGTTATAGTTTTGCTCATACTGAACAAAATAATCCATGAAAAATAAGATGTAGAATCCAGGTCTGAATGGAATTGCCTACTTCTACTGTATATCTACCATGAAGCACATTCTAGATAGACTTTCATTTCATCAGACATTCCTTCCTGTGTAGAGTGTAGACAGTAACAAACCATTCAAGACTCATTTTAAAACTTGGTTAACTTACTGGGTATTAAAAACAAGCGGCTTCACGCTGCTTTATCTTACATTGATTGACACATTTATTTTGTTATTTATTTTCCATTTTCATTTTCAGAAATGTCTCACTATGTTATTTTATGAGCGTCAAACCTTACATTTCAATGGGACAATTGGAAATGTTGCTAACACCCCATAGGGATCCTCCCTTGTTAATATTCTATGAACATTTATATAAAATAATGTTGAAGAGATTGATGGGATAATCAAAGACTCAGGTGAGTAACAATATAAAATCATGGTAACAGACTGCTTCCTTGCCTTTGACCTTACATATGATTATTTATCTAAGAATATTCATTGTTAAAACATATATAAAGCCATAAACACTACTCAACTTTTATGACGCTTGATGAACATGTTATAAAAAAAATGATTCTACAGACACAAAGCATTTGACAATGTTCATATTCTTGAACTTGTCTGGCTACATACACACATTTGCTGATGGTGTCCAGGATAAAGCATAATTATAATTCAGTTGGATCTGACAGAAATATTTTGAATGTGGGTTTTCATTTTCCAAAAATGTGCACTCACATATATCATAGAGGTTCTCATCAATCCAATCATGGACGAAGAGATGGACCAAAACTTTATTCTTTCCAGGAAGGACCTCATACTGTATGGCGAAACTACAGCAGGGATGAGCGTGGTTACATCTCCATGCCCCATCATGGAAGACCCCATTTTGTTCATTGTCGAGCTTTTCACACTTTACAGCATGGTGACCACCACAAACCTTTGTATGTTCATCAAAATTCAAGCTGTGAAATTGTTGCTTTGAACCATGGACACTCTAGTCAGAATTATAACAGTAATCTGAGAACCTGTAAAGTGGATGGTGGTTGGTTGAATAAACAGCAAGTCATCATAAATGAAAAAGAGACTAAGCAAAGATTGAATAAAAAATCAACATCTTATACAGAGGAGATACATTTTCTGGAACATGTGAATGCCCAGCTTGAGAAGAAAATCAGTGAATGGTATAAAAGCAATGCTCTAAGCATGCCTATTGACCAAAGTCAGTATTCCAGGAAAATTCAGGATTTCCAGAATCAGGTATAGCATAAGCACAAAAATATAAGCACTACTGTATATCTTAAAAGTATATATTAAAAGAATATTTCTGGACATACTAAATGATATAAATTGTTAATAAAATACATTTATACTGACACACATATTGAGACTGTTTAAACAGCAAACTTGTCTGTATTTTTTCCCTATCTGTAATGAAATTTGAGTGTTTGCTAAGACAGTTTGCTTATATTGCCTAAAAGAGACAGCAAGTACTGCATAGCAATTAGAAATTTTCAATACTGTGATTAATTAGTACAGAACCATTGAAAACATCATAAAAAAGACATAAAGCTAAAATATGTAATATACATTATTATTATTATTATTATTATTATTATTATTATTATTATCCTTTATTTATATGGCGCCACAAGGGTTCCACAGCGCCCAATTACAGAATACATAAACAAGTAATCAAACAGGAAAACAATACATATACAGGATATAATTCCAAGGATATTTAGCATACATATATTGCTCCTAAACCTACTGCTTATAGTACAGAAGGACATGTTTGCCCTTACATCAGCTTTTACATCGTCTTATGAAATAAGCCAATATAATGTATAGAAATAAACAATCTTTTAGAACTTTATAGTACCTAGAAGCTCACAGAACATGCTTCAATTTGTAGATCATACAGCATAGATTAAAGGGGTAAAATGGCAAAAACTGTTAATGCTGCAAAACGTAGTGTGTTATGATATGAGTAGCTGAATGTATTATTGACCTAATCCCTGAATGTTGAATAGAGAAGTCAGTGTATTGTATGGACAGATGTGAATAAACATGGTTTAATGCAGGCATGTCCAAACTGCGGCCCTCCAGCTGTTGTGAAACTACATATCCCAGCATGCCCTGACACAGTTTTTCTGTCAGAGAATGCTAAAGTTGTGTCAGGGCATGCTGGGATGTGTAGTTTCTCAACAGCTGGAAGGCCGCAGTTTGGACATGCCTGGTTTAATGCATGGAATGGGGATTTTAAGGAAAAGAAAAACAGGGGGTGCTCTTGGTTTAACACATACGTGCCAACTCTCCCTGTCAGGGAGACTCCCTGAAATATTAGCAATCTCCCTGACTCCCTAAAGGGGTCTAGCAATCTCCCTGATTGCACCTTACCCCCATTATTTAGCTGTTATAATCTTGGAAAACATATACCTACAGATGTATCCTCATACACCGTTGCTCATAGCGCGCTATTTAGGGTCCTGAATCGCGAGTTGTAATAACGTTATGGCGTGCGTTGTGTCCCACGCCATGTAATACACATTTTCAGCGCTAGGTGGCGAATGCTCCATGTTAAGCACGGTGCCGCGCGTTCACTAAGAGTAGAACACATCATACTGTAACACATCATATATTTACCTGGAGTGCCTGCTCATATTGTGGTCAGCACTGGCATAATGGTTACAGTGTCCGCTTGCAATGCGTGCATCCCGTGTTCGAATCCTGTTGAGACCAGAAATTTATTTTTTGTGTGAATTTATTTAATGTCATTTTTAATGGAATGGGAAAAGTCAGAAAAAAAAATGCGTGGGGTCCCCCCTCCTAAGCATAACCAGCCTCGGGCTCTTCGAGCCGGTCCTGGTTCTAAAAATCCAGGGAAAAAACGGACAGGGGATCCCCCGTATTTTTAAAACCAGCACCGGGCTCTGCGCCTGGTGCTGGTGCAAAAAATACGGGGGACAAAAAGAGTAGTGGTCCCCCGTATTTTTTACACCAGCATCGGGCTCCACTAGCTGGACAGATAATGCCACAGCCGGGGGTCACTTTTATACAGTGCCCTGCGGCCGTGGCATTAAATATCCAACTAGTCACCCCTGGCCGGGGTAACCTGGGGGAGTGGGGACCCCTTCAATCAAGGGGTCCCCCCCAGCCACCCAAGGGCCAGGGGTGAAGCCCGAGGCTGTCCCCCCCATCCAAGGGCTGCGGATGGGGGGCTGATAGCCTTGAGAAAATTGAAAGAATATTGTTTTTTTTTAGTAGTACTACAAGTCCCAGCAAGCTGGTACTTGGAGAACCACATGTACCAGCATGCGGGAGAAAAACGGGCCCGCTGGTACCTGTAGTTCTACTGGGAAAAAAATACCCCAGGGTACCCCGGCCAGGGGTGACTAGTTGGATATTTAATGCCACGGCCGCAGGGCACTGTATAAAAGTGACCCCCGGCTGTGGCATTATCTGTCCAGCTAGTGGAGCCCGATGCTGGTGTAAAAAATACGGGGGACCCCTACTCTTTTTGTCCCCCGTATTTTTTGCACCAGCACCAGGCGCAGAGCCCGGTGCTGGTTTTAAAAATACGGGGGATCCCATGTCCGTTTTTTCCCTGGATTTTTAGAACCAGGACCGGCTCGAAGAGCCCGAGGCTGGTTATGCTTAGGAGGGGGGACCCCACGCATTTTTTTTTCTGACTTTTCCCATTCCATTAAAAATGACATTAAGAATCCACACAAAAAAATAATTCTGGTCCCGCTAGGATTCGAACCCGTCAGCCAATCAGCAGGTAGCGCTACGAAGGGTCCGTTGGCTATTTGAGGCATTCACCATAGAGTTTAAGAAAAACGACATCTGGTGGACAGAAAGTAGAATGCATGTTACAATTATAATGTGACGTCACATTTACAACGCAACTTATAACGGGAGTTATAGCGCAAGGAGCTGGCGCGAGTTGCATGGCGCCCGCTATGCGGTACGCAGCAACGATATATCAGGACATATCTGTATGTCAAAATGCATTTTCAAATAAGATTTCTTTTGGCAATTTATATGGAACCACTTGTAAAACGCAATACTTGAGCAAGCCCTCAAATACATTAGCATCATTTCATCAACAAGTAGATCTTACTAACTGCTTTTGGGCACATTTACATTTGTATGTAAGTTATGTTTATGACACGCCTCTCAGATGTAGCAGTACACATCCGCACTTATACTGTAGGTGTTACTTTCACACTCTCCAGAAAATGCTTTTTCAAAAGTAGACAAGTATGGATTAACAGACAGAACCACCAAGAGATAGGTCTAACCATGGTACTAGGGTTGTGTGGCTAAATTGGGGCCATGCCATGTTGGGTGCCCTATGCAAAAGCTGCATGCTGTAGAGATGTGGATGCACCATCATGGGGCACAGTTAAACCTCTATAGCTGGACCGAGCCCCAAGGAAGACCCACCATCTTAGTGCTCCTTGCAGAGGTGCTTTACCCTTGCAAAGGAATGTATTTAAAAGGTGCACTGAAAGTGCCAGTACATGGCAGACCAGCTATAGCTTTAGTGGGAAGCATTTGGGATACACTGGGCACTATGCCTTATGGTGCTGAAGTAGAGTTGACCACTATTGTAGTCCAATTTGTCTATATTAAAAAAAAGCCACAATTTCATACATATGCAAAATGGTAAATATAATTTAATGTTCGCCATCAATAAAACTATGAAAATATATCTAAAAAAGCAGAAACATTTCCTGTATCGTGTATGAGTAAAAAAAATTATCTAAAATATATACAAAAGCGTAATATGAGCCGAAGTGATTAAGAAATCAACAATCAGTGACAGAAATTCACTAGTGCTGTGGGCAGCCGATATCATCTGCTGTTCCCTCCTGCTCATAGACCACCCACAACTATCACAGTTTTCTTTGGTGTATGTGTCTTTGTCACACTTTGCATACAGTATGCTTGCAATTGTATGAACATGCCCTTTTCTGTGTCTCGTCTGCTCCAGAATATCCCATCTTCCCTATCCAGACACAAGCATACATGAGTGGCAGAACGTTGAAAATCTTTAGGTTTAACCTGATATTGAAAATTATTTTTGTTCCAACTTTAGCAAATACTATATACAGGGTTAATGCTACCATTAGGCAAATGCCTATGGCATCACCACCTGGGGGGCAACACTGAGGCTATATGGTCCAAAAATAAGGATTGTCACTGAAAGAGCTATACTTATTCTGCTCAATGTATACTTAGCAGTGGCATGAAGCTTTCAGACAGTATTGCTGGGAGCTGAGAACTGATCAGCTGTCCCTGTGATATGTTATGAAATAGCAAATACATACTAATAAGAAAAGTGTTCATGTGAGGAATTGGAAAGAATGTTTTTTTTTTTTTTTTTTTTTTTGGGGGGGGGGGGGTTCAATATGGAGAAGCTTTGAGTAGGGTGCCTAGAAATCTTGTGTTGGCTCTGTAGCTATACAATGTGCATT
This sequence comes from Pseudophryne corroboree, assembly GCF_028390025.1. NCBI lineage: Eukaryota > Metazoa > Chordata > Amphibia > Anura > Myobatrachidae > Pseudophryne > Pseudophryne corroboree. The sequence goes on along the minus strand of NC_086446.1, from coordinate 359,527,999 downwards.
CTCAGTATTTCAGGATTGGAAGCTTGATAAGTTGATCTACCCTTTTAAAACACACCTTATAAATAAGTGCAGTAAAGTACCTCCTTTACTGCAGGATGCTGAGAAAGAATAAAACATTAAAGGGTTGATTAAAAGAAGTAGAGACAGAGATATGAGGAGGGAGAGAGAGAGAGAGAGAGAGAGAGAGAGAGAGATGGGTGGAAGGGAAGGGAATGAAGGGAAAGTGATGAGAAAAGAAGGGGAAAGCAGAGAAAGCCAGGGAGTAGAGGAGGAGTGAAATTGTAAGGCGGGGAAGAGAGAAGAAAAAGAAAAAGCCTGGCAATGCCAGGCACAACAGCTAGTGTTTCGACCAATGATGGATTCAAAATACTCCTATACAGATTATCAGTATGTGTGCTCTGCCTCTACTTAGTTATTTTTTGCAATGTCATTTTGTATGATGTCCCTGTGTGTTTTACAGATTTCTGTGGCTACCACAGCGAAAGTAGGTATTGTTCTGCAGATTAAAAATGGGAGGCCGACTTTTGATGAATTTAATGACAAGTAAGTTAATTCAATATAAGTAAGAATGCAATACAAAAATAATCCTCAAAATGGCACTACTACACTATTAGCCAGCAGCTGTGAGGAGGGGTGTCAAGACCTTCTATTGTTCTCAAAAAGATCTATATACTTGTAAAGAATTCAGAATGGATAATGTGTAATGGTTACATACTGTATAAACGAATGAATAATACATCATTGCTAATAAAGGACTTGCTTGTTAGGATATAAAAATGGTACATAAGCAATTTAGGGGTCTATTTATTAAGCCTTAGAGAGAGATAAAGTGGACACAGATAAAGTACTAGCCAATCAGCTCCTATAACAGTTAGGAGCTAGTTGGTTGAAACTTTATCCCCATCCATTTTATCTCCCTACAGGGCTTAGTAAATAGACCCCTTATTCTGTTAACAAATTATTAAATAGCACAACAATATAAAAAATGCAACCTTGAGGAAAAAAGTACCATATATGTATCCATATAAATACTCATGAATTAGTCCCACAGTCAATAAAGGAGGCCAGTAACTCTTCTGTATGTCAAGGGATTGCGGTTGATAGTACACCGCATGTAGCAAACTCCAGCGTATGAATTGAAGGTTATTAATAGGCTTGACAATGTGGAGTCCCAATTTGGTGATCCTTTACATAGGTGTATACAGTAAGTCTTCTGGAATCCTTGTGAATTGCTGTGTACCGTACTGAAACTGGATAGTGGTGGTAAGCTTATTATGCAGTCTATGATAGGAAAAGTGCCATCTTCACAGCATGGAGATAGAAGTGAATGTTTCTCCATGGCTTCACCCAGGGACAAAACTACCATTGGTGCAGCAGATGCATTGCACCAGGGCCCCTGAGGACTAAGGGGTCCACTGCTTTCCAGACCAGCAATGAGTTACCCCCTGGGCCCCTCACAGACCATTTTAAGCAATGTTGGATGAATGGCTCAGTGCAGAGAGCATGATGGGCCCCACTACCTGATGGACATGATGGGGAAGTCCTGCCACCTATCAGCGCTGATAATCACAGCCACATACTGCCTTTAATTAACAGACAGCTGTATAATATTTCTGCTTTACTGCTTTCTGTGAATCAAAGGCAGCTCACACCTGGTGTAACTGGCACTATCAATGTCTGCCTAGCCCAGTGCCAAACTGGGGAAGCACAAACGGCAGGGGCCCCTGTCCCAGACAGAGCAGAGGCCGATATGTTTCTGCCCCCAACAAGGTACATGTCCCCTGTTCTCCACACCGTGCAGGACACTGTGCTTGTACCAATGTCACCCACTGTCTATCCCTGTCACCCTCTCCCTGTCACCCACTTTCTCCCTCTAGCTTCCACTGTCACTCTCTGCCTCCCCCTGCCTTAAGCTTTCACCTTCTAGCTATCCCTGTCACCCACTGCCGAGCAGAATATTGTGGACTTAGGCTGGGGCTGAGGAGTGGGGCCCAAATTATATTTTTGCACCAGGGCCCATCACTCATAATTTCTGACACTGAATCCACCTATGGCTTCATCAGAAGTAAAGATCCAAATTAAAAAGTAAGATAAAGTAGGAAGAAGGAAACTCATGCAGGCATATGGAGAATATACAAACTCCACACAGTTACGGCCATGGTGGGAATTTGATCCATGACCTCAGTGCTATGAGACAGTAATGCTAACCATTACACCATCCATACTATACCATCCATTATTATGAAAAAGTAGATATTTAAATACAAATCATGGAAGTATTATGAGAGTTCTAAAAAAATATATATTTTAAAGCAAGGGAAACATTTCATCTAAGAGAACTTTTTCTTTTAACCATTGGTGTTATATTAAGTTGGAACACCAGTTCTAAATTTTATATATATATATATATATATATATATATATATATACACAGTATATATATATATATATATAGAGAGAGAGAGAGAGAGAGAGAGAGAGAGTGCGCATCAAACAGGCAGCGGCACTCAGAGACTGGGCTCAGTTATAGAGTTTCTGTGATGGATTAAACACAGTGGCCCTCATTCCGAGTTGATCGCTCGCTAGATGCTTTTAGCAGCAGTGCAAACGCTAAGCCGCCACCCTCTGGGAGTGTATCTAAGCTTAGCAGAAGTGCAACCGAAAGGTTAGCAGAACAGTGCTGAAATTTTTTCATGCAGTTTCAGAGTGGCTGCAGACCTACTCCTACCTTGCGATCACTTCAGTCTGTTTAGTTCCTGCTTTGACGTCACAAACACGCCCTGCGTTTGGCCAGCCACTCCCCCATTTCCCCAGGCACGCCTGCGTTTTCACCTGACACGCCTGCGTTTTTTAGCACACTCCCGGAAAATGAACAGTTACCACCCAGAAACTCATACTTCCTGTCAATCACTCACCGATCAACAGAGCGACGGAAAAGAGTCGCTAAACCTTGTGTAAAACTACATACTTTTGTGTGAAATTACGTCGCGCATGCGCACTACGACCCGTACCCATGCGCAGCTTTGACGTTTTTTAACCTGATCGCTGTGCTGTGAAAAACGGAAGCGAGCGATCAACTCGGAATGAGGGCCATTGTTTACACTTCTATAACTGAACCCAGTCTCTGAGTGCCACTGCCTGTTTGATGTGCACGCTATAGCCTTTTTGTTTCCTGATGGCACTGGAGCAGATACCTGTTACCAGTGGGTGAGTGCCGATTCAAGCCATGTGTGTGTGTATATATATATATATATATATATATATATATATGTATATATATTTATATATATATATATATATACAGTATACATATATATATATATATAGTTTTATATATATATACACAGTGGTGCAAGTAGAAAAAATGTCTTACGGGTACTGTGTGCGCGCGCCGAAGGCGCACGCGCAAAAAAATGGGTGTGGCCAAATGCCACATGGGGCGTGGCCAATGGAAATGGGGGCGTGATACACATATGGGGGAGGGGCAGATACACGTATGACCCCAATAGTGCCAGATACACGTTGCCCCACAGTGCCAGATATACATTGCCCCACAGTGCCAGATACACATTGCCCCACAGTGACAGATATACATTGCCCCACAGTGCCAGATACAGAAATGCCCCCAGAGTGCCAGATATACATTGCCTCGCAGTGTCAGATACACGTTGCCCCACAGTGCCAGATATACATTGCCCCACAGTGCCAGATATACATTGCCCCACAGTGCCAGATACACATTGCCCCACAGTGCCAGATACAGAAATGCCCCCAGAGTGCCAGATATACATTGCCTCGCAGTGTCAGATACACATTGCCCCACAGTGACAGATATACATTGCCCCACAGTGCCAGATACACATTGACTAACAGTGCCAGATACACATTGCCCCACAGTGCCAGATACAGAAATGCCCCCAGAGTGCCAGATATACGTTGCCTCGCAGTGTCAGATACACGTTGCCCCACAGTGCCAGATATACATTGCCCCACAGTGCCAGATATACATTGCCCCACAGTGCCAGATACACATTGCCCCACAGTGCCAGATACAGAAATGCCCCCAGAGTGCCAGATATACATTGCCTCGCAGTGTCAGATACACATTGCCCCACAGTGACAGATATACATTGCCCCACAGTGCCAGATACACATTGACTAACAGTGCCAGATACACATTGCCCCACAGTGCCAGATACAGAAATGCCCCCAGAGTGCCAGATATACGTTGCCTCGCAGTGTCAGATACACGTTGCCCCACAGTGCCAGATATACATTGCCCCACAGTGCCAGATACACATTGCCCCACAGTGCCAGATACACAAATGCCCCCACTGTGTCAGATATACATTGCCCCCCGTGCCAGATACAGAAATGCCCCTACAGTGCCAGATATGCCCCCAGTGCCAGATATCCCCCAGTGCCAGGTATACATGCCCCCCCAGTGCCAGATATCCCCCAGTGCCAGGTATACATGCCCCCCTGTGCCAGATATCCCCCAGTGCCAGGTATACATGCCCCCCTGTGCCAGATATCCCCCAGTGCCAGGTATACATGCCCCCCTGTGCCAGATATCCCCCAGTGCCTGGTATATATGCCCCCCAGTGCCAGATATCCCCCAGTGCCAGGTATATATGCCCCCCAGTGCCAGGTATATATGCCCCCCAGTGCCAGATATCCCCCAGTGCCAGGCTTTATGCCTCCCAGTGCCAGATATCCCCCAGTGCCAGGTATATATGCCCCCCAGTGCCAGATATCCCCCAGTGCCAGGTATATATGCCCCCCAGTGCCAGGTATATATGCCCCCCAGTGCCAGATATCCCCCAGTGCCAGGTATATATGCCTCCCAGTGCCAGATATCCCCCAGTGCCAGGTATATATGCCCCCCAGTGCCAGATATCCCCCAGTGCCAGGTATATATGCCCCCCAGTGCCAGATATCCCCCAGTGCCAGGTATATATGCCCCCCAGTGCCAGGTATATATGCCCCCCAGTGCCAGATATCCCCCAGTGCCAGATAGAAATGCCCCCCCAGTGCCAGATATCCCCCAGTGCCAGGTATAACCCCCCCCCCCCCCCTTCCCTGCTCACCGCTGCCGCTGGCCGCTGCCGTCCTGTGTGAGGGAAGGAGAGCGCAGCCTGTGCCTCTCCTTCCCCTCAGTCTCCGGCGGGTGTCTCACAGTTTAATTCAGCGCCGATCCGTGAGCCAATCAGAGCTCGCACCGCGAGCTCTGATTGGCTCACGGATCGGCGCTGAATGAAACTATGACAGCCGCCGGAGACTGAGGGGAAGGAGAGGCACAGGCTGCGCTCTCCTTCCCTCACATCAGCGGCGGTGCGAGGAGCGGCGGCCCGTCGGTGTGGGTACGGCGTACCCACGGCTAAATTCTTACGGGTACGCCGTACCCACCCGTACCCGCCCACTTGCACCACTGTATATACAGTATATATTATATACACACACACACACACACACACACACACACACACATCTGTGTGAGCAGATATTGTAGTGATCTGAGGCCAGTTGCTGGGTGACGATATTTTTACGATCACCCCTAGATGTCTTGAGGGTCTGTTATATATTCCTGCAGTAACTAATGCAGACAATTAAGTTATGTGATAATTAGTAGTACGCTGATTGTACACTAACACTGTTTAGGTGCACACCCACTTCAACTCTATGGAAACACCCTTATAGGAGGGTTACGCCTACATGTGCGGGTTTGTGGATACTCTGAAAATGCATAAGGTGGAAAAGTGAAAAGGTAATATTAAGGTCCATCTTACTTTCTTTTCAAGACCACCCACTTCACTCATTTAAATGCTGAAATTTTTTCCCACAGAAAATACTGCAATGTTTAGTTATTTCTAAAACTATTTAAATGGTCATTAAAATGTAACTGACCTACGGCATAGTCATAAGACCCAAAAAATAAGCTGTAAATGATAGTTTTAGGTTTAACGCCTCCCCTCCTTATGGCTTTCCACTACTTCACAGTTTGGCATATATGGAAGTACAAAGATAATTATTAATAAGGCTCATACAATTTGGATGTTTTGATGTGACAGATATAGGGGCAGATGTACTAAGCCTAGGAGAGAGATAAAGTGGAGAAAGAGAAAGTACCAACACAATCAGCTCATAGCTGTCAGTTTACCTGCCTTTGATTGAAAAATGACAGTTAGGAGCTGATTGGCTGGTACTTTATAGCTGGGTACACACTGAAGTGATATCTATACATTTTTCCATTTTGTAATGACAAATTGTGTACATTGCCTAGTGTGTATGGGGGATTTGCGCACTCCCGTGGTCGCATGTGACCTGGTATATGCTATTGAAGGACGAAACAATATATTTTTCTGTCATTCATGAAATCGTATAGTGTATACCGGCAATCAAGCTCAAGAGAAATCATCCATTAAATCATCCCAATTGCTGATGTTTACCCATCTTTTCTCTCTCCACTTTATTACACTCCATGACTAAGTACATCTCCTCCATAGTGAGCCTCATTTATAAGGAGCAAAATGTCCAAGGTACTATGGAGAAAAAAAGATCTTTGGTCTCAATGCCATAAAAGAGCAGTTGTTTTTCCTGTGGCGGCCCTGCCCCCTAACCCTATAACATCATGACATCACATTTAGGAGGTAGGCTGCCAGCTCTAGGAGGTAGAACACTGCTCCACAGGCTGCAGAGTGCCTCTAGGCACCCTGCAAGCCTAATATAGGTGCCATGGAGCAGTGACAGTGTCTCCACCGTATGCCCTGCACCAGCGGCAGAACTCTGGGAGGCAACGGAGTCATCTGCCACCGGGCTCCTGCTCAGTAGGGGGGCACCTCTCCTCCCATTTCGTGACACCATTGAATTAAGTTAATGGATATCTGCCGCTGTCTTTTCAGTGGCCAACTTCCTCACTGTTCCCTGCACCTTACAAATCACACCCTCTTTATTATACTGAATATACACATTTTACAAGTGTCACACCCAGGATTAGAACCCACATCCTATTACTCTGGAAGCAGACACCTTACTGATGAAGTGGTTTGCTCCTGTATAGGAAAAATGAGAATTTTAATTATATGAAGATACTTCTCTGACAATTACACGTAACTTCATATAGTTACAATTCTCATGTTTCCTGTACAGGAGCAAATAACGCCATTAGTAAAGTGTCTGCTGTCAGTGTAACAGGTCATGGGTTCTAATCCTGGGTATGACAGGGGGGCACCAATATTTATCTTGCCTCCGGGCAACTGGGACGAACTTACGCCACTGCCCTGCACTCTGTGTGATGGCACCACTCACAATCCCTTAGTTATGGCCCTGTTTGGTCTGCACTTTTTCAGTTCACATGATGGGGAGGGTGTTAGCAAAATAAAATCATATTTTGAATATTCATTTTAAAAATCTTTTAGTGTTTAATAGATTCATATTTTATGTATGTATTACAATTAAGGACACCATGATGGAGGAGAGATATCTCTTCCAGGTGCACACTCTACAGTCTGAATTGCAGTACCTGATAAGACACATGTGGTCATGCAGAGCCAGTAAAGTGGCTGACAGAGATTAAGATGGGTTTGATAATGAAGTTGTCCATGATCTGTGAGGTTAGGTTGTAAAAACATAAGGATGGGTGAGGTTCATTTTCTGAAACATGAAGCTTAATGGACCTTATCAATGATGTGAATATGTGGTTCATTGTGAGTAAGATGAGTAAGATGAGGATGCAGGGCCATAGAATGGGATTCGGATTTATAGAGATGGGATCTGTAATAAAATGTCAGTGTAGGAACATAAGGAGGATTTGTGGGTGTAGAAATAGGGAGTATGATGCACTGACAGAATGAAGGGGCAATTACACAGGGTTTATCCAAGGAATATGAGGTGTTGGAGAATTAGGTAGGAGGTACATAAGGCAAACCAGTTCAGTTTAGTACACACCCAGGGCCAAATTAGCAATAGGGCAGATGGGACCACAGCTCTAGGCCTCCACATAAAAATAGGCCCACCATCCTGGCAGCATGATGATGACCAGCCACCAGCTAACAACACAGTCGGCCATAAATTGTATTTCAATTTTCCTCACAATGTAATTGTAATTATTTAGGGAGACATTGGGACTGATAGTGTAGGGGTAGACATGCTCACATAGTACTGACTACACCCACAGAGCAATGGTCACAGCTCATCTGCTTCTCACTATAGGCCCTTGACTATTGTTAGCTACAGGTCCATGTGGCCCTTAATCCGACCCAGTATGCACCATGTCAGAGAGAAAAGCCCTTTGCTGATACATGGAGCAGTGGTGATTTGTAAGGAGTTGCTGAGTACTGTTATGGCTACCAGTGAGATGTGGTATATGGAGATGTATGGTGCTAGTGAGGTGTGGTATATGGAGAGGTATGGTGCTAGTGAGGTGTGGTATATGGAGAGGTATGGTGCTGGTGAGGTGTGGTATATGGAAAGGTATGGTGTTAGTGAGGTGTGGTTTATGGAGAGGCATGGTGCTAGTGAGGTTTGGTATATGGAGAGGTATGGTGCTAGTGAGGTGTGGTATATGGAAAGGTATGGTGCTAGTGAGGTGTGGTATATGGAGAGTATTGGTGCTAGTGAGGTGTGGTATATGGAGAGGTATGGTGCTAGTGAGGTGTGGTATATGGAGAGGTATGGTGCTAGAGTGAGGTGTGGTGTATGGAGAGGTATGGTGCTAGTGAGGTGTGGTATATGGAGAGATATGGTGCTAGTGAGGTGTGGTATATGGAGAGGTATGGTGCTTGTGAGGTGTGGTGTATATATATATATATATATATATATATATATATGACTACCCCCATAGTCATCAATATCAAGGATTTATTTTTACAGCTGCTTATTCAATTACACACATAACTGTATTGCGACTCTCTCTTTTATTCTTGTCTTATCTACACACCTATTTATTGTGTTCCAGGTATGAGATGGAGCTCAGCCTGAGAAACAGGATTAAGGCTGATGTCAATGGTCTACAGAGAACCTGGAAAAAATGTAATGATGAGACAAGTAACCTGGAAACTAAGGTAGAAAACCTTCAGCTGGAACTCTTGCAGCTGAGGAGGGACAGTGAACAGGTGATGTATGAACGACGCTACTGAAACTATGCTGCTAAATACAAATAATAATAATCTCTTTATTAATATAATACTTTATACAAAATTGGTCAGGTAAAATCATTTGTTCCATGCAAAACATTTAATGAAAAAAAGAGAAAAAAGAAAGAAAACAGCAGCGCTCGAGGGGGCAGAAATAAAGTGAATGGAGAGCTGAAAAATAATATATAGTATATAATAAATTATTTAATAATTTCAATAATAAAACATGTCAGCACACATAATATAAACATGAATAAAAAGCACATATGGACATGTGATTAGATATTAAAATAATGTAGCAATATGCTGATAACTGAATTACCCCAACTTGGTAAATATGCAGCTTATGACGTTTAACAGGTGCCAGTCCTTTAAGCTGGGAAGCTGTAACAATTTATTATATACTATATATTATTTTTCAGCTCTCCATTCACTTAATTATTTCTGCCCCCTCGAGCGCTGCTGTTTTCTTTTTTCTCTTGTATTCTTATTAAAGCTATACACATTACCTTCACAGCAGCGGATGAGGGTCCAGTAATATAATTTACCTCCGTATTGGCGCTTATAGCAGTAATTTTCTCTTGTTGTAAAACATTTAATGATCTTACAAAACATTGTGTATTCATGTGTTATCTAATATTATAGGAGATAAACCGCTTAACTGCTCATCTGGGTCCCAGAGTTAGTGTTGAGGTGGAAGCAGTCCCATATACAGAACTAAACAAAGCATTGTGTGAAATTCGAGCTCAATGTGAAGATTCAATTGAGAAAAACCGACAAGAAGTTGAGCGTCTGTTCATAAAGAAGGTAACTAAGCATTAGGGTTTAATGGAATTAAAATAGTTTCTAACTATTCTCTAACACCAATGTAAAGTCAATGAATAAAAAGTGGCTAACTAGAATATTAGTATTTATTAGAGATGTGAGTGGATTCTTGAGTTGGTTCTAAGTACTTCGTCATGTTTTGGTTTTATTTTGTTTTGCAAAACTACCTTCTTGTTTTGGTTCGGAATTTGGATTTAAAATCTGAATCTTGGGTTTTGGATTTTTTTGAAAATGGATAAAAACAGCTAAAATCATGTAATTCTTGCAATTCAAATCCTGGATTTCCAATTTAAAATCTGAACTCTGAACTGCTGGAAGATCTGAACCGAAACTCGGTTCAGTTCATATCCGCAAATTCGGGTGGGTTTGGATTTCTAAAGAACCTCACATCTCTAATTTGTTGAAATTAAAATGATCTGTTTTTACTTAATGTCGTGTGTATCTTAATTGTGATCTTATTTATCATGCAGTGTAAAGAATTTATTTATAAGGTGGTCTCTGGCTTAGATCAGCTGCAGTCTGTTCATCCTGAATTCATGGAAGTAAAACACTCTATGCAGATTAAGGAGATGGAGCTGCAGAATCAGCAGAACATGGTATGTTGGATTTTCAGTACATAATAAAAGCAAAATAGGGCAGCACATGGAAATATACAATGGCTGTTTTCTGGCCCTGTCTACTTCAGTAACAACTAACAGCATATTATATTACAGTGTGTGCACATAAAAGATGATAATGTTGGATTACAGTATGCCACAGTTCCTATCTGAAGGATTAGGTTTGTCAAATATAATAATATTCCTTTGACCTGTCATTTATATTCATTCTGTAAGGGCAACCGGGATGAGGTCAGGATGCCGGTTGTCGGGATGTTAGCAATTGGAAGCCCGGTGCTGAAACCCCGACACACAGGCATAATGCGATGCCAGAACTCCGACACTGAATGAAATGACCATGCTGAAATCCTGATCAATGGCAACCGTATGATAAGTAGGCGGGAATGGGCAGTCTTAGCCTGCGAGGGGTGGGGGTAAAGGTTTAGGCACCCCTGGGGAGGGTTAGGGTAAGACTGCGGTGAAGGAAGGGCGAGGCTACGGGGAGGGGGGTTAGAGTTAGGCAACCCTGAGTAGCGTTTGGGTTAGTCTACGGGAGGCGGGGAAGGATTAGCGGGTATTGATTAGGTATGTACTGTATGTATACTTACCTAGCCCCTGTCGGGATTCCATGGGGCGGTCTTCTTACTGCAGGCATCCTGAATGCTGGGATATAATATCACACCCGTGTACCTGAGGGGATTTTTCCCTACACTTACAAAGTGTATAAACTTTCCACCTCAGGGTGGTGGAAAAAAAGACCTTCTCATCTTCTTGGGATGAAGGGGAACCTTTACTTAATCTAATGCATGGTGTTATCAGAAAACTGAAATGGAGAGCATTTTATGACACAATTGATGTTGTTATTCAAAATGGATCCAATCAGGATCCTGACAGTTGGGATCCCGGCAGTCAAAAAAAAATGATGCCGGAATCTCAACACAGCTCAGAATGCCAGCACCGGCATACTGACTGGGATCACAATCCTGGCGCCGGCATCCCGACAACCGGTATCCTGAACAGCATGCCGGAGAGGTAAGCCGCGAGGGGAGGGGGATGTTAGGTTTAGGCTGCAGGGGGAGGATTAGGGTTAAGCTGCGGGGAGGGGTAGTCAGGTTTAGATACACCTGAGAAGCGTTAGGGTTAGGCTGCCAGGGGGATTTGGGGGGTGGGGGCTTAGGTTTAGGCTGTGGGAAGAGAGGGTTAGGGTTATAGGGCCATGGTGAAAAGGTAAACATACTTACCTTCCCCATGTGGAGATTCTCATTGTCAGGATGCCGCGGTCAGAGCATCCTGACTCTCGGCATTTCAAACTAAACCCATTCAAAATACTACACTATGTTATTTCACATATATATTTGCAAGGTTTTCTGATCACAAGAACCTCATCCAAGTGATGTTTTTCAGAGAGAAAAGGAGAAGTACTGTATTATTTATTTGCGCAGTATACTCTATGTAAAACCTTCTTATTTGTAGATCATTTTCAAGTCCATAAAGTTTCTACTGTATTTTGCTTTCATTGTAACTGAAGATACAGACAAATAACAATACTAAACTACAGTCTCAAGCTAGTTTCATTAATTTTCTCTGTACCTCCATCAATATTAGCAAGGGAACCACAAACTGATAAACAGGTCCCATTTCATTTGATGGACATTTGTCTGGTCTGTTTTTTTCCACTTTTTGAGCAAATAAACTAAGGTTAATAAAAGAGACTGGTTAATTGATTAATTGTGATAATGAATTATTTTTAAAAGGTTTGTTCACATGCCCAGGATAATCAACCGATGAGTGGAAAATACTGGTGCATACAAACATATATCTATTAAGGCAACTTAATGTTTGTAATTATTATAGTAATTATACACTTTGTATTTTAGATATCAGTTCTGAAGGACGTCTTAGCAGAGAAACAGGCTCATTATGCCTCAGAACTTGCTGAGCTACAAAATACTACTAACTGTGTTCATTGCCAGCTGGGGCAGGTCCAATCTGACCTGGAGAGCCTAAATGAAGAGTACCAACTTCTCATGGATCAAAAGTCCCATCTGGAGCCGGAAATTGCCATGTGTCTACATCTGTTGGACAGACATGGCATACAGCATAAAATGCCAATAATGTAGTGTAGATATAGGCTTGGGGATCAATTTAATTAAGTGGTAGTTTCCTTGTGCGAGCTGCAAGCAGGGGTGTATCTAGGGGTCCGAGCACCCCTGGCAAAGTAAAGGACTGGTGCCCCCCACATATTTGATATAGGTAAAATGCATATATATATATGTATATATATATATATATATATATATATAAATATATAAACAAACATAGAAATATATATACTGTATATATATTCATAGGGAATAAACGGCACTCACTGTCCATAAATGCAACTATATATATATATATATATATATATATATATATATAAAAGAGAAAACAATGGAGGGCGCAATGGTGAGTGTAATCATCAAAAGTGCTTTACAGGTAAAGTATTCGCTCACATACATTGAAAGTAAAAGGTAACCAGAGCAGTGTAGACAACTCGTGTAGCCTCCGGATGGCATACACCGATGTGTAACGTTGCTTCAGGGAAACCAAAAGGCCGCTCTGGACATCCAGCCGCACGGACAATCAACGGACCTCACACGCCGCTCGTCTGGGCAATGGATCCACGTCACAGGTCGTGACCAGCAGGACCTGTGACGTGGATCCATTGCCCAGACGAGCGGCGTGTGAGGTCCGTTGATTGTCCGTGCGGCTGGATGTCCAGAGCGGCCTTTTGGTTTCCCTGAAGCAATGTTACACATCGGTGTATGCCATCCGGAGGCTACACGAGTTGTCTACACTGCTCTGGTTACCTTTTACTTTCAATGTATGTGAGCGAATACTTTACCAGTAAAGCACTTTTGATGATTACACTCACCATTGCGCCCTCCATTGTTTTCTCTTTTACATGTGCTGAGGAGTACAGATTTACTCCTGGAGGAGGACTGCAGCAATAATACATTGGGACTGATATATTTTAGAGACTATATTTTTTTAATGCGCGACTATATCTTTTTTATATATATATATATATATATATATATATATAAAAATATACATACACACACACACACATATATATATATATATATATATACACACATACACATATATAGATACACACATATTATATATATATATATATGTGTGTACACACACACACACACAGTGTTCGAAGTGGAAATTTTGAAGTGGAGGTATGGAAAAGTGAAGGCTACAATTATGCACGCGCCGAGCTCTGGAAAAGGGGGCATGGCCACTAAAAAGGGATGTGGCCTTCAGTGTAGTTAACCACACCATTTACCCCTTATACACATTATGCACCACAATAGTAGGACCCCTTATACTATCTAGTACTGGTGCCCCTTTCACATTATACCACACAGAATGAGCCAAAATTCACATTTGAGCACATGGTATGAGCCGAAATCCACATTATAGCACATGGTATGAGCCAAAATTCACATTATAGCACATGGTATGAGCTGAAATTCCCATTTATGCCGCATGGAATGATTAAAAATTCAGGGAGAGTGACAGCAGGGACATAGGGAGAGTGACAGGGAAAGTGACAGCAGGGACATAGAGAGTGACAGCAGGGACAGGGAAATGACAGCAGGGACATAGGGACAGGGAGAGTGACAGAGTGACAGAGAAAGGGACAGCAAGGGCACAGGGGCGGATCCAGAAGAAAATGAAAGGGGGGGCACCATGATAGGGGAATGGTAATAGTTATATTTACATGCACCTAAGGCACACGTGCTCCCAGATAAGTGGAATGGTATCACAGGGGGCGTGGCCTCACCGAATACGCCATCAGGTAATGATTGGCTGTAGGAGCGCATCCTAGTTTATTGCCAATGTTTCACCCTGATGAAAAGGCTGATTGGGCCTTGAAATGTTGGTCACCTGTTCCATTAGTTATGGGAGCCTGGAAGGCACCCCAGCACAATATAATTATTATAGTTTTTAGTTGGTGGTGGCAGGTGCAGCATACCTTGTTTTGGGCACTGCAGTGAGACTCAGACTGCAGGACACGAACTGCCCATCTTTGATTAGCAGAAGCAGCCAGCTGGATCTCCAACAAGCAGCATAAGACTTCTGCAGGACAGCCCTGTCACAATTACACGGGCCGCCTTCTCAAAGCTGAGCTGAGTTTGACTGCACCTAGCGTGGTGGTAAAGGAAGTGGAGGAGGAAGTACTGGGAAACTGTGCTGTGCAGTGAGGGCTAATGAAGCCTTCTGCGCCATCATAAGTAACAGTCTTACTCGATGCTGGCATTTGAACCCCGCGCCTGGGCTGGACTGTGCCTAGCTGGCAGTGGAGGAGGTAGGTTGCAGTGTGAGCAGGGGGAGGCTGGAGCTGCAGCTCCAGCATCCCTATTGGTTACCACACGGACTTGCTGTTAGAGCAGCGGCGGGTCCTAGTGCCTGCCGGCTCTTTTATCAAATCTGACTGATGGAAATAGCAGTAGTGCTGCTGCTGTTCTTTTGAAAAAAAAAAAGAAGTCAGAAATGACAGGGGGGTCACGGGCCCAAGTTCCCCCCCCCTTCCCCCCTGGATCCGCCTATGCAAGGGCATACAGTAGGGACTAGGGAGAGAGAAAGGCAGCAGGGTAAGATTACCTATTTAGCAACGGCAGTGATGAGGATGCTGTGGTTTGCAGTGCGGTGGATGAAAAGGCTATGGTTGGCATGGTGCAGAGGAGGCGTAGGTGCAGAGAAGGACCGAGGGCAGCAGTGTAGCAGAGGAGGAGGCAGAGGGCGGCGGCGGCAGGAGGCGGCTGTGGTCAGCAGCACTGCAGCTCATATGACAGCGGCGCTACTATTTAAAATCTGCCGTGGACTGGCAGCCAATCAGGAGTAGCCACACGGCTGCCCCTGATTGGCTGCGCACCGCGGCAGATTTTAAATAGTAGCGCCGCGGTCATTGGAGCGAGAGCTTGATACAGTACCAGAGAAAAGTTTGGACACACTTTCTAATTCAAATGAATGAGAAAGTGTGTCCAAACTTTTGACTGGTACTATGTATATATATCTGCCGCGGACTGGCAGCCAATCAGGAGTGGCAGCATGTCTGCTCCTGATTGGCTGCCGGATCGCGGCAGATATGAAATAGCAGTGCCGCGGTCATAGGAGCGAGAGCTTGATGCTGCGGCGAGGGTCTTCAGACTTAGTGCCAGTCCACTTCGAGCACTGTGTATGTATATATACACACACACACACACACACACACACACACACACACACACACACACACACTATATATATATATATATATATATATATAGTACCAGTCAAAAGTTTGGACACACTTTCTCATTCATTTGAATGAGAAAGTGTGTCCAAACTTTTGACCATACATACATAGACAGTATCTATCTATCTCATACATATACACACCACCGTTCAAAAGTTTGGGGTCACTGCGAAATTTCCATTTAAAAAAAAAAGAAAAGCACTGTTTTTTCAATGAAGATAACATTAAATTCATCAGAAATACACTATATACATTATTAATGTGGTAAATGACTATACTAGCTGCAAGCGTCTGGTTTTTAATGGAATATCTACAAAGGTGTATAGAGGCCCATTTCCAGCAACCATCACTCCAGTGTTCTAATGTTACATTGTGTTTGCTAATCGCAGTAGGAGACTAATGGATGATTAGAAAACCCTTGTGCAATTATGTTAGCACAGCTGAAAATGGGTTTGCTCGTTAGAGAAGCTATAAAACTGGCCTTCCTTTGAGATAGTTCAGTATCTGGAGCATCACATTTGTGGATTCAATTATACTGTCAAAATGGCAAGAAAAAGAACTTTCATGTGAAACTCGACAGTCTATTCTTGTTCTTAGAAATGAAGGCTATTCCATGCGAGAAATTGCCAAGAAACTGAACATTTCCTACAACGGTGTCTACTACTCCCTTCAGAGAACAGCACAAACAGGCTCTAACCAGAGTAGAAAGAAGTGGGAGGCCCCGATGCACAACTGAGCAAGAAGACAAGTACATTAGAGTCTCTAGTTTGAGAAATAAACACCTCACAGGTCATCTGGCAGCTTCATTAAATGGTACCGCAAAACGCCAGTGCCAATGTGTACAGTGAAGAGGCGACTCCGGGATGCTGGCATTCTAGGCAGAGTGGCAAAGAAAAAGCCGTATCTGAGACTGGTCAATAAAAGGAAGAGATTAATATGGGCAAAAGAACACAGACATTGGACAGATTGGAAAAAAAGTGTTATGGACAGACTAATCGAAGTTTGAGGTGTTTGGATCACATAGAACATTTGTGAGACTCAGAACAAGTGAAAAGATGCTGGAAGAGTGCCTGACGCCATCTGTCAAGCATGGTGGAGGTAATGTGATGGTCTGGGGCTGCTTTGGTGCTGGTAAAGTGGTAGATTTGTACAAGATAAAAGGGATTTTGAATAAAGAGGGCTATCACTCCATTTTGCAACGCCATGCCATACCCTGCGGACAGCGCTTGATTGGAGCCAATTTCATCCTACAACAGGACAATGACCCAAAGCACACCTCCAAATTATGCAATAACTATTTAGGGAAGAAGCAGGCAGCTGGTATTCTGTCTGTAATGGAGTGGCCAGCACAGTCACTGGATCTCAACCCCATTGAGCTGTTGTGGGAGCAGCTTGACCGTATGGCACGCAAGAAGTGCCCATCAAGCCAATCCAACTTGTGGGAGGTGCTTCAGGAATATGATATTTCACTTTTTGGGTAAAAAAATAAAAATGGTTTCAAATTACTCCAAAATCAACTTTTCTATTAGATATATGGATCATTCCTTTATGCCTTTTTTTACTTTGAAATGGCTGCAAATTACCCCAAAAAGCACCTTTTTTTCAAATTTTTTTTGCATTTTTAATTTTAATTCCTTTGTAATTAAGTGAAATTGTAAGCTTTTTATACTCTTATACTTTTTTTTTTTAGAAAGCACAAATCAACTAAAAAAAAAGTGTCTAGTATTTTCCTTTTGCCCACTAATATCCTTCTATATGATTCTGCTAACAAAATTTTCATTTTTATGGGGTCCAGAAAGGTCTCCCCAATTTTTCATTCACTTCTTCTTCATCACATATTGTAGAAAATTTGCACACCCCTGCTGTGAGTACCGCAAATAGGCATTTCTAATTAGATTGAAAATTCTCAGGTGTGCATGTTCATGCGAAGTCTGCGAGTTTCATGAAACAAACTTGCACTTGCAGATTCGCACTTAATTGAATTGATCGCATAGACCAATCAATACTGTATATGGTTTTATGCCCAATAATCGTGACATGAACAGAGGGCCGGCAGCTGCCTAGGGTGCCAGGATCTGGGGGGCAGCCCTGAGTCTGCTTATAACAAAATTAAGGATAACTCTGAGAGATGTATCCTTGTTAAACTTAATGCAGATGGAGGCTGTTGAACCTCTAATAGGCCCTACACACTTGGCGATAATACTCAAAGATATGAACGATCTCGTTCATTAATTAACAAGATACCGTTCATATCTTTGAGTGAGGAGGTACCAGCGATGAACGATGCGTGGCCCCACGCTCGTTCATTGCTGGTGCCCCGTCGCCTGTGCATGCAGGCCAATATGGACGATCTCGTCCATATTTGCCTGCACTTCTATGGAGCCGAGTGACGGGTGGAGTGAAGAAACTGGCCTCCCGCCGCCGGGTCGCCCGTCGGCCGTATCCGCCGTCTGGCAGCTCGGCGGCAGATCGCTCAATGTGTAGGGCCCATTATACAGACATTCCCAACCACGGTCCTCAAGGCACACTAATAGGCCCTACACACTGGCCGATTTTTTGAAAGATATGAACGATCTCGTTCATAAATGAATGAGAACTCGTTCATATCTTTCAGTGTGGAGGATCCAGCGATGAACGATGCGTGGTCCCGCGCTCGTTCATCGCTGGTCCCCCGTCGGCTGTGCATGCAGGCCAATATGGACGATCTCGTCCATATTTGCCTGCAGTTCTATGGAGCCGCGTGACGGGGGGAGTGAAGAGACTTCACTCCCCCCGTCACTGCCCCCCCGCCGCCGGGTCGCTCGTCGGCCGTATCCGCCGTCGGGCAGCTCGGCGGCGGGTCGGCCAGTGTGTAGGGCCCCTAACAGTGCAGGTTTTAGTGATATCCAGGCTTCAGCACAGGTGACTTAATTAGTAGCTCAGTTATTTTGATTTAACTATCTGTGCTGCAGCCTGGATATCACTAAAACCTGCACTGTTGGTGTGCCTTGAGGACCGTGGTTGGGAATGCCTGCTCTAAGATGTTATAGACTGCAATAAGCTGTAGTTTTACTTAGGGTGCAGAAAAACCTTGCTCTGGCCCTGCATGGTCATAACACCAGTGTATACATATTGCTAAATATACATGTAGATAATTACTTATGCATAAATAATAAGTTACAACTAATATTAATAATAATAATAATAATAATAATAATAATGATAATAATGTGGCAAAGATGCAGAATATACATGAGGTCCTCCTTCACCCATGTATATCCTGCCTTTTTGTCACCTTGTATCATCATGGCAAGTTATAGTAACCTCCAAACTCTCTGATATCATGTTTAGTAGGAAGTGTGTAAGGCCAACTAGAAATGGGAGTGGCTTGATGGAGAGTGTTGTGACTGGGCATAATTCGTAGGAATTTTGGGTGGTGTTTGTGGGAATCAAGGGTGAGGCTCATTTCCTCCAATTTTGCCAGGATAAATGATAGGAGAAATTAAGTATATTACAAGTATATCTAAATATGTTTGTGCAGGATTTCTCTGATTACAGTGATGTAATAATAAGCATTGTTTTAATGTTCTTTTAAATTGCAGCAATTGGTTATTAAGACAGGGAATATATGAAAGGTTTTACTTTTAAAAGTAAAATAAATATTCAAAATATTTGCTTTTTTAATAATTTTTCTGGAATTTTTCTGGATGCATGATCAAATCATATGCACAAAAATATATATCATAAGATCCCATATAAAAGTAATTAGAATTCCCATATCCGTCTCTATAGTTTTTTCCTGAGATATAATAGTATGTGACTGCAGGTATTATATAAGCTATATCTAAAGTATTGTCCTGGGCTCAGACAAGCAAAATATACCTGTAATTAGAAAAGCTGTAATTAAAAACTGGATAGTCTTTACCAGTGGTGGCTCCTACTTACGTTTAATAGGAGGGCTGCTGATACCCCTGTGCCAAGGAGAGGAAAGGAGACAGCCAGCTGCTTGCCCCAAGTCCCGACACCTCTACAATGGATCCGGCTGGTGCAAGGACCAACGCATGTGCAAATGCCGCGAAACCCTCGGCTTCTATGGACTGCTTTGGCTGCAGCCCATAGAAGCTGTTTCAGATTAGGCTACGCCAAAGGCAGGGAGTGGTTTCCTATAGGAATCACAGGCCCAATTGGCAGTCCCAGCAGAAAGAAACACTTTCCAATGGGAATGCCTTGTGTGTCTGTGACTGATAGGTAGGACTTTCAATAGAAAGTCACTGCCAGTCACAGTGAAGCCAGTGCAGTCATGGGCTACATTTGGCTTCACTGACACTGAGAAGAGTGGCGGATTTTACCTGGGTGGGCCACTGTCCCTCTTTACCATTGTATGTGTGGACTGAGGTATAAGTTCATACCAAGCGATATAGACAGTGGTGCCCTCCCCATTACTGACCAACATATACCACAAACAGCATTTGTCACCACCATATGCTATATCCCTCAACCTGGAGCATCAGGCAAAGCAAATCAAGGTGCACCCCTCACCTCTGTCACAGTGCCCCTCTGGTGACTAACCCCTGGCGGCAAATGTTACGCCACTGTGTGTGGAGGTAAGAGTCAAATTGGCATGATCCACATATATATAGTATAATGCACCTACTGGTAATACCGACATTTCAAATGAACGCAGAAGATAATTTCAAAGATTAGGGCAACAATGCTCTGTTGTCTGTATGCTGGGTCTTGAACTGCACTGTCAATAAAATATTTTATGTAAAACTATCACTTTATGCCCTTGTGTTTTATTACAATGTGTACAATAAACATCTGCTTTTATTAGGCTAGTATCCATACTATTAAAACGGGACACTCATGGATTACACAGGTTCTCTGTTTGATTAAAAGAAGGTGAAATGCAAGCTTGAAATCAATCACTCACATAACCTTTGCAATTCACTAGTGTCCCAGTTTATAGGGACAGTATGGTGAGCCTAGCTACTGTATTATAAAGATTTACACCTTAATAAAACATCATGGCACACTCCATCTTTTGAGAAAGTTAAAAATTCAGTATCTTGCAAACTGCAGAGGAAGTGCTGTATATTATGCTGTACGGTATCCATTTGGATGGTCGACCATGTTATGGTCGACAGTCATTAGGTCGACCACTATAGGTCAACATTGACATGTTCGACATGGGCACATGCTCGACACATGAAAATGGTGGACACATGAAAGGTCAACACATGAAAAGTTTAACATGGGTTTTTCAAATTTTTTTCTTTTGTGGAACTTTCCCATACTTTACGATCCACATGAACTTCGATTCCTTGCCCATGTGAGGGGACGAGGTGCACTAATTGGGGTTCCCCATCACTTTACGCAGAAAACGACACAAAAAAGTAAAAAAATGCATGTCGACCATGTTCATGTGTTGACCATTTGTCCGTGTCGACCATGTCAATGTCGACCAATAGTGGTCAACCTAATGACTGTCGACCATAACATGGTCGACCATTCATACCGGAACCATGCTGTACTAACCACAGTCACTGCACAGTATATCTATGCAAGTACAGCCAGTGTTGAACTGGACATGAAGGGCCCACCAGGGGAATGCAGTGGAAGGGGCCCATGCTTAGGGGTGTGGACAGCCTCTAGAGGGGGTGTGGTCAGCCACCAAAGGATTGGATAACTATTAGAGAGTCTATGATCTGGGCCCCTTGATACATATAGTAAATACTGCTAGTGCATGCATGATAATGTACCAGATTATTAACAGCAATACACTGTAGAAAGTACTAGAGATGAGCGGGTTCGGTTTCTCTGAATCCGAACCCGCCAGAACTTCATGATTTTTTTCACGGGTCCGAGCAGACTCGGATCTTCCCGCCTTGCTCGGTTAACCCGAGCGCGCCCGAACGTCATCATGACGCTGTCGGATTCTCGCGAGGCTCGGATTCTATCGCGAGACTCGGATTCTATATAAGGAGCCGCGCGTCGCCGCCATTTTCACACGTGCATTGAGATTGATAGGGAGAGGACGTGGCTGGCGTCCTCTCCATTTAGATTATAAGAGACTGAGAGAGATTTACTGGAGCTGACTAGGAGGAGTACTGTTACTGTAGAAGTGTAGAGACTGAGTGGAGAGAGTTTACTAGTGAGGACAGTGCAGTTTACTTTATAATCCGTTCTCTGCCTGAAAAAAGCGATACACAGCACACAGTGACTCAGTCACATACCATATCTGTGTGCACTGCTCAGGCTCAGGCCAGTGTGCTGCATCATCTATTATCTATATATAATATTATATATATCTGTCTGACTGCTCAGCTCACACAGCTTATAATTGTGGGGGAGACTGGGGAGCACTACTGCAGTGCCAGTTATAGGTTATAGCAGGAGCCAGGAGTACATAATATATTATATAGTGAGTGACCACCAGACACACAGTGCAGTTTATTTAATATATCCGTTCTCTGCCTGAAAAAAGCGATACACACAGTGACTCAGTCAGTCACATACCATATCTGTGTGCACTGCTCAGGCTCAGGCCAGTGTGCTGCATCATCTATTATCTATATATAATATTATATATATATCTGTCTGACTGCTCAGCTCACACAGCTTATAATTGTGGGGGAGACTGGGGAGCACTACTGCAGTGCCAGTTATAGGTTATAGCAGGAGCCAGGAGTACATAATATATTATATAGTGAGTGACCACCAGACACACAGTGCAGTTTATTTAATATATCCGTTCTCTGCCTGAAAAAAGCGATACACACAGTGACTCAGTCAGTCACATACCATATCTGTGTGCACTGCTCAGGCTCAGGCCAGTGTGCTGCATCATCTATATATATTATATATCTGTCTGACTGCTCAGCTCACACAGCTTATAATTGTGGGGGAGACTGGGGAGCACTACTGCAGTGCAAGTTATAGGTTATAGCAGGAGCCAGGAGTACATATTATATTAAAATTAAACAGTGCACACTTTTGCTGCAGGAGTGCCACTGCCAGTGTGACTGACCAGTGACCTGACCACACTGACCACCAGTATAGTTAGTAGTATACTTATATTGTGATTGCCTGAAAAAGTTAAACACTCGTCGTGTGACTTCACTTGTGTGTTTTTTTTTTTTTATTCTATAAAAATAAAACTCATTTTGCTGACAGACAGTGTCCAGCAGGTCCGTCATTATATAATATATAATATATACCTGTCCGGCTGCAGTAGTGATATATATATATTTTTTATATCATTTATCATCCAGTCGCAGCAGACACAGTACGGTAGTTCACGGCTGTGGCTACCTCTGTGTCTCTGCACTCGGCAGGCAGTCCGTCCATAATTGTAATACCACCTAACCGTGGATTTTTTTCATTCTTCTTTATACATACATAGTTACATAGACATCTTCTCTTTATCAACCAGTCTATATTAGCTGCAGACACAGTACAGTACGGTAGTTCACGGCTGTGGCTACCTCTGTGTCTGCACTCGGCAGGCAGTCCGTCCATAATTGTATACCACCTAACCGTGGATTTTTTTCAGTCTTCTTTATACATACATAGTTACATAGACATCTTCTCTTTATCAACCAGTCTATATTAGCTGCAGACACAGTACAGTACGGTAGTTCACGGCTGTGGCTACCTCTGTGTCTGCAGTCGGCAGGCAGTCCATAATTGTATACTAGTATCCATCTCCATTGTTTACCTGAGGTGCCTTTTAGTTGTGCCTATTAAAATATGGAGAACAAAAATGTTGAGGTTCCAAAATTAGGGAAAGATCAAGATCCACTTCCACCTCGTGCTGAAGCTGCTGCCACTAGTCATGGCCGAGACGATGAAATGCCAGCAACGTCGTCTGCCAAGGCCGATGCCCAATGTCATAGTACAGAGCATGTCAAATCCAAAACACCAAAAATCAGAAAAAAAAGGACTCCAAAACCTAAAATAAAATTGTCGGAGGAGAAGCGTAAACTTGCCAATATGCCATTTACCACACGGAGTGGCAAGGAACGGCTGAGGCCCTGGCCTATGTTCATGGCTAGTGGTTCAGCTTCACATGAGGATGGAAGCACTCAGCCTCTCGCTAGAAAAATGAAAAGACTCAAGCTGGCAAAAGCAGCACAGCAAAGAACTGTGCATTCTTCGAAATCCCAAATCCACAAGGAGAGTCCAATTGTGTCGGTTGCGATGCCTGACCTTCCCAACACTGGACGTGAAGAGCATGCGCCTTCCACCATTTGCACGCCCCCTGCAAGTGCTGGAAGGAGCACCCGCAGTCCAGTTCCTGATAGTCAGATTGAAGATGTCAGTGTTGAAGTACACCAGGATGAGGAGGATATGGGTGTTGCTGGCGCTGGGGAGGAAATTGACCAGGAGGATTCTGATGGTGAGGTGGTTTGTTTAAGTCAGGCACCCGGGGAGACACCTGTTGTCCGTGGGAGGAATATGGCCGTTGACATGCCAGGTGAAAATACCAAAAAAATCAGCTCTTCGGTGTGGAGGTATTTCACCAGAAATGCGGACAACAGGTGTCAAGCCGTGTGTTCCCTTTGTCAAGCTGTAATAAGTAGGGGTAAGGACGTTAACCACCTCGGAACATCCTCCCTTATACGTCACCTGCAGCGCATTCATAATAAGTCAGTGACAAGTTCAAAAACTTTGGGTGACAGCGGAAGCAGTCCACTGACCAGTAAATCCCTTCCTCTTGTAACCAAGCTCACGCAAACCACCCCACCAACTCCCTCAGTGTCAATTTCCTCCTTCCCCAGGAATGCCAATAGTCCTGCAGGCCATGTCACTGGCAATTCTGACGAGTCCTCTCCTGCCTGGGATTCCTCCGATGCATCCTTGCGTGTAACGCCTACTGCTGCTGGCGCTGCTGTTGTTGCCGCTGGGAGTCGATGGTCATCCCAGAGGGGAAGTCGTAAGCCCACTTGTACTACTTCCAGTAAGCAATTGACTGTTCAACAGTCCTTTGCGAGGAAGATGAAATATCACAGCAGTCATCCTACTGCAAAGCGGATAACTGAGGCCTTGACAACTATGTTGGTGTTAGACGTGCGTCCGGTATCCGCCGTTAGTTCACAGGGAACTAGACAATTTATTGAGGCAGTGTGCCCCCGTTACCAAATACCATCTAGGTTCCACTTCTCTAGGCAGGCGATACCGAGAATGTACACGGACGTCAGAAAAAGACTCACCAGTGTCCTAAAAAATGCAGTTGTACCCAATGTCCACTTAACCACGGACATGTGGACAAGTGGAGCAGGGCAGGGTCAGGACTATATGACTGTGACAGCCCACTGGGTAGATGTATGGACTCCCGCCGCAAGAACAGCAGCGGCGGCACCAGTAGCAGCATCTCGCAAATGCCAACTCTTTCCTAGGCAGGCTACGCTTTGTATCACCGCTTTCCAGAATACGCACACAGCTGAAAACCTCTTACGGCAACTGAGGAAGATCATCGCGGAATGGCTTACCCCAATTGGACTCTCCTGTGGATTTGTGGCATCGGACAACGCCAGCAATATTGTGTGTGCATTAAATATGGGCAAATTCCAGCACGTCCCATGTTTTGCACATACCTTGAATTTGGTGGTGCAGAATTTTTTAAAAAACGACAGGGGCGTGCAAGAGATGCTGTCGGTGGCCAGAAGAATTGCGGGACACTTTCGGCGTACAGGCACCACGTACAGAAGACTGGAGCACCACCAAAAACTACTGAACCTGCCCTGCCATCATCTGAAGCAAGAAGTGGTAACGAGGTGGAATTCAACCCTCTATATGCTTCAGAGGTTGGAGGAGCAGCAAAAGGCCATTCAAGCCTATACAATTGAGCACGATATAGGAGGTGGAATGCACCTGTCTCAAGCGCAGTGGAGAATGATTTCAACGTTGTGCAAGGTTCTGATGCCCTTTGAACTTGCCACACGTGAAGTCAGTTCAGACACTGCCAGCCTGAGTCAGGTCATTCCCCTCATCAGGCTTTTGCAGAAGAAGCTGGAGGCATTGAAGAAGGAGCTAAAAGGGAGCGATTCCGCTAGGCATGTGGGACTTGTGGATGCAGCCCTTAATTCGCTTAACAAGGATTCACGGGTGGTCAATCTGTTGAAATCAGAGCACTACATTTTGGCCACCGTGCTCGATCCTAGATTTAAAGCCTACCTTGGATCTCTCTTTCCGGCAGACACAAGTCTGCTGGGGTTGAAAGACCTGCTGGTGACAAAATTGTCAAGTCAAGCGGAACGCGACCTGTCAACATCTCCTCCTTCACATTCTCCCGCAACTGGGGGTGCGAGGAAAAGGCTCAGAATTCCGAGCCCACCCGCTGGCGGTGATGCAGGGCAGTCTGGAGCGACTGCTGATGCTGACATCTGGTCCGGACTGAAGGACCTGACAACGATTACGGACATGTCGTCTACTGTCACTGCATATGATTCTCTCAACATTGATAGAATGGTGGAGGATTATATGAGTGACCGCATCCAAGTAGGCACGTCACACAGTCCGTACTTATACTGGCAGGAAAAAGAGGCAATTTGGAGGCCCTTGCACAAACTGGCTTTATTCTACCTAAGTTGCCCTCCCACAAGTGTGTACTCCGAAAGAGTGTTTAGTGCCGCCGCTCACCTTGTCAGCAATCGGCGTACGAGGTTACATCCAGAAAATGTGGAGAAGATGATGTTCATTAAAATGAATTATAATCAATTCCTCCGCGGAGACATTGACCAGCAGCAATTGCCTCCACAAAGTACACAGGGAGCTGAGATGGTGGATTCCAGTGGGGACGAATTGATAATCTGTGAGGAGGGGGATGTACACGGTGATATATCGGAGGGTGAAGATGAGGTGGACATCTTGCCTCTGTAGAGCCAGTTTGTGCAAGGAGAGATTAATTGCTTCTTTTTTGGGGGGGTCCAAACCAACCCGTCATATCAGTCACAGTCGTGTGGCAGACCCTGTCACTGAAATGATGGGTTGGTTAAAGTGTGCATGTCCTGTTTTGTTTATACAACATAAGGGTGGGTGGGAGGGCCCAAGGACAATTCCATCTTGCACCTCTTTTTTCTTTTCTTTTTCTTTGCATCATGTGCTGATTGGGGAGGGTTTTTTGGAAGGGACATCCTGCGTGACACTGCAGTGCCACTCCTAGATGGGCCCGGTGTTTGTGTCGGCCACTAGGGTCGCTAATCTTACTCACACAGTCAGCTACCTCATTGCGCCTCTTTTTTTCTTTGCGTCATGTGCTGTTTGGGGAGGGTTTTTTAGAAGGGACATCCTGCGTGACACTGCAGTGCCACTCCTAGATGGGCCCGGTGTTTGTGTCGGCCACTAGGGTCGCTAATCTTACTCACACAGCTACCTCATTGCGCCTCTTTTTTTCTTTGCGTCATGTGCTGTTTGGGGAGGGTTTTTTGGAAGGGACATCCTGCGTGACACTGCAGTGCCACTCCTAGATGGGCCCGGTGTTTGTGTCGGCCACTAGGGTCGCTAATCTTACTCACACAGCGACCTCGGTGCAAATTTTAGGACTAAAAATAATATTGTGAGGTGTGAGGTATTCAGAATAGACTGAAAATGAGTGTAAATTATGGTTTTTGAGGTTAATAATACTTTGGGATCAAAATGACCCCCAAATTCTATGATTTAAGCTGTTTTTTAGTGTTTTTTGAAAAAAACACCCGAATCCAAAACACACCCGAATCCGACAAAAAAAATTCGGTGAGGTTTTGCCAAAACGCGTTCGAACCCAAAACACGGCCGCGGAACCGAACCCAAAACCAAAACACAAAACCCGAAAAATTTCAGGCGCTCATCTCTAGAAAGTACACCATGGTCCTGTGCAGTATAATATATATGTATAATTCAAGCAAACAGTCTGGAGTCTGATCCCTAGAGGAGGGGGTGCGCCCATCGAGGGTTTCCCCTATACCCCTGTGGGCCAGTCCGACTCTGTGTACAGCATGATTAGGGGAGAGTACCCCGTGACAGGGGTTGTTGATCTAAACCAATTGTTCTTCATTTGTAGTTCTCATAAACTATATTTAAAGATTCATCTCTGTGAACAGCTCTACAAGAAAACATCAGTTAACAAAGAAACAATGGGGGTCATTCTAAGTTGATTGTAGCTGTGCTAAATTTAGCACAGCTACGATCAGGCACTCAGACATGCGGGGGGACGCCCAGCACAGGGCTAGTCCGCCCCGCATGTTAGTGCCGCCCCCCCCGCAGAAGTGCAAAAGCATCGCACAGCAGCGTTAAGCCGACGTTTAGGGGGCGTGGTCTGGCCAACACAGGCGTGGCCGGACCGCGTCCCCTAAACGGCGGCTTAACGCCGCTGTCCAGCCCCCTCCCACCCAGCGACCGCCTCTGCCTGTCAATCAGGCAGAGGCGATCGCTGCGGTACAACGGCCTTCGGCCATCCAGAATGCACCGGCGCACTGCGGCGCATGCGCAGATCCGACCCGATTGCTGCACTGCGATAAACTGCAGCGGGCGATCGGGTCGGAATGATCCCCAATAAGTTAACAAAGAAAAAACAGACATCAATCCTGCCTCAGTATAGCCAAATGTTCTTAAAGGATAGATTATAATAATGAACATCGCAACAAAACACATGTGTTAGAAGTATTTATCAATATTTTCATGCATGGACACATTAGATGGTGTTAGCTAAAGTTACCAAGCTCTGAAAAATCTATGTTTTTTAGAGCTCGTAAATTCAGGATTTTACACATAGAAAGCTGTGGGCAGTGGCGGAACCGGGGGGGGGTGGGGGGGGGGGGGTGGCACTCGGGCCCGTGCCCCCCCTGTCATTTGTGGCCCCATCCGTCCCCCCCCCGCTTGTGTCACTGAGACACGCTGCCGCTCAGTCCATCGGCAGCGTGTCTCAGCTGTCAGGAGGAGAGCACGGCTATCTGGCGGCGTGTTGCGGACTTCAAACCAGCAGCCGGTTCGTGAGCCAATCAGAGCTCGCGGACCGGCAGCCAATCAGGAGCCGCCGGTACTCAAGCTCTGATTGGCTCACGAACTGGCGGCTAGTTTGAAGTCCTACACGCCGCCAGACATAGCCGCGCTCTCCTCCTGACACCCTCAGAGCCGGCAGAGAAGCAGCAGCAGCGGTAAGCAGCTGCAGAACTGCTGTGGGGGTATTTGTATAGTATACCTGCTGTGGGGGCATTTGTATACCTGGCACTGTGAGGGCAATTGTATACCTGGCACTGTGGGGGCAATTGTTAACCTGGCACTGTGAGGGCAATTGTTTACCTGGCACTGTGGGGGCATTTGTATACCTGACACTGTGGGGGCATTTTTGGATCTGGCACTGTAGGGGCATTTTTGGATCTGGCACTGTAGGGGCATTTTTGGATCTGGCACCATGGGGGCATTTTTGGATCTGGCACTGTGGGGGCATTTGTGGATCTAGCACTGTGGGGGCATTTGTGGATCTGGCACTGTGGAGGCAATTGTGGATCTGGCACTATGGGTGCAATTGTGGATTTGGCATTGCACTATTGGGGGCATATGTCTGTGTATCACGTCTCATTTTAATTGGCCACACTCACTAAATGACTGCGGGCATTACTACAGGCAACATTACTACTGGGGGCAATACGGGCATTGCATAAGGGGCACCACTACTATGGGGTCTATATAAGGGGCACTACCAGTACAGTGGACATTGCATAATGAGCGCTACAACTGTGGGCATTGTATAAGAAGCGCCACCTCACATGCACCGAAGCCGCACGCAAATGTACTTCCCCTTCCATGGTGCCTCCCCTATCATTTTCTTCTGGATCCGACCCTGGCTGTGGGGACTGCTTTTGCCATTGTAAAGACAAAGGAACAGAGCACATCTCTCCAATATCTTTTGCGCTACCCCGTGGTAAATTCCACTGATATTCAAAAATGTGCCAATTCTCTAAAAACAGCTATTTTCAGAGATTGACCAAATTTTTGGACTTAACATGTTGGCCTCCTAATAAGATGTTTACCATGAATTAAAGCAGGGCCGCTACAGGGTGCCTGGGTTACTTAAGTCAAGGGGGCCCCCAGACACACATATATATTTATATATATTTTGAATACATCCACACACACAGCAAATGTATGCACAAGCAGGGACGGACTGGTCATAAGAACTACCGGGAAGATTCCCGAGAGGCCGACTCCACTGCGGGGCCGGCTGTCGGCTGAGTGCTATTTATTTTTTATTTTTTTGCTGCCTAATCAGCAAAGCCACCTAGTGGGCGCCGGCAGAACTAACAGCACATCCCGTGCTCTGCCTAAGGATAGACAGGAAGTGTCGTGTTTACTTTCTCACTTCCTGACTGAGGCTGAGTGCTGCTGGACAGAGGTTCGGAGCTGCAACAGAATGAAATAAGGGATACAGTCAAAAGAGGTACAGTAATAGCTGGATGAGGTAAACAGAGCCCTGTATAACAAACACTTCTTCCCTAACCAGCCCTGTGCATGCCAGTACCCGGCATCCACCCAGCCCTGTGCATGCCAGTCCCCGACCTCCACCCAGCCCTGTGCATGCCAGCCCCCACTCCCCTACCCAGCCCTGTGCATGCCAGCCCCTGACCTCCACCCAGCCCTGTGCATTCCAGCCCCCGCTCCTCCACCCAGCCCTGTGCATGCCAGCCCCCGCTCCCCCACCCAACCCTGTGCATGTCAGCCGTGTGTATGCCAGCCCCCGCTACTCCACCCAGCCGTGTGCATGCCAGCCCCCACCGAATCCTGTGCGTGTGACAGCCCACGCTCCCCCACCCAGCCCTGTGTGCGTGCCAGCCCCCTCCTGTACCCAGCACTGTGTGTGCCAGCCCCTGCTCCTCTACCCAGAGCTGGCAACTGAAATCTTGGGACCTAGTACTGTGAGTAAATAAATATATATATATATATATATATATATATATAAAATAAGATTTTAAACCTACCGGTAAATCTTTTTCTCGTAGTCCGTAGAGGATGCTGGGGACTCCGTAAGGACCATGGGGATAGACGAGCTCCGCAGGAGACATGGGCACTTTAAGAAAGACTTTAGATCTGGTGTGCACTGGCTCCTCCCTCTATGCCCCTCCTCCAGACCTCAGTTAGAGAAACTGTGCCCAGAGGAGACGGACAGTACGAGGAAAGGATTTTTGTTAATCCAAGGGCAAGATTCATAGCAGCCACACCAATCACACCGTATAACTTGTGATATACTATCCAGTTAACAGTATGAAAACGACATAGCATCAGTCCAAGACCGATGAGACTATAACCTAACCCTTATTTAAGCAATAACTATATACAAGTCTTGCAGAAGTAGTCCGCACTTGGGAAGGGCGCCCAGCATCCTCTACGGACTACGAGAAAAAGATTTACCGGTAGGTTTAAAATCTTATTTTCTCTTACGTTCCTAGAGGATGCTGGGGACTCCGTAAGGACCATGGGGATTATACCAAAGGTCCTCCTCAGCCAGGGTAACAAACTTATAGAACTTTGCAAAGGAGATTGAACCCAACCAAGTAGTAGCTCGGCACAGCTGTAGCGCTTAGACCCCTCTAGCAGCCGCCCAAGAAGAGCCCACCTTCCTAGTGGAATGGGCATTGACCAATTTAGGTAACGGCAATCCCGCCGTAGAATGCGCCTGCTAAATCGTGTTACAGATCCAGCGAGCAATAGTCTACTTTGAAGCAGAGGCACCAATCTTGTTGGTTGCATACATGACAAACAGTGCTTCTGTTTTTCTGACTGTAGCCGATCAGGCACCACAATAATTCATATGAAAGGATGAAAACACTTTTGGCAGGAATTGAGAACGGGTCCGCAATTCCGCTCTATCCATATGGAAAACCAGATAGGGGCTTTTATGTGATAAAGCCGCTAATTCCGACACTCGCCTAGCCGAAGCCAAGGCTAATAACATGACCACCTTCCAAGTGAGATTTTTCAACTCCACCATTTTAAGTGGTTCAAACCAGTGTGACTTAATGAAACTTAACACCACGTTAAGGTCCCAAGGCATCACCGGAGGTACAAAAGGAGGCCGAATATGCAGTACTCCCTTCACAAAAGTTTGTACTTCAGGGAGAGAGGCCAATTCCTTTTGAAAGAAAATGGATAAGGCCGAAATCTGAACCTTAATAGATCCTAATTTTAGGCCGAAATTCACTCCAGTTTGCAGGAAGTGAAGGAAACGGCCCAGATGGAATTCTTCCGTAGGAGCATTCCTGGCCTCACATCAAGAAACATATTTTCGCCATATACGGTGATAATGTTTAGATGTCATGTCCTTCGTAGCCTTTATTTGCGTAGGAATGACCTCATCTGGAATACCCTAATCCGCTAGGATCCGGCGTTCAACCGCCATGCCGCGGTAAGTCTTTGAATAGACATGGCCCCTGTTGCAACCGGTCCTGTCTTAGAGGAAGAAGCCACTGATCTTCTGTGGGCATTTACTGCAGAACCAGATACCAGGTCCTTCATGGCCAATCTGGAACAATGAGGATTGTTCTCATTCCTCTCCCTCCTACCGTTCTCAACATTCTTGGGTATGAGAGGAAGAGGGGGAAATTCATAGACCGACTGGAACACCCACGGTGTCACTAGGGCATCTACAGTTACTGCCTGAGGGTCTCTTGACCTGTTGCAATAGCTCTGTAGCTTCTTGCTGAGGCGGGACGCCGTAATGTCTATCTGTGGAAGTTCGCACTGACTGCAATCTGTGTGAAGGCTTCCTAAAGAAGTCCTCTCTTGGATGCAGGTCGTGTTTGCTGAGGAAGTCTGCTTCTCAGTTGTCCACTCCAGGAATGAACTGCTGAAAATCCGCTTACATGATTTTCTGCCATTTCCACTCTGCTCTTTGTGCCGCCTTGGCGGTTTACATGAGCCACTGCGGTGATGTTGTCTGACTGGATCAGAACCAGTAGGTCGCGAAGCAATGTTTCCGCTTGCCGAAGGGTGTTGTATATGGGGAGTCATTCCGAGTTGTTCGCTCGCAAGCGGATTTTAGCAGATTTGCTCATGCTAAGCCGCCGCCTACTGGGAGTGAATCTTAGCATCTTAAAATTGCGAACGATGTATTCGCAATATTGCAATTACACACCTCGTAGCAGTTTCTGAGTAGCTCCAGACTTACTCGGCATCTGCGATCAGTTCAGTGCTTGTCGTTCCTGGTTTGACGTCACAAACACACCCAGCGTTCGCCCAGACACTCCCCCGTTTCTCCGGCCACTCCTGCGTTTTTTCCGGAAACGGTAGCGTTTTTTCCCACACGCCCATAAAACGGCCTGTTTCTGCCCAGTAACACCCATTTCCTGTCAATCACATTACGATCGCCAGAACGATGAAAAAGCCGTGAGTAAAATTCCAAACTGCATAGCAAATTTACTTGGCGCAGTCGCAGTGCGGACATTGCGCATGCGCATTAAGCGGAAAATCGCTGCGATGCGAAGATTTTTACCGAGCGAACAACTCGGAATGACCCCCATGGCCCTCAGCTCCAAAATGTTGATTTGAATACAAGTTTTTTGACTTGATCCAAAGACCTTTGAAGTTTCTTCCCTGTGTGACTGCTCCCCCACCCCGGAGGCTCGCGTCCGTGGCTACCAGAACCCAGTGCTGGATCGCGAACCTGCGACCCTGCAGAAGGTGAGCACTCTGCAGCCACCATAGGAGAGACACCCTGGCCCTAGGGGACAGGGTGATTAACTGATGCATCTGTAGATGTGATCCGGACCACTTGTTCCGTAGATTCCACTGGAAAGTCTTCGCATGGAACCTGCCGAAGGGAATGGCCCCGTAAGATGCCACCATCTTTCCCCGGACCCGAGTGCAGTGATGCACTGACACCTGTTTTGGCTTTAATAGGTTTTTTACCAGAGTCATTAGTTCCTGGGCCTTCTCTATCGGAAGATAAACCCATTTCTTGTCCGTATTCAGAATCATACCCAAGAAGGGCAGACGAGTCATAGGAACCAACTGTGACTTCGAGATATTGAGAATCCAGCCGAGTTGCTGTGACACCTTCAGCGAAAGTGACACGCTGTTCAACAACTGCTCTTTTGATCTCGCCCTTATTAGGAGATCGTCCAAGTGTGGGATAATTGTGACTCCTTGCTTGCGTAGGAGCACCATCATTTCCGCCAATTACCCTGAAATTGGTAATGACAATACTGTACCATAATTCTCAGGTACGCCTGATGGGGTGGATAAATGGGAACATGAAGGTATGCTGCCTTTATGTCTAGATACACCATAAAATCCCCCCCTTCCAGGCTGGCGATGATCGCTCTGAGCGATTCTATCTTGAATTTGAACCTTTTCAAGTATAGGTTCAGAGATTTTTAATTTTAAAATAGGTCTGACCGAACCGTCTGGTTTCGGGACTACAGCCAAGGTTGAGTAATATCCCCTTCCTTGTTGAAGGAGGGGAACCTTGAGCACCACCTGTTGGAGATACAATGTGTGAATTGTATTTAATATTATCTCCCTTTCTGGGGGAGAAGCCGGTAGGGCCGATAAGGAAAACCGGCGAGGAGGCACCTCTTCGAATTCCAGCTTGTAACCCTGAGAAACAATTTCTATTGCCCAGGGATCCACCTGTGAGTGAACTCAGATGTGGCTGAAGAGTCGAAGACGTGCTCCCACTGGGGCGGACTCCCTTAGCGGAGCCCCAGCGTCATGCGGTGGATTTAGTAGAGGCCGGGGAGGACTTCTGTTCCTAGGAACTAGCTGTGCCCTGCGCCCTTACCTCTGGTAAGAAAGGACGCTCCTCGTACTTTCTTGTTTTTCTGCGACCGAAAGGACTGCATTTGATAATGTCGTGCTTTCTTAGGCTGTGAGGGAACATAAGGCAAAAGATCAGATTTACCAGCTATAGCTGTGGAGACCAGGTCCGAGAGCCCTTCTCCACACAATTCCTCACCCTTGTAAGGTAAAACCTCCATATGCCTCTTTTAGTCGGCATCACCTGTCCATTGCATGTTCCACAGGACACGTCTAGCAGAAATCGACATAGCGTTGACTCTAGAACCCAGTAGACCAATGTCTCTTTGAGCATGTCTTATATATAAGACAGCATCTTTTATATATCCTAGGGTCAATAACATGGTATCCTTATCTAGGGTTTCAATCTCCGCTGATAAGGTATCTGTCCACGCTGCTACAGCACTATAAACCCCTGCCGACACAATCGCTGGTCTGAGTAGTGTACCAGAATGTGTGTAAATGAACTTCAAAGTACTTTTCTGCATGCTATCTGCAGGATCCCTGAGGGTACCTGTATCTTGGTATGTCAGCGCTACCTTTTAGGTAAACGTGTCAACACCTTGTCCACCCTAGGGGAGGATTCCCATCGTATCCTAGCCCTAGCAGGGAAAGGATACGCCATGAGAATTCTTTTGGGAAACTGCAGTTTCTTGTCTGGAGATTCCCGCTCTTTTTCACACAATTCATTTGGTTCATGAGAGGGGGGAAATGTTATCTCAGCTTCCTTCCCCTTAAACATGTGTACCCTTGTGTCAGGGACAGATGGGTCATCAGTGATATGCAAAACATCTTTTATTACAATAATCATATATTGAATACTTTTCTGCCAGTTTTGGCTGTAACTTTGCATCATCGTAGTCGACACTGGAGTCAGACTCCGTGTCGGTATCAGTGTCTATTATTTTGGATAGTGGGCGTTTTGAGACTCTGAAGGTCCCTGCGACATAGGGACAGACATGGGTAGATTCCCTGTCTGTTCTCTAATCTTTTGTGCAATAAATTTACCTCAGCACTTAATTCCACATATTCAGTCAGGTGTCCCCGCTCCCCGGCTGCAGCGAGCGCTGTGTGCGCCCGCTGCAGCCGGCGTCGCTGACAGACACTAGAGGTCAAAATTTACCCCTAGTGTCAGTGCGGCGCTGCTATGGGAGAGACGTCATGACGTCTCTCCCATAGAGAGGAGCCGGCGCCCGGAGGCAGCAGCGGTCTGGAAACAGGAGCGAGGCTGGTAAGTATTGTGTGTTTTCTGGTTTTTTTTTAAGGTTTCACAGCGGCGCTACTAATGGGGGCACTACTACAGGGGGCACATACTGGGGGCACTACAAATGGGGCATAGCTACATGGGGCAGATCTACAGGGGGCACAACTACAGAGGACACATACTGCGGGCAATGCTACAGGGGGAATAGCAACTGGGGGCAAATCAACTGGGGGCACAGCTACTGGGGGCACAGCTACAGGGGGCACTGCTACAGGGGGCACAACTACTGGGGGCAAATTAACTGGGGGCACAACTACTGGGCACAGCTACTGGGGCAAATCTACAGGGGGCACAGCTACTGAGGGCAAATCTACAGGGGGCACAAGTACAGGGGGCACAGCTACTGGGGGCAAATCTACAGGGGGGCACAAGTAGTGGGGGCAGAACTACTAGGGGTACAGCTACTGGGGGCAAATCTACAGGGAGTCACAAGTACAGGGGACACAACTACAGGGGGCACATACTTGGGGCACTGCTACAGGGTGCAAATCAACTGGGGGCACAGCTACAAGGGGCACATCTACTGGGGGCACTACTATAAGGGGCACTGCACTGGGGGCACAGCTACAAGGGGCACAACTACAGGGGGCACTACCAAAGGGGGCACTGCTACAGGGGGAACAGCTACTGGGGGAAATTAACTAGGGGAACTTTGCGGACAGCGGTTGACCGAAAGTAACCTCACCGCTGTCCGCAAAGTTCCCACCATTGGTTACAATGGAGCGCATAGGCGCTACATTGTATCACTGCCGTGTGCTGCCTGACATACACTACAGGAGCACACAGCCAATCAGGAGGGTGCCACGACGTGGCGCTCCCTGATTGGCTGAAGGAACCCTCTTAGACAGGAGTCAGGGGGGGGGGGGGTCCTGGTAGTCGGGGAAAGGGGTCCCATGTGAAAACATGGGGCCCCTTTCAGTGCGTGGTCGGGTGTCCGTTTTTTTATTTTGCAAAGTACGTGGATTATACAAAGAACAGAAGAGGACCGATCTACACTTGATTATGTGAGTATAATTTATCCCACAGGTACCCCATGGATTCTACATGGAGAAGAGGACCGACCCTCGTGTGAACATAGGTAAGTATGTATGTTTGGAGGTGTGCATGTATGTAATAAACTTATACTTTCAAGGTGTGTGTCTCCTGTTTTTATTGTTTTTTTTTTTAGTAGTAGTACAACAGGAGTCAGGGGGGGTCATGGCAGTCGGGGAAAGGGACATGTGTAAACATGGGACCCCTTTCAGTGCGTGGTCGGGTTTCCGTTTTATTATTTTGCCAAGTACGTGGATTATACAAAGGTCAGATTCTACACTGGATTATGTGAGTATAATTTTTTTCACAAGTACCCCAAGGATTCTACAGGGACAAGAGGACAGAGCCTCGTGTGAACATAGGTAAGTATGTATGTTTCGAGGTGTGCATGTATGTAATAAAATTATACTTTTACGGTGTGTGTGTCCTGTTTTTTTGGGGGTATTTTTTTAGTAGTAGTACTGCAGGTACCAGCGGACCCGGTTTTCCACCGCATGCTGGTACTTGTGGTTCTCCAAGTACCAGCTTGCGGGGGAGGCTTGCTGGGACTTGTAGTACTGCTACTAAAAACAATATTCACATTTTTACAAAAGGCTATCAGCCCCCCATCCGCCGCCCTTGGATGGGGGGGACAGCCTCGGGCTTCACCCCTGGCTCTTGGGTGGCTGGAGGGGGGACACCCCTTGATTTAAGGGGTTCCCACTCCTCCAGGGTACCCCGGCCAGGGGTGACTAGTTGGGTATGTAATGCCAGGGCCGCAGGGACCACTATAAAAGTGTCCCCCGGCTGTGGCATGGCTAGTGGAGCCCGGTGCTGGATTCAAAAATACGGGGGACCCCTACGCTTTTTGTCCCCCGTATTTTTGGAACCAGGACCAGGCGCAGAGCCCGGTGCTGGTTTATGAAATATGGGGGAACCCATGTCATTTTTTCCCCCATATTTTGTGAACCAGGACCAGCTCAAAGAGCCCGAGGCTAGTTTTGCTTAGGAGGGGGACCCTACGCATTTTTTTAAAAAAAAATTAACACTTTCCCACCCCTTCCCACTGATAAACATGCACGGATCTCACGGATCCATGCATGCCTATCAGAACACGGTAAAAAAAAGCAGGTCTATTTTAAAACTGCTTTTTTTATGATTTATATTTATTCACGGCAGTGTTTGGCTATTGCCGGCAGTGTTTGTGAAATACAAATTTTAGTAAAGGACCGAGTTCTATCAAATAACAGGCGTATTTGACCGATGGTGTATTCATTCGTATTTTTTTTCTTGGACTTCAAAAAAAATATGAATGCCCTCATCACTGCCGAGATTTGTGCTTAGTAAATTCCCGAGATGACACTTTGAAGAAAAAACGCAAAATCGGTCAAAATCGGGAGCTTAGTAAATATACCCCTAAGAGAAGAGGCACAAAGATGTTTCAAATTGTTCATGCTTGTGCCACAGTCATCTAAATTATAAATGGATGAATATATTAGACCAGTTCTGAAAATGTTGCAGTTTGTGACTTCATGCACGATTCAGTTCAGATTAACCCAATAATGGTCAAATAATTGATCTCAATGTAGGATCAGAGCATGGACAAAAAAGAAGATAGATCATTAGCAAATGCCACATGTCTTTAGTTTTGTATAACAAACTTACAGTCCCTCTGGCAATCTGTCTTTTATGGGAAATGTCTGTAAATGTAATTTGTGATTTTGTGCCATTAGTATTGATTATCAGGGCCCTGGACCAATAGAACACATTATTTTGTTCAGCTTTTTATTAGGGGTGTGCATTTTTTGTGTTTTGTGTTTTGGATCTTTATCTCCTTCATGTTTTGGATCTATACTGATTTTGCCAAAACTGCCCTTGTGGGTTTTAATTTTGGATCTGTATTTTTTTAAATAATAAAAACAGCTTTAACAACAGAATTGGGGGTGTTTTCGCTCCTGCAGTATTATTAGCCTCAATAACATTCATTTCCACTCATTTCCAGTCTATTTTTAACACCTCACAGCTCGCAATATCCAGTTTAGGCCAAAAGGTTGCACCGAGGTAGCTGGATGACTAAGCTAATCGACAGAAGTGGGCAGCACAAACACCTGGCACATCTAGGAGTGGCAATGCAGTGGCAGATAGGATATGCCAAAAAAAATGCTCCAAAGAGCACATAATGCAAAGAAAGAGGTGCAATATGCTATTGTCCTTGGGCCCTCCCACCCACCCTTATGTTGTATATATTAAGCAGGACATGCACAATTTAACAAACCAATCATTTCAGTGACAGGGGCCATAACTTGTGGCTGAAATGATTGGTTTGTTTGGGCCCTCACAAAACAATTTTATAGAAGGACTACCTCTGATCAGTAATTACTCTGAGGATGTTGATGATGAGGTGTTACTGTAATTACATTATAATCTTGTACAATAAATTTAATGTATTCGCCGCAAATGACGTAACATGGAGGAGGTGCCAAGATGGCTAATGTTCCTACCTCTACTAAATTTGTCCTCAGAAAAGGCAGATGCCTTCATAAACATTGGAAAGATTGGGGTTAAAATAATCCCACACCCAATAGGTGTGTTTTTTGGTTTTATGATCAGGAATTGCAATGGATTTTTTTTATCACGTTCAACAACTGCAGCCACTGGTGACTGATTTACACAAACAACATCATCATCAACATCCTCACTGTCAGATTATACACACATATACTCCTAATCCTGTCCCACTTCCTCACATGAGTCCTCAATTTGTATTATGTGCTCCTCATCAGATTCATCACCATCTTTACTTGTACTGCTCCCCACATGTGCAGATTATTCAGAAATGGTGGAAGGAGGTGAAAGAGGCTTCCCTATGAGGACATTGGGATAAATGTCAGACTCACATATAGCTGACGTGGACACCCCTAAACGTTCCTCAAGAATGTCTGATTGTTCCATTCTGAATGCGCACTCTAAAATTAAATGATTTTGCATACCCTGACTTAAGCCCTCTATGCCCCTGTGCATCTGCATTATCAGATGACATTGACAGACCTGATTTATCAATGTCATAACTAATGGCAGCAGCTTCAGCACTAGTAGTAGCCTCCATTTCTATCAACACAGAGTGGAGTTGACATTCACTGACAGTGTTGAACAAATGAGTCAGAAATACTGTATATGTAATAAATTCACACTGCGGTTGACTTCACCAATAGCATCACACAAATGAGTCATAAATATCTATAATAAATTCACACTGCGGTTTACTTCACCAACAGCATCACACAAATGAGTCAGATATATATATATATATATATAATAATAATAATTACAAACTGCGGCTGATTTCACCGACAGCTTTGCACAAATGAGTCAGAAATATATATAATAATTACACACTGCAGTTGACTTCACCGACAGCATCGCACAATACATTTATGAGTAGGAAATAATATACTGCGGTCTGACCAAGAGTGACACAGTACTTATGAAAATAAAATAAAAATTGTATAGTATACTGGGGTACAGCACAAATAAAAAAATATATATTTTCTAATTATAATTTTAGACTTTTAGTTTTTAGCTTTTATTATTTTAATTTTACACTGGGGCAGAGCCCCTGGAAGGACACAGCAGGCAGAGAGAGCACGCCTTTTTCAGATACAGCATACAGAGAGAGCACCCCTTTTTTCAGATACAACAGACAGAGAGCATCCCTTTTTCAGATACAGCAGACAGAGAGCACACCCTTTTAGATACAGCAGACAGAGAGCACCCCTTTTTCAGATACAACAGAGAGAGCACCCCTTTTAGATACAGCAGATAGAGAGCACCCCTTTTTCAGATACAGCAGATGGAGAGCACCCCATTTCAGATACAGCAGACAAAGAGCACCCCTTTTTCAGATGTAGCAGATGGAGAGCACCCCTTTTTCATATACAGCAAACAGAGAGCGCATCCCTTTCAGATACAGCAGACAGGGCACCCCTTTCGTATACAGCAGACAGAGAGAGCATTCCTTTAATTTACGACAGACAGAGCATCCCTATCAGATACAGAAGCACCCCTTTAGATACAGCAAAGAGAGCACCCACCCCATGCCACACCAGACAGTACTGGAGACAGACACATCCATCCAGTACATCTCTAATGTCGGAGTGAAGATGGCGCTGATCACCGGGGTCTTATATAGAATCCAAAACTTGCGAGAATCTGACAGCAGAATGATGACATTTAGCATTTTGGGATCCAAGTAAGGCAAGAAGTCCCATGCCGGACTCGGATCCTGGCTTGGATCGCAAAATTCGGGTGGGCTTGGTGGGGGGTTTTGGTTCCCGCTCATCCCTTCTTTTTATGTAATGCTCCATTTGCATTGATATGTCACACCCCTGAGTGGTATAGAGTAATAAAGGTGTAGTGGTGAGAACGGTTTGCAGCTTGTTTCATGTCTGACTCAAAATAATTACGTTTGAGCTTTAACACCCATAGGTGAAAGGGTTCTTAACCACTTAACTGATGATTTCCCCCCAAAAAAGACCGCTCGAAAATTGTCTCTTTTTTTATGAGTGAATTAGGTGAAGAACATGAATTTATCCCTATACAAAATGATTTTAGTTAAAATAAAACTTTTTTTTTTTAAATATTGTTCCCTCAAACATCGAAACATCAGTCGGGAACATTGCGACCATCGGAACATTGCTAACATCGCGACCATCGCGATTTTACCTTTTAGAGCCTGGGTAGCCCGCAGGTACACAGTGGGGAGCTGGGGGTGGCTTAGGGGTGCTGTTTTACACTTCCCCAGCGGCTGCTATTGTCTGCAGCTGCTGGGGGGTGATCCTGACGTGCTGACCGATCAGCAGTGATCGGCAGCACAGCAACACTGTGGGGAGAGTGCAAGGAGGCAGAGGTACCTCCTGGTCCCTCTGAAAGCAGTTTCTCTTCCCTGCTGCTGCTAGCACTGTTTATCTGACTGGTCGCATCCTGTGCGACCAGGTCAGATAAAAGACTGCCTAGTGTGGTCGCATCTGATGTGACCATGCCAGGCAAGTGGTTAATGTTATCATAATGCAGCAGCATACTCCAGATGCTATTCATCACCATGAACTTGATAATGAATGGTATTTTAATGTGTAAAAAAGGAAATGGAAAAAAAAAACAAAAAACAAAAAACAACAGTCTTGGCTGTTAGCTATAACTAGGGGCACAAACAGCATGACGTTCTCTCATAAACATCACAACCAGTGCCAAGCTATGACAGACTGAGCTGATCTGGTCACACTGCAGTGTTCTCCTCAGGCTTTGTTTTTCAGGCGGTCTCCCTGGCAAAAATCCCCTGCAGCCTAGAACCAGCACTCACCCGACCCTTTTCCCTCCGTGCTGAATAAAGCTGCCTGCCACGCCACAGTGCAGCTCAAAGCTTGGATCCACCTCCACCGAAAGGAGTATGCCAGCCACCTCTACCCACCCTGTTGGAGACTCCCCCCGGCAGAAGGAGGATGCCAGCCACACCTTCCACCTTGGACCACGTGTAAGTGAGATTCCGTCCTGCATCCCACCTCCCGATTTGGTCCGTGTGCACCCACGAGACACCCCAACCTCATACCCTCCACCATTCCACAGTTAAAAAACAGTACAGGGATTGTGGCCATAGGTAGATTGGGTGTGGCCACTGGTAAAAAAAAGTGTGGTCACTGGTAAAGGGGGCATGCAGCAAATCAGCACTGCTCTTTCTTTGATACTGGCAACTGTTCCTCAGAGCTGGGGGCAGCCGGCACTGGCAGGAAACCACAGAAGGACGGAAGGAGCTGCCTGTCACTGACCAGCGCTGGAGTCAGTGCCCCTGCAGTGCTGCTATAGTAATTCTGATGCCCAGATCCTGCACCTGGTCTAAATGGTACAGCCGTGTTTTGCCGATTCACGAGCACTGGTTGCACACCCAGTGATGGACTTACATTTTTGAGGCCCTGAAGCTTGAACCATAATGGGTACCCCTTCGCAATCAGCAACAATAGTATAACATCCAACAAAGTACAAAGGGCCTAGCTGCCATTTACAAGGACCTCGAGACCCAAATGAAAGAGAAAAAGAGGGTGGGTTGCAGTCCGTGAAAATGGGCCATACAGTGAGCCTCTTCCCACAAGTCTGTATCTGTGGGGGCAGGTCAGGTATTTGACATGATGAAGTGTCTACGGAGGCAGATGTGGTGGATGACAAGATGGCGGTCTGTGGAGCAGTTCTGGTTACAGCATTACAGAACTTGCCACTTTAATGTCTACCTCTCTTAGCACCCCCCTGCTTCAATAATCATATAACAGCACCCCCCCTGCAGTAATCACCTCACAGGCAACCCTGCCCCCTTTCAATAATCACCTCACAGAACCCCCACTTCATTAATCATTCTCCCTCCCCCTTCAATAAACACCAGACAGCACACATCGCTCAGCTCCAGCAAAATTACCTCATTAGACGCCTTCTTGTCCCAGGCTTCTTCTTACCTTTCATTGCTTTTAGCCTCCTTCCCGGGATGGGCCCCTCTCAGGCTCCGCTATTCCTGGGAATGTCACAATAAGAAGTCCTGCAGGATGTGGTCACGTGACCGCTGCTCGCTATCCCAGCGGTCACCATGCCAACGCCGGGATCCCAAACCATCAAAATGCTGGTATATATAATGCTGAACCACAGGGACTATTCCCGACCCCGTCACCCATAGAGTGGATTTAGTGTGTGTTGGATTGAGGGGGGGGGGTGGCGATTTGTCTTATGTGCTCTATTTCCCATGGAACTCAGCCATGCTTAACAGACTGTGGGGAGTATTCAATTACTTTTGGAGTTTTCAACAGGGCGTGAAGATGACACTTTCCTCCGATAATCTACACTTTTCGACACTTCAATATTGAATTTTCCAGTTCCATTTTTCCGCTCTGTTGAAAATTCCAAAATGTCAAAAAACACATGGA
The DNA here is from genome assembly GCF_028390025.1 of Pseudophryne corroboree. NCBI lineage: Eukaryota > Metazoa > Chordata > Amphibia > Anura > Myobatrachidae > Pseudophryne > Pseudophryne corroboree. Next base: position 359,484,164 of record NC_086446.1, on the reverse strand, counting down.
TGAGCGGAATCTCTGCTCATCCATGTGTTTTCGACCCCTCCACTGTCAAAAACGACCTGATTTCAACCAATCATTTTCGCCCACAAGGGTGGGCAAAAATGAATGGTCGGAATGAGAGGGGAAACGGATGGAAACGGCCTGCAATAGAATACTGAAGTGTTGGATCCTCACTGTCGGAGAGGATCTAACACTAATTGAATACTCCCCTGTGGCTGTTTCACTATGGAAAGTGACCTCACACTGCAGTTTTCTCTGTTATAGCGTGTCATATTTATTATGTCCAGCTTTCCTATTTGTCGCAAAGGTAAGCCACAGTGTTCACAGTAACAACATTCAGCCCAGGCTATGAATGGGTTGGGTATAAGTGACCGGCGGTTGGGATACCACCGGTCACTATACCAACGCCAGAAACCGCCGGGATTGCCGGAGGTGAGGGGGAGCGCAACAAAGCCCCTTGCAGGGACACCCACGAGTAGGAATAGTCCACATTAGTCTTCATGCCGACTGTCAGGCTTCCTAAACTGTCCATCTACAACTTGCACAGTGAGAACTGGATGATGGCAGTCCCATGTACCACACACTCCCCCTCCTCATGGTTCCCATTACCACCAATAATGGACATTTAAGAACAACATGGTGCATTTTAAACTCAATCTTGGCCAGTTTGGCAAACTCATATACCCACTTTCCCCTACTCCACTTAGGGGCGTAGCTATTCTTAATGGGGCCCCACAGCAAACTATTTAGGGGCCCCACCCCCGTTGCACCGGAACTCTATCCCTATTACCCCCCGCACCTCATCATATCCCCCTGACTCCTGGCTCCTCACAGGTTACTGCTGTGCGGCACTCACCTCCTCTGCCCGTGGCCTCTCCTCTAGCAGTGTGCTGCCGCACATCTGCTGTCAGTGTCCTCGCCAGCTCCGTGACTCTGTTCCCACTGATGCCGGGAGGAGCCAGGCTAAACAATGCCCCACCTCCTGAAAGCACCCACCAGCGTGAACGGGGAGACAGAGACAGCACTAACACCAACAGCAGATGTTCATGCAGAAGCAGCAGCACACTGCCAAAAGAGAAGCCACGGGACACAGAAGGAGGCGAGGTCAGTGTGTGTGCAGGGGGAGGACTGGGCCCTGGAGACGGCCTGGGTCCCGAAGCAGTTGAACTCCCTGCACCTACTGTACCTACGCCTATGACTCCGCTACTCATTTGTCAATGTGTTGCCCACCATACTGGTAAGTGCTGTACTTCTTGCTCTTTAACTCCCATCAGGTTATATGTGCAAGCACATCTAGGATGATGTGTGCTGTATGTGGCCAGAGCCTGTAGGTAGCACACATTCAAATAAAAAAACAAAACTTGTATTAGACATAAAAGAATTCAAGTACCAATTAGGTACGAGAATAAGTAAGCGTCCTGTTTTTCTATGGAGAGAAACCTGGTGCTATGCCAGAGGGAAGGGGAGGAGAGGAAGGGGAGAGCAGAGGGGAGAGACAGCCCAGGGCAGCATCCTATGGAAAAGAGGGGAGGGGAGTTACCTGGGGGGATACAAAAAGTCAGGGAGCGCAGCCATCTTTCTCTTTGTGTGGCCAGAATCCAGGAGGACACCCACCCGCTCGCCCAATTGGAATGTTGGATCATTACATAACTGTTATGCAAGATATTATGTGTTACCTGAATCTATTAGAATCATTGGTGGCAAACACCGTCAGGTTTATTAAGAGTATAATTTAGAGATGAGCGCCTGAAATTTTTCGGGTTTTGTGTTTTGGTTTTGGGTTCGGTTCCGCGGCCGTGTTTTGGGTTCGAACGCGTTTTGGCAAAACCTCACCGAATTATTTTTGTCGGATTCGGGTGTGTTTTGGATTCGGGTGTTTTTTTCCAAAAACACTAAAAAACAGCTTAAGTCATTGAATTTGGGGGTCATTTTGATCCCAAAGTATTATTAACCTCAAAAACCATAATTTACACTCATTTTCAGTCTATTCTGAATACCTCACACCTCACAATATTATTTTTAGTCCTAAAATTTGCACCGAGGTCGCTGTGTGAGTAAGATAAGCGACCCTAGTGGCCGACACAAACACCGGGCCCATCTAGGAGTGGCACTGCAGTGTCACGCAGGATGTCCCTTCCAAAAAACCCTCCCCAAACAGCACATGACGCAAAGAAAAAAAGAGGCGCAATGAGGTAGCTGTGTGAGCAAGATTAGCGACCCTAGTGGCCGACACAAACACCGGGCCCATCTAGGAGTGGCACTGCAGTGTCACGCAGGATGGCCCTTCCAAAAAACCCTCCCCAAACAGCACATGACGCAAAGAAAAAAAGAGGCGCAATGAGGTAGCTGACTGTGTGAGTAAGATTAGCGACCCTAGTGGCCGACACAAACACCGGGCCCATCTAGGAGTGGCAATTATGGACGGACTGCCACGGTTAGGTGGTATAAAAAAACCACGGTTAGGTGGTATATAATACAATTATGGATGGACGGACTGCCTGCCGAGTGCCGACACAGAGGTAGCCACAGCCGTGAACTACCGCACTGTACACTGGTTGATAAAGAGATAGTAGTATACTCGTAACAACTAGTATGACGACGGTATAAAGAATGAAAAAAAAACCACGGTTAGGTGGTATATATTATAATACAATTATGGTTGGACGGACTGCCTGCCGAGTGCCGACACAGAGGTAGCCACAGCCGTGAACTACCGCACTGTACACTGGTTGATAAAGAGATAGTAGTATACTCGTAACAACTAGTATGACGACGGTATAAAGAATGAAAAAAAAACCACGGTTAGGTGGTATATATTATAATACAATTATGGTTGGACGGACTGCCTGCCGAGTGCCGACACAGAGGTAGCCACAGCCGTGAACTACCGCACTGTACACTGGTTGATAAAGAGATAGTAGTATACTCGTAACAACTAGTATGACGACGGTATAAAGAATGAAAAAAAAACCACGGTTAGGTGGTATATATTATAATACAATTATGGTTGGACGGACTGCCTGCCGAGTGCCGACACAGAGGTAGCCACAGCCGTGAACTACCGCACTGTACACTGGTTGATAAAGAGATAGTAGTATACTCGTAACAACTAGTATGACGACGGTATAAAGAATGAAAAAAAAACCACGGTTAGGTGGTATATATTATAATACAATTATGGATGGACGGACTGCCTGCCGAGTGCCGACACAGAGGTAGCCACAGCCGTGAACTACCGCACTGTACTGTGTCTGCTGCTAATATAGACTGGTTGATAAAGAGATAGTATACAATACTACTAATATACTGGTGGTCAGGCACTGGTCACCACTAGTCACACTGGCAGTGGCACTCCTGCAGCAAAAGTGTGCACTGTTTAATTTTAATATAATATTATTTATCATGTACTCCTGGCTCCTGCTATAACAACCTGCAGTGCTCCCCAGTCTCCCCCACAATTATAAGCTTTATATACAATACATTGATGTGCAGCACACTGGGCTGAGCAGTGCACACAGACTGAGTCACTGTGTGACTGTGTATCGTTTTTTTCAGGCAGAGAACGGATATATTAAATAAAACAAACAACTGCACTGTCTCTGGTGGTCACTGGTCACTGTGGTCGTCAGTCACTAAACTCTGTCTGCACTCTCTTCTAATCTACAGTATCACAGCAATCTCTCTCTCTCTCTCTCTTCTAAATCTAATCTAAATGGAGAGGACGCCAGCCACGTCCTCTCCCTATCAATCTCAATGCACGTGTGAAAATGGCGGCGACGCGCGGCTCCTTATATAGAATCCGAGTCTCGCGATAGAATCCGAGCCTCGCGAGAATCCGACAGCGTCATGATGACGTTCGGGCGCGCTCGGGTTAACCGAGCAAGGCGGGAAGATCCGAGTCGCTCGGACCCGTGAAAAAAAAAGTGAAGTTCGTGCGGGTTCGGATTCAAAGAAACCGAACCCGCTCATCTCTAGTATAATTATCACCTGACAAGCGAGGTGCAGCCTGGCATGGCAAGCAGTACTCCTCGGCAGTCTGTAGCAGCGTAACAACGGTTGACTGGCACTTCCCCTGGATAAGCGGCGAGTTTGTCGTGGCCTCAAGGGCCAACCTGGTCATCATCTTAAGGATGGACCGGTGCCATGGCATTTTGTCGGGAAGTGGTACTGCTCAGCTAAATTGAGCAGGGGCGGGATTTACAGTCCCGCCCCAATGGTTGTTTAGGTGAAACTTAGGAATGAGGCCATTGACGAGGACCAATTCTAATTTGATCAATAAATTTGTCTGTGACCTCTTAAATCGCAATTCAGTTTTCCGAGTCTTTACTGCATGTAAAGGTGTGTGGGGGGGTTGTTAGTAGGTGAGAGAAAAAATAAAGCCAATGGACGGCTTACAAACAGTTGTCAAAGAAACACACAGAGACTAAGGGGTCTTTGTACTAAGCAAAAGCATTTTAACAGAGGAGGGGGCCCATGTGCAGCTGCAGTCGCAATTTCTGTTTGATCGAGGGGGGGTGGCAGTCAACATGCTGGGCGGCCTTGACCTGAGATGGGCAGCCCCCAGCATACGATCACATGGATTGCGAATTCTGCTTCTTAGCAGAACTTGCAATCCAATATCCAACCTGAATCAGGCCCATAGACTCCTAAAATACAGAAAATATAGAGAGATACAGTACATGTACTAAAGGAGTAGGAAGAAAGAAAGAAAGAAAGAAAGAAAGAAAGAAAGAAAGAAAGAAAGAAAGAAAGAAAGAAAGAAAGAAAGAAAGAAAGAAAGAGAAAGAAAGAAAAACACTTAAGATGATGAAGAAGAAAGATCACAAAACACAGGGTAGTATGTGGGGAGAAAGAAAGGCATAGGGGGTAATTCAGACCTGATAGCAGCAGCAAATTTGTTAGCAGTTGGGCAAAACCATGTGCACTGCAGGTGTGGCAGATATAACATGTGCAGAGAGAGTTAGATTTGGGTGGGTTATTTTGTTTCTGTGCAGGGTAAATACTGGGTGCTTTATTTATACACTGCAATTTAGATTTCAGTTTGAACACACCCCACCAGGCCCGGCGCTATCCGCTCAGCGAAGGGATGCAGTCATAGGCGTGCACCATTGGAGGGGTGTGTCTAGCATCGCTTTTTGGCCGTGTCTAGCACCATCTATTAATGGTCAACGCAATATAAAATATCCACCTTTGTACCAATCCTAATAATACAGATGCATTGTCAGATGTTGTGGTGTGCACCAAATAAACACCCCAGATGGCACTCACTGCAATTACAGTGCTCCTCCTCAGCCTGTGCTGGCTCCTCCTTTTTTCCTCTGCAAGCTCCAGAAGCTTACTTACAAGTCAGTAACTCACTGACACTGACAGTCGCAGACTAGTACTGCTGCTGCTGGAAAAACGAGTGACGTATCAATGCTGCTGCCGGCCGCCTGCCAGTATTGAATTTGTCTACCTAAGAGGAATGCTGGCTGCATGCTGCTCCTCATCAGTGGCTGGTGTTGGCATAGCATAGAAGGAGAGAGGTGGGCGGGTGTGACGGGTGGGCGTGCGAGCAGCATGACGTAATCACGTCACATCACGCTGTTTTTGTACATGGAGGTGGAGCCGGGAGTTTGAAAGCCGGTGGCAGTGGCACCCTTGATTAACCCAGGCGTCCGGTCAGTAATGCAGTCCTGACAGGGTGCAACGCAGAGGGGACAGTAATCAGCCTGCTCGGCGATCGCTGCATCAGGCTGTGAGATCGGAGTGCCGGACATTAGGGGGTGCCTGTGCGCACCAGGCACCCTCCCTGCACACACCTATGGATGCAGTGCAGGGAGGCGCTGGGACGGAGAGGCGCTGTCGCTGCTCTGCATCCCTTCCCTGCTGCTGCGCCATCCTGTACCCTCTGCTGCTGCCAGCTGCTGTGCCTGTCACTGTATGACAGGCACTGACAGCGATGCCGGCAGCATGAAAATCCTCCTCCCTCCCCTGTGTGACAGCGCTGTGTACGGGACAGAAGGGGGCGGAGCTACATGGGATGGAAGGGGCGGCGCTAAAGGGGGCAGAGCTACACAGACCAGGCTGCTGTACAGAGGGAGACTGGAGAGTAATTACAGTGGCTTAGGTAAGTGGAGGGTGAGAGAGAAATGTGTGTGTGTGTGTGTGTGTGTGTGTGTGTGTGTGTGTGTGTGTGTGTGTGTGTGTGTGTGTATGGTGGGTGTGTATGTGTGTGTATATATGTGTGAATTGTGTGTGTGTGTACATGAGGTATGTCTGTGTGCGCACGCTTTATGGACGCTACTACTGGGGTAGGCATTATGTTTAGCAACGCTACTACTGGGGGGGGGGCATTACATGTAAGGACGCTACTACTACTGGGGGGGGAATTACATATAAGGACGCTACTACTACAGGGGGGCCATTACGTGTAAGGACGCTACTACTACTGGGGGGGAGTCATTACGTATAAGGACGATACTACTACTTGGGGGCATTACGTATAAGGACGATACTACTACTTGGGGGCATTATGTATAAGGACGCTACTATTACTAACATAGTAACATAGTATCTGAGGTTGAAAAAAGACAATTGTCCATCGAGTTCAACCTATTTGTGGTCTCCTATGCATGATGATTCGACTAAAATTTCTGACTGATGCTGCTGTCAGCCGTTACATTTTATCCCTATTTATAGTAACTATAATGCATGACTATGCACCATACCCCTGGATATCCTTATCCATTAGGAATTTATCTAACCCATTACGTATAACAATGCTACTACTACTGGGGAGAGGGCATTACGTATAAGGATGCTACTACTGGGGGCGCATTACGTATAAGGACGCCATTACTACTAGGGGGGAATTATGTATAAGGACGCTTCTACTACTGGGGGTGCACTACGTATAAGGACGCTACTACTACTGGGGGGTATTACGTATAAGGATGCTACTACTGGGGGGTATTACGTATAAGGATGCTACTACTGGGGGGGCATTATGTATAAGGACTGTACCACTACTGGGGGCGCATTACGTATAAGGACGCCATTACTACTAGGGGGGAATTATGTATAAGGACGCTTCTACTTCTGGGAGTGCACTACGTATAAGGACGCTACTACTACTGGGGGGCATTACGTATAAGGACACTACTACTACAAGGGGGGAATTACGTATAAGGACGCATCTACTACTGGGGTTGCACTACGTAAAGGACGCTACTACTACTGGGGTCGCATTGTGTATAAGGACAATACTACTACTAGGGGGGAATTACGTATAAGGACGCTTCTACTACTGGGGGGCATTACGTATAAGGATGCGTCTACTACTGGGGGGGCATTACGTATAAGGATGCATCTACTACTGGGGGTGCACTACATATAAGGATGCTACTACTACTGTGGGTGCATTATGTATAAGGATGCTACTACTACTGGGAGGGGCATTATCTATAAGGATGCTACTACTACTGGGGTGCATTACATATAAGGACTCTACTACTACGGTGGGTCATTACGTATAAGATGCATAAGATTGTGCTACACTGTGTCATTTTAAATAGGGGTACTATTGTGTGGCCATGCCCCTTACTTGTGAGACCACACCCCTTTTCCCGACGCGCACCAAAGGAATATGGCAGGGCGCAAATTTATAGTTTGCAGGGGGGCGCCGAACACCCTAGCACCGGCCCTGCACCCCACCCAAATCTAACTCTCTCTGCACATGTTATGTCTGCCCAACTGCTAACAAAGTTGCTGCTGCGATCAACTCTGAATTAGGCTCGTAGAGAGGTGACAGAGATAGAAAGAGGGGAGGGAAATAAATAATTTGGGGGAGAAAGGAGGGAGTGAGAAAAACAGAGTAAGAGAGGATGAAAGAGAACAAACAGAAGAAGTAGAGAGATATGGGTAGTGGCAGAAGATAGAGGAAAAATGAGGTCCAGCAACATTGCTCATAACAGCTGCAGACACCCATGCACATGATGTTATTAAAGCATTTGTTTCTGTCATGCAAATGACGAGTCCAAAATACTTGTATAATCAATGTCATTAGTTCAGATCTGGCACTGTACAATTAAAACTGAGTCAACAGACATCATCTGAAAATGTTGTGTTTGACATGGTGGTGAAGGGGCGTCTCAGGGATTTCCTACTTTATGCATTTAGGGCCTAATTCAGACCTGATCGCTCCTCTGCGAATTTGCAGATAGTCGCCGTATAGAGTAAAGATCTGCCCCATGCAAATCTGTGTACACCTTGCAAAAATCTGTACGAATGCAGGTCAGCTGCAAATCCATTCGCAACTCACTCACCATTGAATGAGTTTTCTAGTCTGTGCAGTCTGTGTGTAGCCCAGGACTTACTCCTTCAGTGCGATAAAATCAGGCTATCGGGGCCGGAGCTGACGTCACACACCCTTCCTGGTAACGCTTGGGCATGCCTGCGTATTTCCTGACACTCCCAGAAAATGGCCAGTTACCACCCCCAAACACCCGCTTCCTGTTAATCAACATGCGAATGCCTAGTGAACAAAAAAGTCGTTGGATTTTTTCGCAGTTTGGCCTTGCACATGCGCATTATGATCCATGTGCATGCGCAGTAGTTTCATAATCGGCAGCCTTGTGAATTTGCACAACAGCGATCAGGTCTGAATTGGGCCCTTAGTTCCTACGAAAACAGAACCAGCGCGGGGGTTAGAAGGGCTAGTATCATTTTCTATTGAAAGTAACAGGGAATCACTGTTTCACTGTAATTTATGTTACTTACCACAATATCACAACATTTGCTACAATTTGCACATCTTGAGCATGGCTATGAATCGGGTGGATCTCTGAGCATGGATGCAAATGGTGAGTTGTTGCATACAGCACATGCTCAGAAGCATTTCTGCAATTGTACATACTATAGAGTAGAGATGTGCACTTGAAATTTTTCGGGTTTTGTGTTTTGGTTTTGGGTTCGGTTCCGCGGCCGTGTTTTGGGTTCGACCGCGTTTTGGCAAAACCTCACCGAATTTTTTTTGTCGGATTCGGGTGTGTTTTGGATTCGGGTGTTTTTTTCAAAAAACCCTAAAAAACAGCTTAAATCATAGAATTTGGGGGTCATTTTGATCCCAAAGTATTATTAACCTCAAAAACCATAATTTCCACTCATTTTCAGTCTATTCTGAATACCTCACACCTCACAATATTATTTTTAGTCCTAAAATTTGCACCGAGGTAGCTGTGTGAGTAAGATAAGCGACCCTAGTGGCCGACACAAACACCGGGCCCATCTAGGAGTGGCACTGCAGTGTCACGCAGGATGGCCCTTCCAAAAAACAGTCCCCAAACAGCACATGACGCAAAGAAAAAAAGAGGCGCAATGAGGTAGCTGTGTGAGTAAGATAAGCGACCCTAGTGGCCGACACAAACACCTGGCCCATCTAGGAGTGGCACTGCAGTGTCACGCAGGATGGCCCTTCAAAAAAACACTCCCCAAACAGCACATGACGCAAAGAAAAAAAGAGGCGCAATGAGGTAGCTGTGTGAGTAAGATAAGCGACCCTAGTGGCCGACACAAACACCGGGCCCATCTAGGAGTGGCACTGCAGTGTCACGCAGGATGGCCCTTCAAAAAAACACTCCCCAAACAGCACATGACGCAAAGAAAAAAAGAGGCGCAATGAGGTAGCTGTGTGAGTAAGATAAGCGACCCTAGTGGCCGACACAAACACCGGGCCCATCTAGGAGTGGCACTGCAGTGTCACGCAGGATGGCCCTTCCAAAAAACACTCCCCAAACAGCACATGACGCAAAGAAAAAAAGAGGCGCAATGAGGTAGCTGTGTGAGTAAGATAAGCGACCCTAGTGGCCGACACAAACACCGGGCCCATCTAGGAGTGGCACTGCAGTGTCACGCAGGATGGCCCTTCCAAAAAACACTCCCCAAACAGCACATGACGCAAAGAAAAAAAGAGGCGCAATGAGGTAGCTGTGTGAGTAAGATAAGCGACCCTAGTGGCCGACACAAACACCTGGCCCATCTAGGAGTGGCACTGCAGTGTCACGCAGGTTGGCCCTTCCAAAAAACACTCCCCAAACAGCACATGACGCAAAGAAAAATTAAAGAAAAAAGAGGTGCAAGATGGAATTGTCCTTGGGCCCTCCCACCCACCCTTATGTTGTATAAACAGGACATGCACACTTTAACCAACCCATCATTTCAGTGACAGGGTCTGCCACACGACTGTGACTGAAATGACGGGTTGGTTTGGACCCCCACCGAAAAAGAAGCAATTAATCTCTCCTTGCACAAACTGGCTCTACAGAGGCAAGATGTCCACCTCATCATCATCCTCCGATATATCACCGTGTACATCCCCCTCCTCACAGATTATCAATTCGTCCCCACTGGAATCCACCATCTCAGCTCCCTGTGTACTTTGTGGAGGCAATTGCTGCTGGTCAATGTCTCCACGGAGGAATTGATTATAATTCATTTTAATGAACATCATCTTCTCCACATTTTCTGGAAGTAACCTCGTACGCCGATTGCTGACAAGGTGAGCGGCGGCACTAAACACTCTTTCGGAGTACACACTTGTGGGAGGGCAACTTAGGTAGAATAAAGCCAGTTTGTGCAAGGGCCTCCAAATTGCCTCTTTTTCCTGCCAGTATAAGTACGGACTGTGTGACGTGCCTACTTGGATGCGGTCACTCATATAATCCTCCACCATTCTTTCAATGGGGAGAGAATCATATGCAGTGACAGTAGACGACATGTCCGTAATCGTTGACAGGTCCTTCAGTCCGGACCAGATGTCAGCATCAGCAGTCGCTCCAGACTGCCCTGCATCACCGCCAGCGGGTGGGCTCGGAATTCTGAGCCTTTTCCTCGCACCCCCAGTTGCGGGAGAATGTGAAGGAGGAGATGTTGACAGGTCGCGTTCCGCTTGACTTGACAATTTTCTCACCAGCAGGTCTTTGAACCCCAGCAGACTTGTGTCTGCCGGAAAGAGAGATCCAAGGTAGGTTTTAAATCTAGGATCGAGCACGGTGGCCAAAATGTAGTGCTCTGATTTCAACAGATTGACCACCCGTGAATCCTTGTTAAGCGAATTAAGGGCTCCATCCACAAGTCCCACATGCCTAGCGGAATCGCTCCGTGTTAGCTCCTCCTTCAATGTCTCCAGCTTCTTCTGCAAAAGCCTGATGAGGGGAATGACCTGACTCAGGCTGGCAGTGTCTGAACTGACTTCACGTGTGGCAAGTTCAAAGGGCATCAGAACCTTGCACAACGTTGAAATCATTCTCCACTGCGCTTGAGACAGGTGCATTCCACCTCCTATATCGTGCTGAATTGTATAGGCTTGAATGGCCTTTTGCTGCTCCTCCAACCTCTGAAGCATATATAGGGTTGAATTCCACCTCGTTACCACTTCTTGCTTCAGATGATGGCAGGGCAGGTTCAGGCGTTTTTGGTGTTGCTCCAGTATTCTGTACGTGGTGCCTGTATGCCGAAAGTGTCCTGCAATTCTTCTGGCCACCGACAGCATCTCTTGCACGCCCCTGTCGTTTTTAAAAAAATTCTGCACCACCAAATTCAAGGAATGTGCAAAACATGGGACGTGCTGGAATTTGCCCAGATTTAATGCACACACAATATTGCTGGCGTTGTCCGATGCCACAAATCCACAGGAGAGTCCAATTGGGGTAAGCCGTTCCGCGATGATCTTCCTCAGTTGCCGTAAGAGGTTTTCAGCTGTGTGCGTATTCTGGAAACCGGTGATACAAAGCGTAGCCTGCCTAGGAAAGAGTTGGCGTTTGCGAGATGCTGCTACTGGTGCCGCCGCTGCTGTTCTTGCGGCGGGAGTCCATACATCTACCAAGTGGGCTGTCACAGTCATATAGTCCTGACCCTGCCCTGCTCCACTTGTCCACATGTCCGTGGTTAAGTGGACATTGGGTACAGCTGCATTTTTTAGGACACTGGTGACTCTTTTTCTGAGGTCTGTGTACATTTTCGGTATCGCCTGCCTAGAGAAATGGAACCTAGATGGTATTTGGTACCGGGGACACAGTACCTCCAACAAGTCTCTAGTTGGCTCTGCAGTAATGATGGATACCGGAACCACGTTTCTCACCACCCAGGATGCCAAGGCCTCAGTTATCCGCTTTGCAGCAGGATGACTGCTGTGATATTTCATCTTCCTCGCAAAGGACTGTTGGACAGTCAATTGCTTGGTGGAAGTAGTTAAAGTGGTCTTACGATTTCCCCTCTGGGATGACCATCGACTCCCAGCAGCAACAACAGCAGCGCCAGCAGCAGTAGGCGTTACACGCAAGGATGCATCGGAGGAATCCCAGGCAGGAGAGAAATCGTCAGAATTGCCAGTGACATGGCCTGCAGGACTATTGGCATTCCTGGGGAAGGAGGAAATTGACACTGAGGGAGTTGGTGGGGTGGTTTGCGTGAGCTTGGTTACAAGAGGAAGGGATTTACTGGTCAGTGGACTGCTTCCGCTGTCGCCCAAAGTTTTTGAACTTGTCACTGACTTATTATGAATGCGCTGCAGGTGACGTATAAGGGAGGATGTTCCGAGGTGGTTAACGTCCTTACCCCTACTTATTACAGCTTGACAAAGGCAACACACGGCTTGAAAAATGTTGTCCGCATTTCTGTTGAAATACTTCCACACCCGAAGAGCTGATTTTTTTGGTATTTTCACCAGGCATGTCAATGGCCATATTCCTCCCACGGACAACAGGTGTCTCCCCGGGTGCCTGACTTAAACAAACCACCTCACCATCAGAATCCTCCTTGTCAATTTCCTCCCCAGCGCCAGCAACACCCATATCCTCCTCATCCTGGTGTACTTCAACACTGACATCTTCAATCTGACTATCAGGAACTGGACTGCGGGTGCTCCTTCCAGCACTTGCAGGGGGCGTGCAAATGGTGGAAGGCGCATGCTCTTCACGTCCAGTGTTGGGAAGGTCAGGCATCGCAACCGACACAATTGGACTTTCCTTGTGGATTTGGGATTTCGAAGAACGCACAGTTCTTTGCGGTGCTTTTGCCAGTTTGAGTCTTTTCATTTTTCTAGCGAGAGGCTGAGTGCTTCCATCCTCATGTGAAGCTGAACCACTAGCCATGAACATAGGCCAGGGCCTCAGCCGTTCCTTGCCACTCCGTGTGGTAAATGGCATATTGGCAAGTTTACGCTTCTCCTCCGACAATTTTATTTTAGATTTTGGAGTCCTTTTTTTACTGATATTTGGTGTTTTGGATTTTACATGCTCTGTACTATGACATTGGGCATCGGCCTTGGCAGACGACGTTGCTGGCATTTCATCGTCTCGGCCATGACTAGTGGCAGCAGCTTCAGCACGAGGTGGAAGTGGATCTTGATCTTTCCCTAATTTTGGAACCTCAACATTTTTGTTCTCCATATTTTAATAGGCACAACTAAAAGGCACCTCAGGTAAACAATGGAGATGGATGGATACTAGTATACTTATGGATGGACGAGCGACTGCCGACACAGAGGTAGCTACAGCCGTGGACTACCGTACTGTGTCTGCTGCTAATATAGACTTGATGATAATGAGATGAAATCAATATATATTATATCACACTAGTACTGCAGCCGGACAGGTAGATATATTTATTATGTAATGACTGATGACGGACCTGCTGGACACAGTCAGCTCAGCAGCACCGCAGACTGCTACAGTAAGCTACTATAGTAGTATGTATAAAGAAGAAAGAAAAAGAAAAAACCACGGGTAGGTGGTATACAATTATGGATGGACGAGCGACTGCCGACACAGAGGTAGCCACAGCCGTGGACTACCGTACTGTGTCTGCTGCTAATATAGACTGGATGATAATGAGATGAAATCAATATATATATATATATATATAATATCACTAGTACTGCAGCCGGACAGGTATATATATTTATTATGTAATGACTGATGACGGACCTGCTGGACACTGTCAGCTCAGCAGCACCACAGACTGCTACAGTAAGCTACTATAGTAGTATGTATAAAGAAGAAAGAAAAAAAAACCCACGGGTAGGTGGTATACAATTATGGATGGACGAGCGACTGCCGACACAGAGGTAGCTACAGCCGTGGACTACCGTACTGTGTCTGCTGCTAATATAGACTGGATGATAATGAGATGAAATCAATATATATATATATAATATCACTAGTACTGCAGCCGGACAGGTATATATATTTATTATGTAATGACTGATGACGGACCTGCTGGACACTGTCAGCTCAGCAGCACCGCAGACTGCTACAGTAAGCTACTATAGTAGTATGTATAAAGAAGAAAGAAAAAAAAACCCACGGGTAGGTGGTATACAATTATGGATGGACGAGCGACTGCCGACACAGAGGTAGCTACAGCCGTGGACTACCGTACTGTGTCTGCTGCTAATATAGACTGGATGATAATGAGATGAAATCAATATATATATATATAATATCACTAGTACTGCAGCCGGACAGGTATATATATTTATTATGTAATGACTGATGACGGACCTGCTGGACACTGTCAGCTCAGCAGCACCGCAGACTGCTACAGTATGCTACTATAGTAGTATGTATAAAGAAGAAAGAAGAAAAAAAAACCACGCGTAGGTGGTATACAATTATGGATGGACGAGCGACTGCCGACACAGAGGTAGCTACAGCCGTGGACTACCGTACTGTGTCTGCTGCTAATATAGACTGGATGATAATGAGATGAAATCAATATATATATATATAATATCACTAGTACTGCAGCCGTACAGGTATATATATTTATTATGTAATGACTGATGACGGACCTGCTGGACACAGTCAGCTCAGCAGCACCGCAGACTGCTACAGTAAGCTACTATAGTAATATGTATAAAGAAGAAAGAAAAAAAAAAAAACACGGGTAGGTGGTATACAATATTATATATATATTATATACAATTATATATATATATATATATATATATTAAACTGGTGGTGACTGGTGGTCAGGTCACTGGTCACACTATCAGCAACTTGCAAGTAGTACTCCTAAGCAGACAATCACAATATATATTATACTGGTGGTCAGTGTGGTCACAATGGCAGTGTGGCACTCTGGCAGCAAAAGTGTGCACTGTACGTTATATGTACTCCTGAGTCCTGCTCTCAGACTCTAACTGCTCCCCACTGTCAGTGTCTCCCCCACAAGTCAGATAATATACAGTCACACTATCTATCACTTCAGCAAGTAACTAGTACTCCTCCTAATGCTCCCCAAAATTACTACTGTGTCTCTCTCTACTGTCTCACTCTCTTCTCTATAAACGGAGAGGACGCCAGCCACGTCCTCTCCCTATGAATCTCAATGCACGTGTGAAAATGGCGGCGACGTGCGGCTCCTTATATAGAATCCGAGTCTCGCGATAGAATCCGAGTCTCGCGAGAATCCGACAGCGGGATGATGACGTTCGGGCGCGCTCGGGTTAACCGAGCAAGGCGGGAAGATCCGAGTCGCTCGGACCCGTGTAAAAAAACATGAAGTTCGGGCGGGTTCGGATTCCGAGGAACCGAACCCGCTCATCCCTACTATAGAGTACTATTCTTGCGCAGATTTGTCTTTCCATGAAGTAGGGCGTTCCAGGGCAGGAACTGGACAGTGACAAGGAACAGTAATCATATGTAACAACCCTGACTTGTGGGCCAAGGTACTGTAGTGCATACCTCCCAACTGTCCCGATCTTTGCAGGACAGTCCCATTTATTTGGGTCTGTCCCGCTGTCCCTCCCGTGGGCCGCAGTGTCCCACGGTGGGGGGGGGGGGGGCAGTTGGGAGGCTCCAGACACTCGCTGCTCTGCTCAGTTCGGAGCAGAGCAGTGGTGAATAGACACATGCGCACAGCGCCTATTCCTGGGAGGCAGTGGGACTGGGGACATGGCCGGCAGCTCACAGAACGCTGGCCATGCCCCCACTGTGACTAAAATGGGAGGTGTGGCCTCCTAGTAAATGCCACGATCACTAGCCATGCCCACATTTTTCTTACAATGGGGACATGAACAGCACTCTGTGAGCTGCTTATCATTCCCCTTGTTTCTCTCTTATGGTGAATAGATGCTGTGCACATGTGCACAGCATCTATTCACCGCTGCTCTACTAGGCATAGCAGCGGTGACAGAGGGTCACCCAACTGCCCCCCCCAACTGTGTGACACTGAGTCCCGCAGGTGAGACAGTGGTATTGTCCCGCCCAAGCATACACAGCTCCCATTATACATCCGAGTTGCAGTTAATATACCGGCTGTCGGAGACCCCGGCGTTCAGGATCCTGACGCTGGAATCTGGACAGCTGCTAAAATGCAGGTGGTTGGAATTCCAACCGTTCCCCGATATTCTCCTCTCGGGTGGTGGGTCCATGCCACCACCCAAAGGAGAACAGAACCCCTGGCGAGCTTTGGGCCCGAAGCGTGACGAACGCAGAGATCCCATGAGGGGACTCGCTGTGCTCGCTGATGGTATTATGACTGGTGGGATGCCAATGTCGGGATCCTGACAGCTGGCATCCCGTGAGCCTTGATACCATCTCCATCTCATCAGACCCAGTACCACATTACATATACACAGCCCCCTCCCTAATATTACACCCAATACCACACTACATTATACACAGCCCCCCCATATTATACCCAGCACATTACATTATACACAGCCTCCCCCATATTACACCCAGCACAATACATTATAAACAGCCCCTCCCCCATATTATACACAGCACACTACATTATACACCCCCCATATTCCACCCAGCACATTACACAGAGGCGGAACTACCGCCAGTGCAACCAGTGCGTTGCACTGGGGCCCGCCTCTGTCCAGGGGCCCAAAGCATGCAATGAGTCAAACTGACTCATTACATGCCGCTGTGCGCTGCGGGCAACCGATGCCCGCAGCGCACAGCCGCCCGGAGAGAGGAGAGGAGCAGCGGTACGGGGGAGAAGGAGGAGGAGGGAGCTGAAGGAGGGAGCCGCAGCAGCGCTTTACTACTGGTGGAGGCGCTGCTGCTGCTGCCCCTCTGCTTCACTATAGGCTGTCTTCCGAGAACAGCCTATAGTGAAGCAGAGGGGCAGCAGCAGCAGCGCCTCCACCAATGACACAGCGCTGCTGCGGCTCCCTCCTCCACCTCCCTCCTCCTCCTTCTCTCCAGCCCGGGAATCGTCTGACGCTGCACCGAGGAGCCTGAGCCAGCGGTGACGCCGGAGAGGGTAAGTATAATTCTTTCTTTCTGTCTCTTTCTTTCTGTCTCTTTCTTTGTTGGGACTGCCTGCCGCTATGTGTAAAAATGTGGGACTGCCTACCGCAATGTGTAAAAAGGGGGAATCTGCCTGCCGCAATGTGTAAAAATGGGGAATCTGCCTGCCGCAATGTGTAAAAATGGGGGACTGCCTCCCACAATGTGTAAAAAGGGGGAATCTGCCTGCCGCAATGTGTAAAAATGGGGAATCTGCCTGCCGCAATGTGTAAAAACGGGGGACTGCCTGCCACAATGTGTAAAAAGGGGGAATCTGCCTGCCGCTATGTGTAAAAAGGGGGGACTGCCTGCCGCTATGTGTAAAAATGGGGAATCTGCCTGCCGCTATGTGTAAAAAGGGTGAATCTGCCTGCTGTAATGTGTAAAAAGGGGGACGCTGTCTGCCGTAATGTGTAACAAGGGCACGCTGTCTGCCGTAATGTGTAAAAAGGGGACGCTGTCTGCCGTTATGTGTAAAAAGTGCACGCTGTCTGCCGTAATGTGTAAAAAGGAGGACGCTGTCTGCCGTTATGTGTAAAAAGTGTACGCTGTCTGCCGCTATGTTTAACAAGGGCACGCTGTCTGCCGTTATGTGTAAAAAGTGTACGCTGTCTGCCGCTATGTGTAACAAGGGCACGCTGTCTGCCGTTATGTGTAAAAAGGGGACGCTGTCTGCCGTTATGTGTAAAAAGTGCACGCTGTCTGCCGTAATGTGTAAAAAGGGGAACGCTGTCTGCAAAAAGGGGAACGCTGTCTGCCGTAATGTGTAAAAAGGGGGACGCTGTCTGCCGTAATATGTAAAAAGGGGACGCTGTCTGCCGTAATGTGTAAAAAGAGGAATCTGTCCGCTGTAAGGTGTAAAAGGGTCTCTACCTGGTGTAGTGGTGCTTCTGTGCGGCGTAATTTGAAGAATGGAGACTACTGTGCACCGTTTTATGAGTTGGTATTATTTTGTGGCCACACCCCTTCCCCACGAAGCCACGCCACTATGTATTTTTGCACGCGCGCGCACTGTCCCTGTTTTGCATGCAGGGGTGGAGCTCCGATGCCGTTTCTTGCAGTGCTAAAATGTCTAATTACGGCACTGTTGCTAGGTATCCATTTCTCTGGCCCTGAGCAGGTCCCCCTCACCAGATCCTCCCCAGGGGTGAGGGGGTGGACTTGGATGGGATGTGGGGGGGGGGGGGGCAAAGCATTTTGTCGCACCTGGGCCCACCGCTCGCTAGTTCCGCCACTGACATTACATTATATTATACCCCGCACCCCTCCCCCCCTATTATACCCAGCACATTACATTATACACAGCCTCCCCCATATTACACCCAGCACATTACATTATAAACAGCCCCTCCCCCATATTATACACAGCACACTACATTATACACCGCCCATATTCCACCCAGCACATAACATTATACCCCGCACCCCTCCCCTCCCCCCTATTATACCCAGCACATTACATTATACACAGCACCCCCCTACCCCCCATATTACACCCTGCACATTACATTATACACAGCCTCCATTACCTCCCATTCCCCACATTACACTCTGCACTCACCGGGTTATGTTGCTCCTTCCTGTAAGGACAGGGAGCCAACCCCAGGACAGTGTGGGAAGGCAGCATAGTGCAGCCACACACAGTGAGTGTGGAGGAGCAGGAAGAGGAAAGCTGCTGCTGCTGTGCTGATACCCGCTGAAGTGCCGAGTCTGGCGGGAGGGGCCAGTCACAGGGAAGCAAAGTCCTGCTCAGACTGCCTAAAGATACATACACCCAGTGTGATGCTTGCTTACGATTTTGACTATATAGTCAAAATCGGAAGAAAAGTTATCACATATCGCACCGTGTGTATACAGCTTGCGATACCGATGCGCGCTCCCGCGGGGTAGGTATCGCAAGAAAAAATAGACTGTACAGGCATGGCAATTTTGACTATATTGTGTACAACCTACTTTCTAGTATAGTCAAAATTGTACATAGCCAAAATCACAAGTAAATATAGTCGGTGGTTCTGGGCTCCAGGGAATTCAAGGGAAATCACAATCGGCACTTAGTCAGTATCTCACCATGGGGGTAATTCCAAGTTGATCGCAGCAGGAATTTTGTAAGCAGTTGGGCAAAACCATGTGCACTGCAGGGGAGGCAGATATAACATGTGCGGAGAGAGTTAGAGTTGGGTGTGGTGTGTTCAATCTGCAATCTAATTTGCAGTGTAAAATAAAGCAGCCAGTATTTACCCTGCACAGAAACAAAATAACCCACCCAAATCTAACTCTTTCTGCACATGTTATATCTGCCCCCCCCCCCCCCCTGCAGTGCACATGGTTTTGCCCAGCTGCTAACAAAATTCCTGCTGCGATCAACTTGGAATTACACCCCATGTGTATGCACCTTAAGTGTGAACTGCAGGATAGCCACTGCTACACACAATCCTGTGGTGGCTGGCCCTGTCCCCAGCTTCTATGGACTAGCACATGCGCAGTCAAGATTTTTAATAAATGACTCTTAAAATCCTGGAGTGCTGTCGAGGTTTATAGTAGAGATGAGCGGGTTCGGTTCCTCGAGATCCGAATCCCCCCGAACTTCACCCATTTTACACGGTTCCGAGGCAGCGTCGGATCTTCCCGCCTTGCTCGGTTAACACGAACACGCCCGAACGTTATCATCCCGCTGTCGTATTCTCGCGAGATTCGTATTGCATATAAAGAGCCGCGTGTCACCGCCATTTTCACTCATGCATTGGAGATGATAGCGAGAGGACGTGGCTGCATTCTCTAAGTTTCTGTGTTCAGTGTGCTGCAAATATCTGTGCTCAGTGTGCTGCAAATATCTGTGCTCAGTGTGCTGCAAATATCTGTGCTCAGTGTGCTGCAAATATCTACGTTCTCTGCCTGAAAACGCTCCATATCTGTGCAGCATTGTTGTTGTGCGCAGTATATAGTAGGAGGACAGTGCAGAATTTTGCTGACCACCAGTATATATATAGCAGTACGGTACAGTAGTCCATTGTTCTACCTCTGTGTCGTCAAGTATGCTATCCATATCTGTGCTGCATTGTAATTGTGCGCAGTATATAGTAGGAGGACAGTGCAGAATTTTGCTTACCACCAGTATATATATATATATATATATATATCTATCATAGTTCCCAATGCTTACCCTGAAAGGGTTTAGACAAAAGGAGACCAGCACACCAACATATGAAAAAAATATGAAAAGCATTTAATGAAACAGTGGCATTATCAGGCCTTTTGAAAAAAGTTTTTAGTACTCATCATGAGGCTTTCAGCAGTATTCAAGCAGAACAGCCATCCCAACGGCCCGTTTCGGTTGTCACACCTTCATCATGGGGTCAGCTACAACATAGTGTTCAAACAGAGAACCTTATAAAGCTGTGCCATTTGCATAAATCAGATACACCTGTTTTGCCCAATCACCAGTGATTCAAAAACCTCCCAGGAGTATGTGAACAAACCAGTGTGGAACTACAAAAGCAGGACAAAATTGCCCAGACCACTAACAACAGTTCCGTTGTACCGGAAGTGACAACACGCAGCCGCGTTTGTCAACATCCGCCAAACAACGGAACTCAAGTGCCGGGGTACGTTTCCACGGCACTAACATAAGTACCGCTGTGCCGGAAATGATGTCGCGTCATCGCGACAATCAACTTCCGCCAATACAAAAACCGGCCTCAGATCACTGGCAATGTCACCGCCTATGTGTTCAAGGTACACAACTTGTCACATACATTAATCTGTACCTAAAAAGAAAAATAAAAATAAAAAATACAGCATAAGAATATCAAATGAAAATAACACATAATAAAAAGTATATTATAGAACATAATGAAAAATAACCTGTGTGTCGATACTTATTCTAAGGGCCAATAGGTCCTATATAACTATCATCTTAAACAGGCATACAAAGCCGCATTAGTAGGAGAATATCGACATAGAGGCTAATTGATCATAAAAAACAAATTATATAAAAAACACAAAAATAGAAATGGTAGTAAGTTGCATTAGTGGCATTGTCAACAGCGATCCCAGATAGAGACAATTTGGCATGAAGTATACTATCTTGGTCAGTTGACTGTAAAACAGTAGTACCAATGATAATTCAAATGAAAGGAGTCAAAATAAGTTCTTCATTCAAACCACTGGGCGCAGTTGAATTTAACTTGTATATCCATTCACATTCACGTTGCAGAAGTAACCGATGTCTATCGCCTCCCCTACGTAGTGGGGGGATGTGATCTATTGGCATACATCTAAAGTCAGCCATAGTGTGACCACTAGTAACAAAATGCCTGGCTACTGGTGGTGTGCTGGAATCTAAAGCTGTAAAGGCCTTCTTGATTGAACTCCTGTGCATGGATATACGTTCCTTCAACATACGGATAGTTTTACCCACGTAGAGTTTATTACATGGACAGAGAATGATGTATACCACATAGCGAGAATCGCACGTCAGTCGATGTCTTATAGTATAGCTACTTTTGGTAATTGGATGTGTAAAGGTTTTTCCCAACAAGAGAAATCTGCAATTTGCACAGCCCGCACACTTATAGGCTCCTTTTTGCAGTGAAAGCCAATGCACATTAGTGTGTATACCTGGACTAATGTCAGAGAATGTGATGCGTTCTCTTAAGTTGCGACTTCTCTTATAACTGAAGAGAGGTGGATTCGTGCAACTGGGTCCAAGGATCGGGTCAGCTTGTAGTATGTGCCAATGCTTAATAATGGTCTTCCTAATTAAACCAGAGGAAGTGCAGTAAGTCGTGGGAAAAACCAATCTGTCAGAAGTAGCATCGACACGTTGTGTAGATAGAAGATCATCCTGTTTCAGCAGCAAACATCGATCTATTGCTTCATCGACTTCATCTTTACTGTACCCCCGCTGGATGAAGTTATCACCCATTTTGTGTAGGGCTATAGGGAGCTTAGAAGGATCTGATGTTGTTCTAACAACTCTAACGAGTTGTGAGTAAGGGAGTCCTTTCTTCAAGGGCCGTGGATGAAAGCTGTCTGCCAAAAGTAGTGTATTTTTGTCCGTGGGCTTTTTAAATAGTTCCGTGTGAAAGGAGTTATTTTTAATAGATACCAAAACGTCCAGGAACTCAATACTGTCGGCACTACTCCTGCACGTGAAAGTGATGTTCTCAACCTTATGGTTTAATTGCTCCACAAACAATTCTAAATCTACAATTGTCCCTGACCAAACAAAAAATAAATCATCAATATACCGAAAATAACAACTTATAAATTTAGAGAAAAGTGGATCTGATGTGATATATGTGGTCTCAAAATCATACATAAAAATATTGGCATAAGACGGTGCCATGTTTGAACCCATGGCGGTTCCTTGAAGCTGTAAAAAAAATGCATTATTAAACAAAAAATAATTTTTATGCAAAATAATCTCCATAAGCAAAATCAAATAATCAACAGGTGGACCTTTGTAATGGGGATTAAGCATCAATACACGGCGCACTGCCTCAATGCCTGCATTGTGTGTAATATTCGTATATAGACTGGTTACGTCCAAGGAAACCAAAAGACAGTTAGCAGGTGGTATCCCAAACTGTTTTAATTTCAACAAAAAGTCAGTAGTATCTTTCAAATGATAAGGGTTTTGTAGTACCACGGGCTGCAAAAAGTAGTCACAATATTGTGAGAGGGTTTGACATAAAGAGCCACGTGCCGAGATTATAGGTCTGCCAGGCGGCAGGCTGAGAGACCTATGTATCTTCGGCAGAATATACAGAAGAGGGATTTTGGGAAAATCCTGTATCAAAAAGTTCTTGGTGTGTACATCAATCCATCCATTAGTGAAACCAAGTTCAATGATGGAATCAATTTCTCTTTTATATAAACCAGTAGGGTCAAAAGATAATTTTTTATAGCAACTCTGAATGGACAGTTGCCTGTCCACCTCCCTGATGTAGTCATCCCTGTTAAGGACAACAATACCACCGCCTTTATCGGCGGGGCGAATTATGATTTGTTGGTTATTTTTCAAGGACTGTATTGCTTTAATTTCATGAGAAGTTAAATTTTGAAAGTGTTTTTTCTTGTGTCTGATCTTAGGTATTGTGTCCCTCTTAACTAGGCGTATGAAGGTTTCTATAGCAGAGTTATTACTAGGTGGATCAAATGTACTTTTTGCTGAAAAAGGTAAATGTCTAGCAGTACTGGTTGTGTTGCCTTGTCTAGAAAAAAAGTCTTTTAGTCTGAGTTGTCTGTGAAATCTATATAATTCAGTCTCCCATTAGAAGTCAGTTTGTTGAAAGGTCTGTACAAAGGTTAATCCTTTAGTTAACACTGCATGTTCCGGCTCACTGAGAATATAATCAGAGAGATTAAAAACAACTATTTCTTCAGTGTTTTTGGTAATCTGTCTGGGCCCCTTCTTATGTTTGACCCCCCCTCGTCTGCAGGGTCTCTTTCTGTGGGATTTTTGTTGCGTGTAAGTGTCTGCTCCCTTAAAAAAGATTTCTTGGAGGAGGAGGACTGATCTGAGTCACTTTGTGATGTGTGTGACTCTATGTCTGTAAATGTCCGATTCTGTCTATATCTATTTGTTTGTGCACCTCTCCAAACCCTTCGGGTACTTTGATTCAAAAGCCAATAATAGACTCGTGAGTCTTTGTAGTCATCCTTGACTTTTCTATATTTGATTTTTTTAAAGGCTATTAGTTCATTTTTGAACTTTAGTGTATTTTCATTCAGTTTGGTGAACCACTCAGTATTACTGTCTTTTTTTAAAACATCAGTTCCACTTTCCTCACAAGCACTAATGTCCAACTTAAGACTCTCCATTTCTGTATTCACTTGCTGTATAACTAATATCATCAAATCAAAGCTGCACTGGTTTAAGATCAGGCACCACTGACGGCAAAATTCCTTGAAATTAAAACAGTTTGGGATACCACCTGCTAACTGTCTTTTGGTTTCCTTGGACGTAACCAGTCTATATACGAATATTACACACAATGCAGGCATTGAGGCAGTGCGCCGTGTATTGATGCTTAATCCCCATTACAAAGGTCCACCTGTTGATTATTTGATTTTGCTTATGGAGATTATTTTGCATAAAAATTATTTTTTGTTTAATAATGCATTTTTTTACAGCTTCAAGGAACCGCCATGGGTTCAAACATGGCACCGTCTTATGCCAATATTTTTATGTATGATTTTGAGACCACATATATCACATCAGATCCACTTTTCTCTAAATTTATAAGTTGTTATTTTCGGTATATTGATGATTTATTTTTTGTTTGGTCAGGGACAATTGTAGATTTAGAATTGTTTGTGGAGCAATTAAACCATAAGGTTGAGAACATCACTTTCACGTGCAGGAGTAGTGCCGACAGTATTGAGTTCCTGGACGTTTTGGTATCTATTAAAAATAACTCCTTTCACACGGAACTATTTAAAAAACCCACGGACAAAAATACACTACTTTTGGCAGACAGCTTTCATCCACGGCCCTTGAAGAAAGGACTCCCTTACTCACAACTCGTTAGAGTTGTTAGAACAACATCAGATCCTTCTAAGCTCCCTATAGCCCTACACAAAATGGGTGATAACTTCATCCAGCGGGGGTACAGTAAAGATGAAGTCGATGAAGCAATAGATCGATGTTTGCTGCTGAAACAGGATGATCTTCTATCTACACAACGTGTCGATGCTACTTCTGACAGATTGGTTTTTCCCACGACTTACTGCACTTCCTCTGGTTTAATTAGGAAGACCATTATTAAGCATTGGCACATACTACAAGCTGACCCGATCCTTGGACCCAGTTGCACGAATCCACCTCTCTTCAGTTATAAGAGAAGTCGCAACTTAAGAGAACGCATCACATTCTCTGACATTAGTCCAGGTATACACACTAATGTGCATTGGCTTTCACTGCAAAAAGGAGCCTATAAGTGTGCGGGCTGTGCAAATTGCAGATTTCTCTTGTTGGGAAAAACCTTTACACATCCAATTACCAAAAGTAGCTATACTATAAGACATCGACTGACGTGCGATTCTCGCTATGTGGTATACATCATTCTCTGTCCATGTAATAAACTCTACATGGGTAAAACTATCCGTATGTTGAAGGAACGTATATCCATGCACAGGAGTTCAATCAAGAAGGCCTTTACAGCTTTAGATTCCAGCACACCACCAGTAGCCAGGCATTTTGTTACTAGTGGTCACACTATGGCTGACTTTAGATGTATGCCAATAGATCACATCCCCCCACTACGTAGGGGAGGCGATAGACATCGGTTACTTCTGCAACGTGAATGTGAATGGATATACAAGTTAAATTCAACTGCGCCCAGTGGTTTGAATGAAGAACTTATTTTGACTCCTTTCATTTGAATTATCATTGGTACTACTGTTTTACAGTCAACTGACCAAGATAGTATACTTCATGCCAAATTGTCTCTATCTGGGATCGCTGTTGACAATGCCACTAATGCAACTTACTACCATTTCTATTTTTGTGTTTTTTATATAATTTGTTTTTTATGATCAATTAGCCTCTATGTCGATATTCTCCTACTAATGCGGCTTTGTATGCCTGTTTAAGATGATAGTTATATAGGACCTATTGGCCCTTAGAATAAGTATCGACACACAGGTTATTTTTCATTATGTTCTATAATATACTTTTTATTATGTGTTATTTTCATTTGATATTTTTATGCTGTATTTTTTATTTTTATTTTTCTTTTTAGGTACAGATTAATGTATGTGACAAGTTGTGTACCTTGAACACATAGGCGGTGACATTGCCAGTGATCTGAGGCCGGTTTTTGTATTGGCGGAAGTTGATTGTCGCGATGACGCGACATCATTTCCGGCACAGCGGTACTTATGTTAGTGCCGTGGAAACGTACCCCGGCACTTGAGTTCCGTTGTTTGGCGGATGTTGACAAACGCGGCTGCGTGTTGTCACTTCCGGTACAACGGAACTGTTGTTAGTGGTCTGGGCAATTTTGTCCTGCTTTTGTAGTTCCACACTGGTTTGTTCACATACTCCTGGGAGGTTTTTGAATCACTGGTGATTGGGCAAAACAGGTGTATCTGATTTATGCAAATTGCACAGCTTTATAAGGTTCTCTGTTTGAACACTATGTTGTAGCTGACCCCATGATGAAGGTGTGACAACCGAAACGGGCCGTTGGGATGGCTGTTCTGCTTGAATACTGCTGAAAGCCTCATGATGAGTACTAAAAACTTTTTTCAAAAGGCCTGATAATGCTACTGTTTCATTAAATGCTTTTCATATTTTTTCATATGGTGGTGTGCTGGTCTCCTTTTGTCTAAACCCTTTCAGGGTAAGCATTGGGAACTATGATATCAATAACAATTGACACGGCACCCTTCTAACATCCTTTAAGTGTGTGCGCTTCACCTCTGGACTTTATATATATATATATATATATAGCAGTACGGTACAGTAGTCCATTGCTCTACCTCTGTGTCGTCAAGTATACTATCTATATCTGTGCTGCATTGTAGTTGTGCGCAGTATATAGTAGGAGGACAGTGCAGAATTTTGCTGACCACCAGTATATATATATATATATATATATATATATATATAGCAGTACGGTACAGTACGGTATATATATATATATATATATATATATTTATATAGCAGTACGGTACAGTAGTCCATTGCTCTACCTCTGTGTCATCAAGTATACTATCCATATCTGTCCTGCATTGTAGTTGTGCGCAGTATATAGTAGGAGGACAGTGCAGAATTTTGCTGACCACCAGTATATATATATATATATAGCAGTACGGTACAGTAGTCCATTGCTCTACCTATGTGTCGTCAAGTATACTATCCATATCCGTGCTGCATTGTAGTTGTGCGCAGTATATAGTAAGAGGACAGTGCAGAATTTTGCTGACAACCAGTGTATATATATATATATATATATATATATATAGCAGTACGGTAGAGTAGGCCATTGCTATTGATATATTACTGGCATATAATTCCACACATTAAAAAATGGAGAACAAAAATGTGGAGGGTAAAATAGGGAAAGATCAAGATCCACTTCCACCTCTCATGCTGAAGCTGCTGCCACTAGTCATGGCCGAGACAATGAAATGCCATCAACGTCATCTGCCAAGGCCAATACCCAATGTCATAGTAGAGAGCATGTAAAATCCAAAAAACAAAAGTTCAGTAAAATGACCCCAAAATCAAAATTAAAAGCGTCTGATGAGAGGCGTAAACTTGCCAATATGCCATTTACGACACGGAGTGACAAGGAACGGCTGAGGCCCTGGCCTATGCTCATGGCTAGTGGTTCAGCTTCACATGAGGATGGAAGCACTCATCCTCCCGCTAAAAAAATGAAAAGACATAAGCTGGCAAATGCACAGCAAAGAACTGTACGTTCTTCTAAATCACAAATCCCCAAGGAGAGTCCAATTGTGTCGGATGCAATGCCTGACCTTCCCAACACTGGACGGGAAGAGGTGGCGCCTTCCACTATTTGCACGCCCCCTGCAAGTGCTGGAAGGAGCACCCGCAGTCCAGTTCCTGATAGTCAAATTAAAGATGTCACTGTTGAAGTACACCAGGATGAGGATATGGGTGTTGCTGGCGCTGAGGAGGAAATTGACAAGGAGGATTCTGATGGTGAGGTGGTTTGTTTAAGTCAGGCACCCGGGGAGACACCTCTTGTCCGTGGGATGAATAAGGCCATTGACATGCCTGGTCAAATTACAAAAAAAAAATCACCTCTTCGGTGTGGAATTATTTTAACAGAAATGCGGACAACAGGTGTCAAGCAGTGTGTTACCTATGTCAAGCTGTAATAAGTAAGGGTAAAGATGTAAACCACCTAGGAACATCCTCCCTTATACGTCACCTGGAGCGCATTCATCAGAAGTCATTGACAAGTTCAAAAACTTTGGGTGACAGCGGAAGAAATCCACTGACAACTAAATCCCATCCTCTTGTAACCAAGCTCCTGCAAACCACACCACCAACTCCCTCAGTGTCAATTTCCTCCTTAGACAGGAAAGCCAATAGTCCTGCAGGCCATGTCACTGTCAAGTCTGACGAGTCCTCTCCTGCCTGGGATTCCTCCGATGCATCCTTGAGTGTAACGCCTACTGCTGCTGGCACTGCTGCTGTTGCTACTGGGAGTCGATCGTCATCCCAGAGGGGAAGTCGGAAGACCACTTGTACTACTTCCAGTAAGCAATTGACTGTCCAACAGTTCTTTGCGAGGAAGATGAAATATCACAGCAGTCATCCTGCTGCAAAGCGGATAACTGAGGTCTTGGCAGCTGTGTTGGTGTTAAACGTGTGTCCAGTATCCACCGTTAATTCACAGGGAATTAGAGAATTGATTGAGGTACTGTGTCCCCGGTACCAAATACCATCTATGTTCCATTTCTCTAGGCAGGCGATACCGAGAATGTACACAGACATCAGAAAAAGAGTCACCAGTGTCCTAAAAAATGCAGTTGTATCCAATGTCCACTTAACCACGGACATGTGGACAAGTGGAGCAGGGCAGACTCAGGACTATATGACTGTGACAGCCCACTGGGTAGATGTATTGCCTCCCGCAGCAAGAACAGCAGTGGCGGCACCAGTAGCAGCATCTCGCAAACGCCAACTCGTTCCTAGGCAGGCTACGCTTTGTATCACCGCTTTCCATAAGAGGCACACAGCTGACAACCTCTTACGGAAACTGAGGAACATCATCGCAGAATGGCTTACCCCAATTGGACTCTCCTGGGGATTTGTGACATCGGACAACGCCACCAATATGGTGCGTGCATTACATGTGGGCAAATTTCAGCACGTCCCATGTTTTGCACATACATTGAATTTGGTGGTGCAGAATTTTTTAAAAAACGACAGGGGCGTGCAAGAGATGCTGTCGGTGGCCCGAAGTATTGCGGGCCGCTTTTGGCATTCAGCCACCGCGTGCCGAGGACTGGAGCACCAGCAAACACTCCTGAACCTACCCCGCCATCATCTGAAGCAAGAGGTGGTAACGAGGTGGAATTCAACCCTCTATATGCTTCAGAGGATGGAGGAGCAGCAAAAAGCCATTCAAGCCTATACATCTGCCTACGATATAGGCAAAGGAGTGGGAATGCACCTGACTCAAGCGCAGTGGAGAATGATTTCAACGTTGTGCAAGGTTCTGCAACCCTTTGAACTTGCACAACGTGAAGTCAGTTCAGACACTGCCAGCCTGAGTCACGTCTTTCCCCTCATCAGGCTTTTGCAGAAGCAGCTGGAGAGATTGAAGGAGGAGCTAAAATGGAGCGATTCCGCTAGGCATGTGGGACTTGTGGATGGAGCCCTTAATTCACTTAACCAGGATTCATGGGTGGTCAATCTGTTGAAATCAGAGCACTACATTTTGGCCACCGTGCTCGATCCTAGGTTTAAAGCCTACATTGTATCTCTCTTTCCGGCAGACACAAGTCTGCAGAGGTGCAAAGACCTGCTGGTGAGACACTTGTCAAGTCAAGCGGAACGTGACCCGTCAACAGCTCCTCCTTCACATTCTCCCGCCACTGGGGCTGCGAGGAAAAGGCTCAGAATTCCGAGCCCACCCACTGGCGGTGATGCAGGGCAGTCTGGAGCGAGTGCTGACATCTGGTCTGGACTGAGGGACCTGCCAACAATTACTGACATGTCGTCTTCTGTCACTGCATATAATTCTGTCAGCATTGAAAGAATGGTGGAGGATTATATGAGTGACCGCATCCAAGTAGGCACGTCAGACAGTCCGTACGTATACTGGCAGGAAAAAGAGGCAATTTGGAAGCCCTTGCACAAACTAGCTTTATTTTACCTAAGTTGCCCCCCCTCTAGTGTGTACTCCGGAAGAGTGTTTAGTGCAGCCGCTCACCTTGTCAGCGATCGGCGTACGAGGTTACTTCCAGAAAATGTGGAGAAGATGATGTTCATCAAAATGAATTATAATCAATTCCTCCGTGGAGACATTCACCAGCAATTGCCTCCAGAAAGTACACAGGGACCTGAGATGGTGGATTCCAGTGGGGATGAATTAATAATCTGTGAGGAGGGGAATGTACACAGTGAAAGGGGTGAGGAATCGGACAATGAGGAGGAGGTGGACATCTTGCCTCTGTAGAGCACGTTTGTGCAAGGAGAGATTGATTGCTTATTTTCTGGTGGGGGCCCAAACCAACCAGTCATTTCAGTCACAGTCGTGTGGCAGACCCTGTCGCTGAAGTGATGGGTTTGTTAAAGTGGGCATGTCCTGTTTATACAACATAAGGGTGAGGACAATTCCATCTTGCACCTCTTTTTTCTTTAATTTATCTTTGCATCATGTGCTGTTTGGGGCCAATTTTTTTTAAGTGCCATCCTGTCTAACACTGCACTGCCACTCCTAGATGGGCCAGGTGTTTGTGCCGGCCACTTCGGTCGCTTAGCTTAGTCATCCAGCGACCTCGGTGCAAATTTTAGGACTAAAAATAATATTGTGAGGTGTGAGGTGTTCAGAATAGACTGGAAATGAGTGGAAATTATGGTTATTGAGGTTAATAATACTATAAGATCAAAATGACCCCCAAATTCTATGATTTAAGCTGTTTTTGAGGTTTTTTTTGTAAAAAAAACACCCGAATCCAAAACACACCGAATCCGACAAAAAATTTTCAGGGAGGTTTTGCCAAAACGCATCCGAATCCAAAACACTGCCGCGGAACCGAATCAAAAACCAAAACACAAAACCCGAAAAATGTCCGGTGCACATCTCTAGTTTATAGGGCAGTGGGAGGCTTGTTTAAAAATCAGGAGCTTCAGCTGAATGCAGGAGGGTAAACAAGCCTGACCCAGTGCGAACAGAAAAAAATACAGGTGCACAGGAAGCTGGGAGGACTACTCAAACAGTACTCCAGCAGCTGTCTCTGGTCCCTACGGCTAACTGAATACCCACCCACAGCTTTTTATATTTTTTTACTTTTGTCAATTGAAAACTCACAATATTTGAATGTGAATAAAATGAAAAGTTAATTTTTAAATATTCTCTCTTTGTGCTCTGAAGAATACAGCATTTCTTTGTCCAGCACTTATCTGTACTTACTTACTCAGATCTTTTTATTCAATGTTGAAGCAGCCAAATTCTTTGTATCATTGATCTGCACACGCTGGTGGCCTGAGCTCATAACATATTGGTAATCCCTATTACTGTAATGATTTCTGTGTACATTAGTGTACCATTTAGGAGGGTACACTCATAAAGGGTTGGCTGCATGACACACCTAATTGAGGTTGACTCACAATCAATAAATACATAATACCTACCACGTTTCCAAGATTGTCATTGGTACATATAGAGGTTACACCAAATAGCAACCATCTCACATATACACCTCTCCTTCCCCCCCTTTTTTCCCCTCCTCTCTCCCCCCCAACATTTCCCACCCCCCACCCCCCCAGATATCCACATCCCCAGAGTGCGCTGACCATTTCTTTGTACTAAATCCTAACAGGAGGTAGGACACCTCCTGGCTAAGCAGCATTCATCCCGACTGTCCCCACAGTGAGCGCAATATCTCCCCACTCCATAGAATCAGTACAAGGGTGCTCTGTCTGTCATCTGGTGGTGTATCTGACAAGGGGTGATCTGTCCATATACATCCAGGGGCGGGGGTGTTTGACTCCTGTCAATATCAGTCATGGGGTGCTCTGTCTGTTGTCTGGTGTATCTGACAAGGGGTGCTCTGTCCACCTAGGGGTGATCTATCCGTCTATCCTGGGGCTCCGCCCTAGTGTAGAATTAAAATAAAAGCTAAAAGGCATAAAATATAATTGTAAAAATACATATTTTTTTTGTTTGTGCTGTACCCCAGTGTACTACGCAGTTTTTATTTTATTTTCATAATTACTGTGGCACTACTGGTCAGACTGCAATATATTATTATTTCGTACTCAAACACGTATTGTGCTACACTGTTGGTGAAATTAAACCACAGAGTTTGATTACTATTCCTGGCTCATACAAGTATTGTGCGACACTGTGGGTGAAGGTGGTACCACAGTAATATATTTTCATTTATACAGTCTCATACACGTATTGTGCGACACTGTTGGTGAAATTAAACTGCAGTGTTTGATTACTATTCCTGACTCATACACATATTGTGTGATACTGTGGGTGATGGGCGTGCCACAGTTATATATTTTTTCGTACTCATCTCATACATGTATTGTGCGACACTTTTGGTGAAATTAAACCGCAGTGTTTGATTACTATTTCTGACTCATACACGTATTGTGCGACACTGTGGGTGCAGGTGGTACCACAGTAATATATTTTCGTACTCATATCATACACGTATTGTACAACACTGTTGGTGGAATGAAATCACAGTATTTGATTACTATTCCTGACTTATACACGTATTGTGCGACACTGTGGGTGGAAATAAACCACAGTGTTTGATTACTATTCCTGACTCATACATGTATTGTGTGACACAGAAGGTGAAGGTGGTGCCACAGTTATATATTTTTTCAAACTCATCTCATACATGTATTGTGCAACACTGTTGGGGAAATTAAATCACAGTGTTTGATTACTATTCCTTACTCATACACATATTGTGACACTGTAGGTGGTAAATTGTTTGTACAAATTGTGGTGTGTGCTGTGCCCCACTTGGTTCATGTTTGTGGATATGGAAGATGAACAATTGAAAGGAAAGCAGGAAGCACATACTAGTGGTGCAGGTGCTGCCACTAGTAATGACGAGTAAATGACGAGTAAAATCAAAGAAACTATATCATTTTACAGTGGCAAAGAAAAAAAAAACATCAAAAATTAAGTTAGCTACAGAGAAAGATAAAATTGGCAATATGCCATTCACCACACGAAGTGGCAAGGAAAGGGTAAGGCCTTGGCTTTAATTTATTAGTAGTAGTTCTGCCTCTTCTGGTTATGTAAGCGCTTCTCTTTGTAAAAGTGTCAAAAAAATTAAGCTCTTTTAGGCACAGGAACCAACTGCTCAGAAAAATCACAAATCCCTCAGGAGAATCTAAGTGTGTCTGCGGGTGCCATGCGTGAGCCTTACCTTTCCAATACTGTACTCAAAGAGGAGGCTTCTTACAACATTTGTGCTCCATCTGCAAATGTGGGGATGAGCAGCATACGTTAACGTGCTGACATAGAAATTGATGATGTTTCTGTGGAAGTGCACCAGGATAAGTAGTATACTTGTGTAGCTGGCGCAAATAAGAATGTTAATGATGAGGATGTTGATGAGGATGTTGTTTGTGTAAATCAGGCACCAGTGGAAACAGTTGTTGCCCATGATATGAAAAAGAACATTGTCATGCATGGGCAAAGGACGAAAAAAATCCACCACTTCCATGAGGAAAGATTTCTACCCAAATCTGGACAACAAGTGTAAAGCCATCTGCAGCCATTGTAAAGTTATAGTAAGTAGAGGTAAGGATGTTAACCACCTAGGAACATCCTCCCTGTTATGTCACTTGCAGCACATTCATCAAAAGTTATTGTCAAATTCAGAAACTTTGGCGAAAAAATGTAACAGCCAGTCCAGTGTCACCTAGCTGCTCCCTTCTCTCTGTTAGATGCAAGGGCCTGCAATCTCCACCACCAATACCTTCATCAACATCCTCAGTCATGATCAGAAGTAGTCCTCTTTCCAGTCTCATAAGCGTGACTGACTCCTCTCCTATCTGCGCTTCCTTAGAAGCATCCTTGAGTGCTCTATGCCTGTTGTTGCTGCTACTGTCCAGAAGGGGACCAGGAAGACTACGTATAGCAGTTTAACAAAACAATTGACTGTTAAACAATCCTTTTCAAGGGGAAGCAAGTATGACAGCAGTCACCTAGTCATACAGTGGATTACTGATGCCATAACAACTATGCTGGTATTAGATATGCATCCAGTATCCACCATTAATGCAGTTGGTTTTAGACAGTTGATTGAGGTACTGTGTCTCTGGTACCAAATCCCATCTAGATTCCACTTCACTAGGAAAGCAATTCCCAGCCTGTACAAGGACATCAAAAAAGTGTTATTAGTGTCCTCAGAAATGTCATTGTACCCACTGTTCACTTAACCATGGATATGTGGACAAGAAGAACAGGGCAAAGTAAAGACTACATGACTGTGACAGCCCACTGGGTAGATGTATTGCCTTCAGCAGCACCAACAGCAGCAGCATCTCACAAATGCCAGCTCATTCAGAGGCAGGCTACTCTGTGTATCACCAGCTTCACTAAAAGGCCTATTGCTGACAACCTCTTAGAAAATCTCAGGGAAATCATTTCAAAATGTCTTACCCTGCTTGGACTCTCCTCGGGATTTGTGATATCTGACAATGAGGGTCATTCCGAGTTGATCGTAGCTGTGCTAAATTTAGCACAGCTACGATCATTTACACTGACATGCAGGGGGACGCCCTGCACAGGGCTAGCCCGCCCCGCATGTCAGTGCTGCCCCCCCCCCCCCCGCAGAAGTGCAAAGGCATCGCACAGCGGCAATGCCTTTGCACTTCAAGAGTAGCTCCCGGCCAGCGCAGCTTTAGCATGCTGACCAGGAGTTACTCATCGCTCCCCGGCCCGCAGCGGCTGCGTGTGACGTCACGCAGCCGCTGTAGCCCACCCCCTGTTCGGTCCGGCCACGCCTGCGTTGGCCGGACCGCACCTACAAAACGGCGGCCAAACGCCGCCGTTTCAACCCCTGCCGCCCACTACGGCGCCAGCGCATGTGCAGTAGAGACCCATTCGCTCTGCTGTGAAAAACAGCAGCGAGCGAACGGGTCAAAATTACCCCCAATGCCACCAATATTGTGAGAGCATTACATATGAGCGAATTCCAACACATCCCATGTTTTGCTCACACAATTAACTTGGTGGTGCAATTATTTTTTTTAAATGACAGGGGTGTGCAGAAGATGCTGTCTGTGGCCCAGAAATTTTGGGGACATTTTCGCCATTCTGCAAGTGCATGTAGAAGATTGCAGCACTTGCAAGAAATGTTGAATTTGCCCTGTCATCAGCTGAAGCAAGAGGTAGTAAGAAGGTGGAATTCAACCTCTATATGCTTCAGCGGATGGAGGAGCAGCAAAAGCATATCCAAAGCTAGACATCAACCTATGACATAGGGAAAGGGGGGGAATGCACCTTAGCCAAGCGCAGTGGAGAATAATTTCCATGTTGTGCAAGGTTCTCAAACCCTTCGAAGATGCCACATGTGAAGTTACTACAGACACTGACAGCTTGAGTCAGGTAATTCCTCTTATAAGCCTCTTAGAAAATAACCTGGACATATTGAAGGAGGAGATGAAAGGCATCTAGTATGTTAAGCATGTCGGACTTGTAGATCAAGCCCTTCATTGACTACGCCAGGATCAAGGTGTTGTCAATCTTTTGAAATCAGATAACTATATTTTGGCGACCTTACTTGATCCCAGGTTTAAATCCTATGTTGTATCTTTCTTTTTGACAGACACAAATCTGAAAAGTTGCAAAGAGCTGTTGGTGAGCAAACTGTCAGCTCATGTAGCACATGACACGGCAACATCTCCTCCTTCAGTTTTTCCAGCAGCTGTGATGAAAAAACTAAATTTTTCTAAGCGACCTGCTAGCAGTGATGCCCATCAGTCAGGAACAACTTTTGACATCTGGTCTGGACTGAAGGAGCTGCCTACAATTACTGACATGTCTGTTGTCACTGTATATGATGCGGCCACCATTCAAAGAATGGTTGATGAATATTTCAGAGATAGGCATGTCAGACAGTCCGTTTCAATACTGACAGGAAAAAGATGAAATTTTTTAGGCCCTTGCACAAACTGGCTTTGCTTTACTTAAGTGTGTACTCAGAAAGAGTTTTCAGCCCGGAACCTTGTCAGCGATTGGCGTAGGAGGTTACTTCCCCAAAAATGTGGAAAATATGATGTTCATCAAAATGAATGACTAATTCCACGAGGAAGACGTTTACCGACAATTACATCCACAAAATAAAGATGCACCTAATATAGCAGATTCCAACGGGGGCAAATTAATACTGTGTGAAAAAGTGTATGTACACACTGATGGGAATGAGGAATCGAATTATGAAGACAATTACATAATCTTTCCTATGTAGAACAAGTTTGAGATCACTGCCAGCAATGTTCACTACCCATTGCCAGCTTGTTTTGTGGGGGCCCAAACAAACTAATCCATTCAGCCGCAAGTGACAGTCCCTGTCACTGATATGATTGGTTTGTTAAACTGTGCATGTCCTGTTTAATATATACCACATAAGGATGGGTCGGAGGTCCCAAGGACAATTCCATCTTGCACCTCTGTTCTTTGCATTATGTGCTGTTTGGAGCATTGCTGACTGTCTTCTTGTGTAGACAACAAACATTTGTATAGTTTATTAGACTGCCATCCTGTCTGTCACAGCAGTGCCATTCTGCTTCCTAGATGTGCCATGTTGGAAGTTTAAGTCCCTCATGTTTGTGCAGCCCACTGCTCTCGTTTAGCTTAGTCATCCAGCTACAGTACCTTGGTGCAATCGTTTGGTCTAAACTGGATGAAAACAATGGGGGTGATTCAGATCTGATCACCTGGCAGCGATTTTTGCAGTCAGTCGCCACCTACAGGGCAAGTGGGTTTTCGCTCTGCAAGTGTGCGTTTGCATGTGTAGCAGAGCTGCACAAACTGATTTTATGCAGTCTCTGTGCAGCCCGGGACTTACTCAGCCGCACATCAGGCTGATCGAGACCGGATTTGACGTCAGACACCCTCCCTGAAAACACTTGACCCGCCAGCGTTTTATCTGACACTCCAAGAAAACGGTCAGTTGCCACCAACAAATGGCCTCTTCATGTCAATCTTCTTGCGATCGCCCATGCGAATGTATATTTCGCACCATCCCGTCTTAGGGCGCTGATACCCATTGCAGCCGTGCGACGAGCTGGCACAGTGTGGTACATTTGCATGCATAGTTCGTATCTGATCGCCCGCTGTGCAAAAACGCACAGCAGCGATCAGATCTGAATTAGCCCCAAATATTGTGAGCTGTGAGTTGGTCAAAATTGACTGGAATTGAGTGTAAATTAATGTTATGGAGGTTAATAATACTGTAGGAACAAAAACAATCCCAAATTATTTGATTTTAGCTGTGTTTATGATTTTTTTTTTTAAAGAAAATACAGATTCAGAACAAATACAGTTCCAAAGCCTGCAAAGGTGGTTTTGGCAAAACCAATACAGATCCAAAACACAAAGGAGATACAGATCCAAAACAAGAACCCAAAACCCAAGATTTGGGCCGGCGCACATCTCTACTCATATACATCAGCATAGCAGTGGTGGTACAGATGGACTATCAGGGTCACTGGTCTCTGTAACACCGCCTTTCACACTCTGATATGGATACTGTTATGGTCATGCCCTTTCACTATGATTGATGAAGCTAAACATATATGGTATGGCCACACATACACAATAGCACACAAAGTTGAAGCTCACACCTCTGGCAGTCTGGGGTGCTAGTGCTGGACAGAGATAGAGTATGATGCACTCTCTCAACTGCCCACAACTACAGTCACAAGGACAATGCCTTATAAGGAAATGGTCTTACATTTGCAGTCCCCTTCTAGTTTTTATTTATAGTTAATGAGTGATTGTGTGACACAAAGGAAAAGTATACTGTATTTTGGACAGGTTTTTTTGGGCTGTTAAGAGAAACTGACATGGATTACTGTAGTATACATCTCAAAGCTTCAGTATGAATGGTAATTCAAATTTTTTTGGCAAAGATAAAGTTTTCTCCCTGTAACCAAGTTATGCTATTATCACATCCATTACACTTAAGTACATATGTACAGTTTGTGTATATTTTTCATCCATGACAATAATTATGCTCTTTAAGGGTGTTACCACAGGCTAAACACAAAAGTGTCCATTATGCTCACACAAATGACTAAATATTTGCTGTATGGTGTATCACCACAATTAAATTATAGTAGCACCTTTTTCTTTTGAAGTACTCTTTTTTATAAACAACTTATATAAGATTTTTATTGCACAGTAAAAACTAATCAGAGAACAACCTAATGCTATATTAAAAAATAGTTACTGTAGATGCCTGTAAAATGCCCATAAATATTGTTTATTTACATATACCACCCACTTTGCATATTATAAAAGGAGACTCAAGGATAGGAATCTATTCTACTAGTGGTTCTGTCAGGATCTAGCTCTCGAGTCAATATGGACCACAGCCTCAAGCACGGCAATTCTTCAGCTGGATCTTATAAAAGAAGTTGTGATGTTGGTGTAAATAATCTAAAGACTTCCCATCTTGGAGGCTCAAATATGTCCCAACATGGAGGATCACATATCTTTCATCATGGAGGCTCACATATGTCTCAACATGGAGGATCACATCTCTCTCATCATGGAGGCTCACATATGTCTCAACATGGAGGATCACATATCTCCCATCATGGAGGCTCACATACATCTCAACATGGAGGATCACATATGTCTCAACATGGAGGATCACATATGTCCCATCGTGGAGGATCACATATGTCCCAACATGGAGGATCACATATGTCCCAACATGGAGGATCACATATGTCCCAACGTGGAGGATCACACATGTCCCAATATGGAGGATTACATATGTCCAAACAAGGAGGATCACATATGTCTCAACATGGACGCTCACATATGTCCCAACATGGTGGATCACATATCTCCCATCATGGTCTATCTGCTATATCTCATCATGGAGGCTCCCACATGTCTCATCATGGGAGCCACCACATCTCTCAGCATGGAGGACACAACATGCCTCATCATGGTGGGTCCCACAAGACTCATCATGGTGGGTCCCACATGTCTCATCATGGTGAGTCCCACATGTCTCATCATGGTGGCTCTCACACGTCTCATTATGGAGGCCACCACATATCTACTAATCCTGGCCACCACATGTCTCATCATGAAGGCCACCACATGCCTCATCATGGAGGTCACCATATGTCTCATAATGAAGGCCACCACATGTCTCATCAAGGAGGCAAGCACATGTCTCATCATGGAGGCCAACACATGTCTCATCATGGAGGCCAACACATGTCTCATCATGGAG
This sequence comes from Pseudophryne corroboree, assembly GCF_028390025.1. NCBI lineage: Eukaryota > Metazoa > Chordata > Amphibia > Anura > Myobatrachidae > Pseudophryne > Pseudophryne corroboree. The sequence continues at coordinate 359,444,706 of NC_086446.1, read as the reverse complement.
GCCACCACATGTCTCATAATCGAGGCCACCACATGTCTCATAATGGAGGCCACCACATGCCTCATCATGGAGACTCCCATATGTCTCATCATGGAGGCCACCACATGTCTCATCATGGAGGCCACCATACATCTCATCATGGAAGTCACCACAAAAAAGAAGTTTCTTTTTCAAAACATGTGGGCCATAGTTGTGAGGGTAATTTTCATAGCTCTGGAGGCAATGGTGGTTGGATGGCTGATGCACTGTTTGGTGTAAATGAAAAAGAAACTATGAAGCTTTTGAATGAACGTCTATCATCCTACCTCAATAAGGTTCGCTCACTTGAAATGGAAAATGCTCAGTTGGAGAGAAATATTTGTGACTGGTATGCAAACAACCCCCCAAGAACACCTCCTGATGGCACTCAGTACTTCAGAATTATTGAGGAACTCCAGAGCCAGGTAAAATACATACAGCACAAGTAGCTACACTATGATATGATGGTCACACAAATACTGTATTATACAGTGCTTGGTACAGTACTCATTCATAATATCATCTAATTATATATTGGTATATACACTTGAATACACTGATCAGTTATTTTATTTATATATTCAGAGACAGATTATTGATGACAAATTCAAAGACATAATGATGAATTAGTTTACAAAAAATATTACAATATTGTAAAATATATTGTGCAGATTACGGAAGCTAATATGGAAAATGCCAGGATTGTGCTGCAAACAGACGGTGCCAGGCTGGCTGCTGATGACTACAGGAATAAGTACGTTTTGCAAACAGAATTTAATATAAAGCGCCTTGTCTCTTGGACATAAAGTATCACCAGTTCTTTTTTAGCGAATTATGGGTCAACCCACAAAATGAATACTTCCACAGTAAATAGTTAACAGGTAAACTTTGCCCTGTCAAGTAATCTGTAGCAGCCAGTCAGTCCCTTACTTCATTTCACTAACTTGTTTTATCAATCAAAGCAAATTTCTGATTGCACGGTAAGGGTTCTTTACATTTACAGCAATTGACCACAATTTACAGTACACTTTCTTCTGAGTAGACAATTATATAAAACTTTTCATATGTAGCTAAAAATAGAAATAGCTCTTCCCCTTGGATAGTACTTTAAATATATTTGTCCATTGCCATGCATACATTTCTAAATAATGCATTTATTGTTACTCAAAGGATTGAAATGGAAAACTCTCTAACTTCCAATGCTGACATGGATGTAAACAATCTGGCAAGAGTTCTGGATGGGCTCAATGAGGAAGGTGGGGAACTGGGGACACAAGTCCATCACCTCCAGGATGAAATGGACAGTCTGAAGAACAACAGTGAGGAGGTTATTTATCAAAACTGACAATATATTAAAATATGTTGAGTTGTGGAGATCCTATAAATGATGTAATTTGACTCTAAAAAATCTACCTATCTCACTGTAGGAAATAAACACTCTTCTTGCTCAGTTGGGTGCCAGAATCAGTGTGGAAATGAATGCAGCCCCCTCCATTGACTTTAATGAAGCTCTGTCAGAGATTCGAGATGAATATGAAACCCTAATGGAGCAAAATCTTAAGGAAGCTGAAAACATGTTCATTGAAAGGGTAAGTTATCCTCCACTTCCATAACAATCTGTCACTCTTGTATCTTTACATAGTCCTTGGTGATTTTTTTTAACAAATCCTTAAAATTTACAATACAGCACATTATGCTCATCTATGCACATCTTTAAGTATGTCTTGGGAAGTTTAGTGCAAATATGATATTGGTCAAGAGGGACAGCCGTTAAGTCTGCTCATTTACTGTATGGCCTACATTGATGGCCAAATTCGATTGCAGTACATGTGGCACAGTTACTGTTGCCAGGCAATTACTGCACCATTGGCATATTGTATTGTAGTCATCAGATGACACATTTTTTACACAGTGTCAGTAACATTTATCTGTCCCACCCTGGAATTAATGGTCATTATAGGCCCACATAATAGTTCCATGAATGAGTAGCTTTTTTTAGTTTTTGTTACTTTTTTATTCTCCTACATGTATTCTACTTATGGGCCATTCCATGAAAATGAGTAGTCCCATACATGACACCGTAAATAATTCTGTAGCTATGTATCTTTTGAGTTTTCAAAATAATTTGAGAGGTTAAATTATAGCTCTTTCTCACAGGTTTTCAGAAATAAATACATTTACCCTGCTTTTAATTTGTAGTTGATGGGAATTCTCATGTAGAAGTTTTCTTTAGAAAACAGTGGACGACTTGGCTTGTTCTCTACATGACAATTACATTTTGTGATATTGTGTTGGGTTTAGTGGAGAAAATTATTTTTTTTTCTACCTAAAAAATAAGCCTCGTTATGCACTTTCGTATTACATCCATCAATTTTTTAAAACATAAAACTTCCTCATGTTAAGTTTTAACAAAATTTGCTAAGTTAAATCTTGTACAAATATTCCACATGTGACAGTGGAATGGCCCTTATTTAGATTGTCTTTTCATTTTCTTCCAGAGTGAAGATCTTAATCGTGAGGTGGCCTCTGGCTCAGAAGAACTGCAGTCTGTTGAAACTGAGCTCATTGAAATGAAGCGCTGCATGCAGGCCCTGGAAATACAATTACAAAGTGAACTGAGTCTGGTATGTTTCTGAGTAATAGGTTCTCCATAAACAATTATTGCACATACCATATGCTGTACTCATGCAATTACTATACAGAGAGAATAATTTATCTGTGTTAATCATGGGAATTATATTCCAGATATCAGCACTGGAGGGCACTTTGGCTGAGACAGAAGCTACTTTTGGGTCTAAGCTTGCCGAATTACAATGCCTGATCAACAATATGGAGTCTGAACTGACTCAGATTCGATCTGATCAAGAACGTCTTAGCAATGAATACAGAATCCTAATGGACCAAAAGACCCACCTGGAAATGGAAATCGCTACATATAAGCGACTGCTTGAAGGCCATGACATAAAGTAAATACAGTAGAACAGTGTCAATATCTATTAATACATATTCAAATATAACATATGTAGCTACTTAAAACATGCATACTTATTCATGACCAACCCTTCTAACATGAGTCTTATCTAGCAAACAACAAGCCATATAATTGGTTAGCTAAACTGTGTGTCCATGACATTTATTATATCTTACACTATCAGTTGAGGAATATGTCCTGTATCAAGTGATTATACTGTATATTTATATACAGGACATGAACAAATGGGGATTAGTATTATATCCATTGTAAAGAAAAATAATTTGCCATTCGTCAATGTAAATGTTAACCAAGTTTATCCCACTTTTAAAGTACTTGAACTTTTCAAAAAACACATGACGCTGATTTATAGATCACACCAATCTTTAACAATTGCACATATACTATGAAGAACTTACATCTATTCTATACATGTTTAATATTGGAGCTCACATTAAAACCAACTTGCATTTGCTTTGCAGTGTTTCTGAACACAGCATGGATCATGGTAAGCATGGTAAGTTTAAAGTCACAAAATAATTTAAACTTAATTGTTGATGATTTCAAGGGAATGGCTAGTAGATCTTGGATAGAAAATGACTACAGTAGATCAAGCTTACATAGTTTGTTTCTCTCTAGTAGTTGTGGTACTATAAGTCTTAGCATGTTTGTCAGCCTTATTTTTCCATGCAGTATGTAAGTATAATGTAATGTGTCAAAATTGCTCTACACTATGAAGAATAATGAAATTTGTACACAAAAATATTCTTCTAGTCTGTGGAATAAAATTATTTACTGGTTAACTTAAACCTAATCAACTAATGCTGCCCATGCAACTCCTTTGTATGCTTATCTATCTCTAACATGACTATAGATTTACCCATAAATATATAACTCTTGAAGGCTTTAACAATACCATCACCAAACATCAGCCATATTCAGCCTAGTATACGTCTCAACTCAATATTATATACTAAATGTAAAAAAAATACATATGTTTTTACTTTTCAGGATCTCATAACAGTCACAGAATGGTACATCTCTCTTCTGGTTCCCATGGTAGTAAACATCTGTCTCATCAAAGTGGTGGCCATCACTGTGTAGAACACCACAGCAGAGGACACCACCCTTCAGGCCATATGATGGGTTAGAACACTGAGAATCTGGGAACACATAACTATACAGTATCACCTGAAGAAGCTCATAGTTCATGTGTTCTCCCAATGATAACAGAAACTAACTACTAGATGGGACAAGTGGTTCTTTTCTGCTGTCAAATTCTATGTTTCTTCTGACTAGACCTTAAGTTATTCTTTTATTAATGTTTCTATTTATATACAATATTTAATGGAAGACTGAAATTGTACGTTATAAATCATCCAATGGTTTGGGGTAATGCAATAATTTTGTGTCCTGATAAAACTAAATAATAGAATAGTAGGGAGGATGCATTTTGTTTAGAACATTTTTCTCTATATTGTATGTTGCTGATCAATAGCAGTACAGTACAGTATATTGGGTACAAAGGCTGCTTTATCAGATGTATGCCTGGCTAAAACAGAATAGTAAAAGAACATGCTGGGTATCTTTTGGTAGTATGGAATAATGCATTACATTCTCATGTTCTCTCTTACATACAACCCAAATCTCTGTTCATAGCACTTTCTGGACATGGAGTGAGCAGCTAAAATATTGTATAAGTATCAATTTAAGTTCCGATGTAAATTATATTCCCATATTCCAGCACTGGCAGAATTGCTTCCAGTGTAATCAAGAATAATCATGGATACAAGATCAGGGGCAAAAATGTGGTCAAACCTCTGAAAATGCCATTTTCAGAGTTTTGACCACATCCCCAGTGTCGGAGTAGTGTATAGAGAAAAACCCGGGTGCGCCCTACTGCCTGAGGCCAAGCCCATCCTCTAGGGTTCAGGTACCAGACTGTGCACTTGAATTGTACAGTATACATATGTTACCTTATACTGCACAGGACTATGGTGTATTTTCTTTGCTTTTATTCATCTGGAACATTATGCATATACGATCAGTATTCACTATGTATTTTTATAAAAGGGCCCAAATCAAGCACTCTCTAATGGTTAGCCAAGCCTCTGTGGCAGCTAACCACACCCCTTATAGAGGCTGGCCACACCCCTAAGCATGGGCCCCTACCACTGCACTCCTCCAATTACGACCCAGTCCAACAGTGCACATTTCCCATTTACACTAAGTGAAACTTTCTGGAGTTTGGACCTGATAGGCAACGCCTTTGCAATGTTCCCTAAGAGGAATCCAATAGGGTCTCTCCCAGTGTCCCCTGCGGCTAGCACATGCACTGCGCAATGGTTGTATTTGAGCAGAAGGACTCTCAGGTCATAAATCTGGAAATTCTTATATTGCAAATAATTGCTCTTTTGGGGAAAGCTGTCCTTTTGAGATTTTACTTGCAATTGTACAAGCAACTATGCTAGCAATGAGTGGCAGAATGTATTGTATGCAAAATGCGATGCTTGATGCATCCTGCCCCAAAGGTTATTGCGTTTTTTAACCCATAATTATGTTCTATAATGCACTCACCATTTTAATGTGTTTTACAGACACCAACTGGCTTCTGATATATATATTTAGTTTGCATTGCTAAAATTGTTCTCTAGATGTCTTTCAATCAAACATGAATGCTTAAAAGGGAAAGCAATGATGAAATGCGCTAAAGACTTATAAATTAGGGAATAACTCTAGAAAATAGTCTGGGGTGTAAGTAATATGTCCAGAATGTCAGTATAATATGTAGATCCCCTTATGATGTTACCATTGTGATGTATATGTGATCTGTGAGAATTCTCTCATGCATAACTGTATGGCTCATGTATCACATAAAGATGGAAATTGGGCAGTAATGTCACTATTTTACTTTCCTATTACTTGTGTAGTTCATTATTAGAATTTCAATAATAAATTATATTATTTTCTTGTCTCATGAAAAATTGTAGTGTTTGCTGAGTATGTATATTTTTGGTAAGGATAATTTATTTTAGAGGGTTAAAATGTGTCTATTATTTATAAAGAGAATACCAATATCTGTTAAAGGGACTGAATGGGACAATGCACAATCATTGCATGCAGCTGCACTTTATTCATAATGCTCAGTCTTGAGTGATAATAAAATCCCTTTTATATATGAATATTTAGTTCCTCATTCTAGCAACCCATTGTACACACATTAATAGGAATATATGTTCTTCCTCATTAACAGTCACAGAGCTCATTACCATATAGAGGCACAAGACCGTGTCCTAATATCAGTCACAGAATGCCAAAGTGGCCTTTGTAGTATCCTTTTACAATACATTAAACATTAATTCTTAAAGTTATTTGGATGAAAACCCCATTACATGCATGAGGAAATTTTCATATGAATGTACGTCGTGTATAAGAGTCAGGGTCTCCTTCATGTAACACTTTCAAAATGACAGAAGTGACATCACTACTCGCTAACTATGGGGGATATTCAATTGTAGTCGGAACTGCCGTCTTGTCAGAAAGACAGTAGCTTCCGACTTTTTTATGTCGGAAACTGTTCCGACCTATTCAATCCCCCTGCCGCTTTTCTGACAAGTTGCCAATTCCGATCTGAGGAATAGCCGCCAATCCACATGTTTTGTCGAAAGTGCGGCCAAATCCGACAGGTTTTTGCCCCGTTTCTGACAACGTCAATCCGACTTTAAAAAAAAGTCGGATTGGCATTGTTGGGAACGGCCAAATCTGTCTCATTGAATACTGAGATGTTGGATCCTTTCCGTCGGAAAGGATCTGACATCAATTGAAAATACCCTTATAAAGAAAATTTACCAGAAATATTCTATATGTCTTTCTGTCAATTGTGTATGTTACTATTTTGGGGTGTTGCTTATAATTTAAGAAATTAAAGAAAAGGCTCTACTTAATAAATGTAAATTGGAATTTAATGAATATGGGGGTTTATGTACTGAGCCTTGGAGAGAGATAACACGGACAGATATAAAGTACCAGTCAACCAGGTCCTGTCATTTTCAAACAAGCAATTGCTTTACATTCCACCACTTTCCACATTAATAGTATCACAAAGGGCAGCTCTCCCAATAAGAGGCGATGGCCGCCAGTCCCTGGACTTCCGGGTTTCCCGTTAGTTCATCTCACCCATAGCCTGTAACATGACAGTTAGAAGTTGCTTGGCTGGTACTTTATCTCCATTCACTTTAACTCTCTCCAAAGCTTAGTACATATACCTTTTAGATTTTTTTTATAGCATATGGTTATGATGTATTGGGAATTTTTGTACTTTATGTACAGTTTCTTTGAAATCAACAAAAAAGTGTTTCTTCCTAAACCAATACCAGACCATTCATTTATTCATTCACTCATTTATTCATAGTGAAGTGTTTATCCATTTTGTCAGTTGACAAGCAATTACTTTATAGGCAAAAAGACAGGCTCAATATCTTACCTACATTTTGCCCACATCTACACTCACAGCTCACATGGATAAATGAAGGTGTGTGATTGGCAGATGCATTTGTCAACATGACCATACGAGTCCAGACTAACAATTAAAAATATGGTATTTGTGTTTGGAACTGTAAAGATGATAAGATATAAAACACATAAGCATGATATAAGCCATAAGAAATTACCATCCATTTGCACTAAACTGAAGATCTTAAAGCCTCTAATATAAAGGTCAAGGGTTTGGCAACTAAGTATGTTTTCCACAAGTGTGGCCATAATGCATAAAAAGCGCTTGAAATATTCAGGGAAATCGTTGGCAATACGTGAAAGCATGCAATGCCAATGCAACAGCTTTGGTAAACGGGTTTAGTATAAAATACTTACAATCAAAATCCCGACGGTCAAAATACCAACAACAAAAGACCAACGATCAAAATCCCAACAAGGTCAAAACACAGACAAGGTCAAAATACCCACATTTAAAATGCTGACAGGGTCAAAATATCGACATTTAAAATGTTGACGGGTCAAAAAGTTGACACAAGCTTTTAGTTGAGTTTGTGTGTGTATGTCGACATAGGTCGACACATACACCGTATAAGTGTACCGCGTCCCCTCACATGGCTCACTGCACTTGCCATGCTTTGAGCACGGTGCCTAGCTGCGCTCTGCACACTATTATTTTCCCCCCAGATCCGCTGGGATGATAAAGAGTGAACAAGTTGGTTTCAATGAAAAACTCATGAAAAACTCATGTCGACTTTTTGACCTGTCGACATTTAAATGTCGGTATTTTGACCTTGTTGGTATTTTAAATGTTGGTATTTTGACCATGTCGGGATTTTGACTATTGACTATTTTGCTATGGGTTTCTCTCCGCAGCGCTGTGTTAGGAATCCGTTCGGATCCCTCCCAGTATGGCCCGCACCTGTCCCTGTCACCCTATGCATGCGCAGACTGACTCCCGAGGCTAAATCCTGGAAGACAGGAAGCCGCCGCGCATTGTGGAGGACAGCTCTTATCTGAAGCGCTGTCCTCCGAAATGCTGATCGCATAGGTAAGTACATATGTGATCAGCATCGTGGTGCTGGGGGCAATGGGCGGCGATGTGCATTAGTACATCCCGCCCATAGAGCCCATAAGACTTTCATACAATGGCAGTAAGCTATTATTCCCAATGCAATTTTGGGCAATCAAAATGGCCGGATCTCGCGATTAATTTGAGGCAGTTTTGATTGGCTGAAAACACATGGGATTGGGGAATACGTCCCCGATCCCATGTGTTATCATGGCTCCGGTGGCCCCTTATCGTGGATTATAAGCATAAGCATAATCTCTGATAAATGCTGGCATTGGGGTAAAAGAATGCTGACATCGGAGCAAATAGGATAACCCCCGGCGATCCCATTATCAGCGGCAATGTACCGCAGCTAATAGGACACCGCCCAATGCATCTGTTGCTGACATCACAGCACAATCCACTGCTGACCAGTTGATTGGATAAAGTCAAATTATCTGAACATGCTGTTAAACTGCTAAGAAGATAGTACCAACCTAACGCATTTGTCACCACTTTATAATTTCTCAGTGTATATGAATGATTAATAAAGTAATCAGCAGAGCTACACCAATGACATTTTCACCATTGACTCCATAAACACAAAAGGGATCAAACCTCTCTATAATTAAAATAAACTGGTGAGCAAATTAATGTGTCAGTCTACACGGAAGTAATGCAAAAAAAAAAAAGCATTAGATCAGCATTGTGTCTATAGAAAAAGTAGGAAAACAGCATTAAAACTAGAGATGTGCACCGGAAATTTTTCGGGTTTTGTGTTTCGGTTTCGGATTCGGTTCCGCGGCCATGTTTTGGATTCGGACGCGTTTTGGCAAAACCTCCCTTAAAAATTTTTGTAGGAATCGGGTGTGTTTTGGATTCGGGTGTTTTTTTTCAAAGACCCATCAAAAACAGGTTAAATCATAGAATTTGGGGGTCATTTTGATCCTATAGTATTAATAACCTCAATGACCATAATTTCCACTCATTTCCAGTCTATTCTGAACACCTCACAATATTATTTTTAGTCCTAAAATTTGCACCGAGGCCGCTGGATGACTAAGCTAAGCGACCCAAGTGGCCGGCACAAACTCCTGGCCCATCTAGGAGTGACACTGCAGTGTCAGACAGGATGGCACTTTAAAAAAATTGGCCCCAAACAGCACATGATGCAAAGAAAAAAAGAGGTGCACCAAGGTCGCTGGATGGCGGTCGCTGGATGGCTAAGCTAAGCGACCCAAGTGGTTGGTACAAACACCTGGCCCATCTAGGAGTGGCACTGCAGTGTCAGACAGGATGGCACTTAAAAAAATTGGCCCCAAACAGCACATGATGCAAAGATAAATAAAAAAAAGAGGTGCAAGATGGAATTGTCCTTGGGCCCTCCCACCCACCATTATGTTGTATAAACAGGGCATGCACACTTTAACAAACCCATCATTTCAGCCACAGGGTCTGCCACACGACAGTGGCTGAAATGACTGGTTGGTTTGGGCCCCCACCAAAAAAAGAAGCAATCAATCTCTCCTTGCTCAAACTGGCTCTACAGAGGCAAGATGTCATCATCATCCTCCGATTCCTCACTCCTTTCACTGTGTACATCCCCCTCCTCACAGAGTATTAATTCGTACCCACTGGAATCCACCATCACAGGTCCCTGTGTACTTTCTGGAGGCAATTGCTGGTAAATGTCTCCACGGAGGAATTGATTATAATTCATTTTGATGAACATCATCTTCTCCACATTTTGTGGAAGTAACCTCGTAAGTCGATCGCTGACAAGGTGACCGGCTGCACTAAACACTCTTTCAGAGTACACACTAGAGGGGGGGCAACTTAGGTAAAATAAAGCCAGTTTGTGCAAGGGCCTCCAAATTGCCTCTTTTTCCTGCCAGTACAGATGGGTCCATGTTTATCTTGACCTTTTATAGGATTAACTGAGACTGGCCAGTCGGACTTAATCCCCTGCTGTAATGACTTAATCCCCTGCTGTATTGTTCTCTGTATTGTATTGCAGCTGAGAACAAAAGATGAAGGGTTTATGTTAATAAACCATGCTGTGCCTAGGTGCAGCAAACTAGCCAAGATAACCATGGACCCATCTGTATACATACGGACTGTCTGACATGCCTACTTGGATGCTGTCACTCATATAAGCCTCCACCATTCTTTCAATGGTGACAGAATCATCTGCAGTGACAGTAAACGACATGTCAGTTATCGTTGGCAGGTCCTTCAGTCCGGACCAGATGTCAGTTTTCGCTCCTGACCGCCCTGCATCACCGCCAGCGGGTGGTTTTGGAAATCTGATCCCTTTCCTGGCAGTTCCAGTTACGGTAGAAAATGAAGGAGGAGCTGTTGGCAGGTCACGTTCTGCTTGACTTGACAAGTGTCTCACCAGCAGGTCTTTGAACATCTGCAGACTTGTGTCTGCCGGAAAGAGATACAACGTATTCTTTAAACCTAGGATTGAGCACGGTGGCCAAAATGTAGGGCTCTGATTTCAACAGATTGACCACCCGTGAATCCTGGTTAAGCGAATGAAGGGCTCCATCCACAAGTCCCACATGCCTAGCTGAATTGCTTCGTTTTAGCTCCTCCTTCAATCTCTCCAGCTTCTTCTGCAAAAGCCTGATGAGAGGAATGACCTGACTCAGGCTGGCAGTGTCTGAACTGACTTCACGTGTGGCAAGTTCAAAGGGTTGCAAAACCTTGCACAACGTTGAAATCATTCTCCACTGCGCTTGAGTCAGGTGCATTCCCCCTCCTTTGCCTATATCGTAGGCAGATGTATAGGCTTGAATGGCCTTTTGCTGCTCTGCCATCCTCTGAAGCATATAGAGGGTTGAATTCCACCTCGTTACCACCTCTTGCTTCAGATGATGGCGTGGCAGGTTCAGGAGTGTTTGCTGGTGCTCCAGTCTTCGGCACGCGGTGGCTGAATGCCGAAAGTGGCCTGCTATTCTTCGGGCCACCGACAGCATCTCTTGCACGCCCCTGTCGTTTTAAAAAAAATTCTGCACAACCAAATTCATTGTATGTGCAAAACATGGGATGTGCTGGAATTTGCCCACATTTAATGCATGCACAATATTGGTGGCGTTGTCCGATGTCACAAATCCCCAGGAGAGTCCAATTGGGGTAAGCCAATCTGCGATGATGTTCCTCAGTTTCCGTAAGAGGTTGTCAGCTGTGTGCCTCTTATGGAAAGCGGTGATACAAAGCGTAGCCTGCCTAGGAACGAGTTGGCGTTTGCGTATGCTGCTACTGGTGCCGCCGCTGCTGTTCTTGCTGCGGGAGGCAATACATCTACCCAGTGGGCTGTCACAGTCATATAGTCCTGAGTCTGCCCTGCTCCACTTGTCCACATGTCCGTGGTTAAGTGGACATTGGGTACAACTGCATTTTTTAGGACACTGGTGAGTCTTTTTCTGACGTCTGTGTACACTCTCGGTATCGCCTGCCTAGGGAAGTGGAACCTAGATGGCATTTGGTACCAGGGACACACTACCTCAAGAAATTCTCTAAGTCCCTGTGAACTAACGGCGGATACTGGACGCACGTCTAACACCAACACAGCTGCCAAGGCCTGAGTTATCCGCTTTGCAACAGGATGACTGCTGTGATATTTCATCTTCCTCGCAAAGGACTGTTGGACAGTCAATTGCTTACTGGAAGTAGTACAAGTGGTCTTCCGACTTCCCCTCTGGGATGACGATCGACTCCCAGCAGCAACAACAGCAGTGCAAGCAGCAGTAGGCGTTACACTCAAGGATCCATCGGAGGAATCCCAGTCAGGAGAGGACTCGTCAGACTTGCCAGTGACATGACCTGCAGGACTACTGGCGTTCCTGTCTAAGGAGGAAATTGACACTGAGGGAGTTGGTGGCGTGGTTTGCACTGGGAGCTTGGGTACAAGAGGAAGAAGGGATTTAGTTGTCAGTGGACTGCTTCCGCTGTAACCCAAAGTTTTTGAACTAGTCAATGACTTCTGATGAATGCGCTCCAGGTGACGTATAAGGGAGGATGTTCCTAGGTGGTTAACGTCCTTACCCCTACTTATTACAGCTTGACAAAGGCAACACATGGCTTGACACCTGTTGTCTGCATTTCTGTTAAAATAATTGAGGTGATTTTTTTTTGTATTTTGACCAGGCATGTCAATGGCCATATTCATCCCACGGACAACAGGTGTCTCCCCGGGTGCCTGACTTAAACCAACCACCTCACCATCAGAATCCTCCTTGTCAATTTCCTCCTCAGCGCCAGCAACACCCATATCCTCATCCTGGTGTACTTCAACAGTGACATCTTCAATTTGACTATCAGGAACTGGACTGTGGGTGCTCCTTTCAGCACTTGCAGGGGGCGTGCAAATGGTGGAAGGAGCCACCTCTTCCCATCCAGTGTTGGGAAGGTCAGGCATCGCAACCGACACAATTGGACACTCTTTGGGGATTTGTGATTTAGAAGAACGCACAGTTCTTTGCTGGGCTTTTGCCAGTGTAACTCTTTTCATTTTTCTAGCGGGAGGATGAGTACTTCCATCCTCATGTGAAGCTGAACCACATAGGCCAGGGCTTCAGCCATTCCTTGCCACTCCGTGTCGTAAATGGCATATTGGCAAGTTTACGCTTCTCCTCAGACGCTTTTAATTTAGATTTTTTGGTCATTTTACTGAACTTTTGTTTTTTGGATTTTACATGCTCTCTACTATGACATTGTGCATCGGCCTTGGCAGACGACGTTGATGGCATTGAATCGTCTCTGCCATAACTAGTGGCAGCAGCTTCAGCACTAGGTGGAAGTGGATCTTGATCTTTCCCTATTTTACCCTCCATATTTTTGTTCTCCATTTTTTAATGTGTGGAATTATATGCCAGTAATATATCAATAGCAATGGCCTACTGTACTGTACTACTATATATACTGGTGGTCACCAAAATGCTGCACTGTACTACTATATACTGCTCACAACAATGCAGCACAGATATGGATACTTGAAGTGACACAGAGCTGCAAGGTACAGCAATGGCCTACTGTACTGTACTACTATATATACTGGTGGTCACCAAAATGCTGCACTGTACTACTATATACTGCTCACAACAATGCAGCACTGATATGGATACTTGAAGTGACACGGAGCTGCAAGGTACAGCAATGGCCTACTGTACTGTACTACTATATATACTGATGGTCACCAAAATGCTGCACTATACTACTATATACTGCTCACAACAATGCAGCACAGATATGGATACTTGAAGTGACACGGAGCTGCAAAGTACAGCAATGGCCTACTGTACTGTACTACTATATATAGTGGTGGTCACCAAAATGCTGCACTGTACTACTATATACTGCTCACAACAATGCAGCACAGATATGGATACTTGAAGTGACACGGAGCTGCAAAGTACAGCAATGGCCTACTATACTGTACTACTATATATACTGGTGGTCACCAAAATGCTGCACTGTACTACTATACTGCTCACAACAATGCAGCACAGATATGGATACTTTAAGTGACACAGAGCTGCAAGGTACAGCAATGGCCTACTGTACTTTTCTACTATATACTGGTTGTCACCAAAATGCTACACTGTACTACTATATACTGCTCACAAGAATGCAGCACAGATATGGATACTTGAAGTGACACAGAGCTGCAAGGTACAGCAATGGCCTACTGTACTGTACTACTATATATACTGGTGGTCACCAAAATGCTTCACTGTACTACTATACTGCTCACAACAATGCAGCACAGATATGGATACTTGAAGTGACACAGAGCTGCAAGCTACAGCAATGGCCTACTGTACTGTACTACTATATACTGGTGGTCACCAAAATTCTGCACTGTACTACTATATACCGCTCACAACAATGCAGCACAGATATGGATACTTGAAGTGACACAGAGCTGCAAGGTACAGCAATGGCCTACTGTACTGTACTACTATATATACTGGTGGTCACCAAAATGCTGCACTGTACTACTATATACTGCTCACAACAATGCAGCACAGATATGGATACTTTAAGTGACACGGAACTGCAAGATACAGCAATGGCCTACTGTATTGTGCTACTATACATACTGGTGGTCACCTAAATGCTGCACTGTACTACTATACTGCTCACAACAATGCAGCACTGATATGAATAGATACTAGAAGTGACACAGCTGCAAGATACAGCAATGGCCTACTGTACTGTACTAAGTATATACTGGTGGTCACCAAAATACTGCACTGTACTACTATATAGTATACTATATATACTGGTCACACAACAATGCAGCAGATATTGAGCAGTGATCATCAGGATACTGTCTAGAACCGAGTCTGACACGGAGCTGCAAGCAGTGCCAGATTAAGGTCCTCATGGGCCTGGAGCTGACATTTTTGAAGGGCCTATTGTGTGCTTCAGCAGGGGGTATGGGGTTGTGATGGTTGCTGATATGGGTGCGTGACCAGTGCTGTATTTACATACATACATATATGTGTGTGTGTGTGTGTGTGTGTGTGTGTGTGTATGCGTGTTGGAAACATAGAAAAATCTATCTATCTATATAGCGAGAGAGAGAGAGAGAGAGAGAGAGAAAAGTAAAAGTAAAAGGCGCCCAATGGAATTATTACATTTTCTTGCCATGACTGCATGATTTCTGAGGTGACTGCAGCATTTTGAGGGGGCGAGCAGAAATCTGCAAACAATTGTTGGAGCGTCCAAACTGTTGTTCCGGCAGCATGCCCAATAGTTTAGACAGGTTTAGATACTTTACGCCGTTAAACCCAGTGCTTTTGGGCGTGATAAGCAATAGGCAACCGCAGAACTAATTTCCATTTGCATTACAATTGAATAGCTCTGTTGGGCTGCCATTACTTATGGGCATGCAACAAACAATTGGAAGCCCCTCACTATGGGGGAAATTCAATCACCTGCGGCACATTATCATGGGTAATGATATTGCCTGGGGGTGTCCTATTAGCCCCGATAAGCCAGCATGAGCTGCGGAAAATTGGGGATGCCATTACCTGCTGCACTGAGTTTCATCTGCCGGGTCCCTTCCCAGCAGTCCCAGGATGCTGCAGCGGCGGCCGTGGGACACTGAATGGAGTGTGTGTGTGTGTGTGTGTGTGTGTGTGTGTGTGTATATATGTGTGTGTGTGTGTGTGTATTATATATATATATATATATATATACAAACATACATACACATACATACATACACACACACACACACACACACACACACATACTGTATGTATACACACCCATGTACAGTATGTACTGAAGACAGGGCTCTAGTACACCGAAACATCGAGATCTTAAAATCACATGTTTGGAAGTCCTAAGTTGCCGTGCCATTTCAATGCCCCATGTTGTGACTTTAAACATCGGCACTGCATATTTGACAAAACACTCAGACACTTGATCTTCAAGGGGGCGTGTTCTTAAGTGTAATGTACCACACCATATACCCCTTATACACATTATGCACCACAATAGTAGGACCCCTTATACTATCTAGTACTAATGCCCCTTTCACAATTATACCACACAGTATGAGCCGAAATTCACATTATACCACACGGTATAAGCCAATACTCACATTATAGCACACAGAATGAGCCGAAATTCACATTATAGCACACAGAATGAGCCGAAATTCACATTATAGCACACGGTATAAGCCGATACTCACATTATAGCACACAGAATGAGCCGAAATTCACATTATAGCACACGGTATGAGCCGAAATTGACATTATAGCACACAGAATGAGCCAAAATTCATATTACAGCCCACGGAATGAGCAGAAATTTACATTATAGACATAGAAAGAGCCGAAATTCACATTATAGCACACGGTATGAGCCAAAATTCACATTATAGTACACGGTATGAGCCAAAATTCACATTATGCCGCATGGAATGAGACACAATTCAGGGAGAGTGACAGCAGGGACATAGGGACAGGGAGAGTGACAGCAGGGACATAGGGACAGGGAGAGTGACAGGGAAAGTGACAGCAGGGACAGGGAGAGTGACAGAGAGACAGGGAAAGTGACAGCAGGGACGTAGGGACAGGGAGTGAGACCGAGAGACAGGGAAAGTGACAGCAGGGACATAGGGATAGGAAGAGTGACAGAGAGAGGGACAGCAAGGATATACAGTAGGGACTAGGGAGAAAGAATGGCAGCAGGGTAAGATTACCTATTTAACAGCGCCGGTGCTGAGGATGCTGTGGTCTGCTGTGCGGTGGATGAGGAGGCTGCGGTTGGCATGGGCGGAGGTGCAGAGGACTGAGGGTGGTGTCGGGGCGGCTGAGGGTGGTGGCGGTGTAGCAGAGGAAGAGGCAGAGGGCAGCGGGGGTGCAAGGAGGTGCGGAGTGGTGTGGAGCAGAGGGGGCAGGATAGGAACAGTGGTGCGGGGCAGGGGGGCAGGATGGGAGCAGTGGTGCGGAGCAGGGGGGCAGGATGGGAGGAGTGGTGCGGGGCAGGATGGGAGCAGTGGTGCGAAACAGGATAGGAGCAGTGGTGCGGAACAGGGGGGGGGCAGGATGGTAGTGAAAGGTACTCGCTCTTGCTCGCTAAGTTAAACAAGAATGTCACCTGCTCCCCGTAGCTCCCGGCCGCTGTCATTCCATTCGTGGACACTGCTCCCCATAATTCCCAGCCGCTGTCGCTCCCTCCGCGGACGGTGGCAGCAGCCTCACACAGGAGCCGCGACGCTAAGACAGATAGTGATAGCAAGTGTGACTAGAGCTCCTGTCGTGTCCTGCTCCTCCGTCTCCTCAAGAACGAGACCTGACAGGGCGCCTTTAGGGGGGATGACATTAATTGGCAGCAGGAAGGGACATTAATTGGCGGGGATGCCTGTGCGCACACCTATGGCCTGCACACAACATACCGGCCCACTTCGACCAGTGTGTGTGTGTGCGCGTGTGTGTGTGTGTTTAAGTATATATATATATACATACACACACTGTACATATATGTGTGTGTATATATACATACATATATATATATATATATATATATACATACATGTATATACATATATGGTATATATAATACACATTGTATTTGTGCAGTATAATTCACTTCAGAAAATGTAAAACTACAGGCTGCACATGAAACGTCTGTCATCTCACCGTGTCCTCTCTACTGAGGATCGACGGCATCAGACAGACACAAATGCGGCACAGACAGAACTGCAGCCAGCCAGGGCTTCCTTCACGGCCGGGGCTTTCAGTCAGGCAGTCCGGCAGTCCGTCCAGTTACAGTGCGAGCGCTCTGCCTGTGCGCTACGCAGCTGGACTGGAGACTGGGTGCGGCGGCGGGGCGGTGCCTTTGTGACGTCACACGTCGTGACGTCGGCGGCGTGGAGGAGGCGCTGGGGCTCTGTAAGAACGCGGCGCAGTGAGGGCTAGGAAAGCCTTTCACTGCGCGCCGCCATTGTATTGAAAATGTATGTTCCAGTTTGCGGGTATTTAAATAAACTTGGCGACAGATGGTAGGTAGG
This sequence comes from Pseudophryne corroboree, assembly GCF_028390025.1. Classification (NCBI taxonomy): domain Eukaryota; kingdom Metazoa; phylum Chordata; class Amphibia; order Anura; family Myobatrachidae; genus Pseudophryne; species Pseudophryne corroboree. The sequence goes on along the minus strand of NC_086446.1, from coordinate 359,426,634 downwards.
ACGGGAGGGGGCGGGCAGCGTGATAGAATGCTGCAGTAGAAGGAATTTTTTTTTTCCTGTCTACAGCAGTATAAAGCACCAGAGATACTGTGGGCCTATTTGAAGTGTGGGCCTGGAGCTGCAGCTCCATCCGCCCCATTGTTAATCCGGCCCTGGCTGCAAGATGCAGCAATGGCCTACTGTACTGTACTACTATAATATACTGGTGGTCACCACAATGCAGCACACTAAGCACAGATATTTGCAGCACACTGAGCACAGATATTGAGCTTTTCAGGCAGAGAACGTAGCCACGTCCTCTGCACTCAATCTCCAATGCACGAGTGAAAATGGCGGTGACGCCGGCTCTTTATATGGAATACGAATCTCGCGAGAATCCGACAGCGGAATGATGACATTTGGCCTCGTTCGGGTTAACCGAGCGAGGCGGGAATATCCGAGGCTGTCTCGGACCCGTGAAAAACACGTGAAGTTCGGGGGGGTTCGGATCTTGACGAACCGAACCCGCTCATCTCTAATTAAAACTAGAACATAACATACTGTAATGTACAGAATCTGGATTTATAAACATACAGTATGTCAGAAAATAATGTACAGTATAGACTGAAGCATTGGCGTAGACAGAACTTTGTGTCCCCATAGCAATATTATGAAAAGGTCCCTGTCCCAATGCTTCTAGAGAGACATTTTAGTTAGTTAATGTTATGCCCCATATAGGCTTACCATACTATCCCTCAAACCGGTACACTCATGAATTACACAGGTTCTGTAGCTGGCTGACTTCAAACCTGCATTTTCCCTGGTTTTAATCAGTCTCAGTATCTGTGCAATTCATGTGTGTCCTGGTTTAAAGGGATATAATATGGTAATCCTAACCCTATAGTAGTGCCATAGTTTATTTTATAAACCATAGTAATACCCTAGTTCATATTATGTCACATTGTAGGTCTGCCAGTACACATTATGCAACACAGTACCCATAACTGTCATTATGACATACAGTGTCCCCAGTTCATATTATGTCTCATAAAAGTGCTCCTCGGTTACATCATGTAACATTATAATGCTTTTCAGTTAATTTTATACCACATTACAATGAGCAGGTCCAGGGGCATATCTAGGTATCCAAGGAAAAAAAATCTAAGGGCCTCTATGTACCACCCAGTGGATAAAAATGTATATAACACATGTAACTGTGACAGGGTAGGTGGGCCCCTCTCTGCTCAGGCTGTACTTCCTGTGTCTATGGTAGATACACTCTTGAACTGAAGGATGGTTTTGGGAGGGGGGCATACTGCTTAATTTTCATTTTATTTTTTTGTTACACTGTGCAGCATCTATGATGTTGATGGGATAACTGTCAGTCACTTGCTAAAAAAACACTAGCAACTGAATAGTGGGTATTGCAAGTGATTACCAGATACCAGTGATCAGACCATGCTGAAAGCTGAAAGCTGGTAAGTGTAAAGCGGGGTAACTAAACACATATACAATCATCGGCCCATTCTTTCCATTCTGACCGGTTCTTTCGAAATCAGAAAAATGTGTTCTCACCTTTAATCATGTTTTGATTGGTCAAATTGAAGGATCAGATCATGTGTACTGTTTCATTTTCATCCAATTCGACTGTGCCAGGTCAGACCAAAAGTGCAATGTGTATGCACATTAGATCATACTTGCGACTGTTCCTACGATTGTACATGAGAAGCAGGGCCTCCTCTGTAGGCATGCATAACTAAACTCAGGTCAGGAAGCATGCTATGTCTCGTACTCCTCTTTTTCCTCCTAATAGCTTGCATTGCTTTTGCCAAAGCAGCAAGAATACAAGGGAGTGAAGTCGAACAAACTGTCACATCGAAAGTGTGATTGTACGGGTGTGTACCTACCTTAATACTAGTGCCTTAATGCGGGCTCAAAAACAGCATTCCAGCCCCATCCCTTCTCCCCTTCCCGGGGAGTAGGGCTAATTAATATGATGGGGACTGTTGTACTGGCAGCTTTGACACCCCTGTATTTCCACTAAGATCCTTTTCCCAGACTACACATGCAGCACATTGTTAAACATGGTTATCTTGGCATTTTGGCCATTTTTCTATGCCTGTGAAAAGGATGTTACTGGTTGTGAACTGGACAACAACTGAGTATAAGCATACAGGAGATCATCCTGTAGGCATGTAGCGGATGTGTGGTACCCCGAATAAATTTGTAGATGTTAAAGTGTGTTGGATTATCACAGGCTCAATGTTACCGGGTTGCAGTGTGTCAACAGGAATCCACTCTTGTTCTGTATCCTCATATGCTTTGTTGTTTCCTCCCTACGTCAGACCTCAGCAAAGAGGCAAGCAGTAACTGACAAAATGGCTGACAGAATGTATGCTAAAGAATTTTTGATTTTTATTCCTAAAGACCCTGAATCACAGCTAGAATGGGTCACTTCAATTAATGGAACATATGGCAAGCATTTCTCAAATTGCTTCAAACACAGGGATCACTATTGCTTACTTAATGGGTGTCAATTATTTCTACTTAGCAGTTTTGCAGTCCTATCTAAATATCAATTTACAATAATATCTACTTATCAAGTCACAATCATATCGACTTAGCAATTCACAATTGTGTCTACAAAGCAGTTCACAATCATATCTACTTAAGCATGCATTCCTGTACACTCTTAATATGGTTTGGTTCAATTAAACTTAAATAGATGAAGAGTCCATGATACAATGTAATGTATCAGAATTAGTAGAGTAACTTTGCTACATTTAGTACGGGTTATTTGTGGATCGTAGTGTGCACAGTTGGGGACATTACTTGGATGTACGCATACAATAAGATCTGTATTTAAATGGTATTGTTGCAGCAGGCAATCTGAGATGACTTGGAACTTTCTTTTCAGGCAATGGCTTCCCCTCATTTCCAGGACAATATGAGATGAATTGCAGCTTTCCTTTCCTCTGGGATGCTGGGTTACCTGGGCTGCTGATTTTGTGAGATTATCAGCATGGTATCCTGCTTCGGGTTCACAGAAGCTGCTATGTCTGTGAGGTTCTCTGCAGCTAGGTAACTACAGCTCTCTCCCAATCCTTCTCTCTTCCTCTCTCCCCAGTCAGTTTAACTTTTATCCCCTTCCTTTTTCCCTTCCTCAAGGTCTTCTCTGGGGTCTCCAGCCCCAGTTCCGGCTCCTTCTATTTTCATTTTGTTTAAGTTTGTGGGCTCCTTGTGGCCCCAACTCTTTTTGCAGGTCACCCGTGGATCCGCCCATTTTGTGCCTCACTTGTGGCTTTGCCCACTTCCTGTCAATATGGCCACAAGGCAATCTGGACGAAGTAGTTTCATCTGCAGTGGCGCTGTTCCTTGGCATTACCTGCTGCGCTGCCTGCCATGAAGAGTGTGTTACCTCACAACCGCTGGGTGTTACAGACATGTAGTGGCAGTGTAGCCAGATTTAAACCATATGCCGAGTTGTATCACTACAGTAACATGGGGTGTGTGTAAATGCTGATGATAATGATGGGAGTGGCTCTCACTTACAGAAAAATCAGAGAGGTGCGATGCATATGCATTAGGATGTGCATATAGTCACATTAGCTTTTTGTTTGCAATATGTTCTCATTCGGGCCTTAATGTGACTCAGAATTAGGCCCTTACATTAAAAACACATAGATACAATATACAGAAAAAAATCTTCATTCTTTTCTTTTCTGCCACCGTACACCAAACCGGAAGTGTAAATTTATTTACTTCTTTACAGATCTAGTATGCAGAAAAACCTAGAAATATTACTAATAAAATATACTCACTTCCACCACGACCACCACAGGGTATCCTGGACTCCCCTCTACTGCTAGTCAATCACATGTTAGCACGTTAAAGTGAGCCATGTTACCACGTACTTCTCACGTGCTGGCAATCTGGTTGGTACAAAGGGGATAAAAGTAATCATGTTAGCAGTACAGTTAAAGACTTTAATATGCATTGCAGAACGAGGTAACTACAATGTAATAAGAGGTAACAAATTTAGGGGGTGTTATCTGTTTATGTGTCACATGTTGACCACAACAGTTAAAGTCAAATATATTATGAAAGCATTACGTAAAAATGTATACAGAAGAGAAAAACAATAATTCATGTGACATCATGTCAGACACATACTAAACATACTGTGTCAATATAGTTAATGGATAGATCATTGTGTTACAAACGTACCAAAATGTTTGTCATAATGAGTATTAAGCTGAGTAGTTTGTCATAACGTGAGCAGGTGAATTACTTCTGGGCCACAATGAGACCATTTAGTGCAGACATAAAGATAAGTATTCCTTATGTCCAACATTGTCAATAATGAATCAATGTATTATTATCATTATCATTTTTATTATTATTATTAGTAGTAGTAGTAGTAGTAGTATCACACTCATGCTGTGGTTGCTAAACATTGATAGTCAGTGGCGTAACTAGGGGTCCGCAGCCACTGCGATCGCTTGGAGGTGTGCAGGGCTGCGGGGCGCCCTAGCCACTGCCACTGATTCTGTTTTGGGAGGGAGGGACAGGGAGGGCACAGCGCGCGCCTCTCCTGTGTGTCCCTCCTGGGGCTCTGGCGGCAGCGGCGTGTCTGTTAAATGAAATGCCCATTCGGGAGCTCTGACTGGCTCACGAACCGGCACTTCATTTGATAGACACGCCGCTGCTGCCGGAGACGCAGGAAGGACACACAGGAGAGGCGTGTGCTGTGCCCTCCGTGTCCCTCCTTCCCAAAACAACACAGCACAGCAGAGCGGGGGAGCCCAGGGGGGGGGGGGGTGTACCTGGCACTGGGGGAGCATATTTGGCACTGGGAGGGGGCATATTTGGCACTGGGGGAACATATTTGGCACTTGAGGGAACATATATGGCACTTGGGGGGGGCATGTTTGGCACTGGGGGAGCATATTTGGCTGTGGGGGGCATGTTTGGCACTGGGGAGCATATTTGGCACTGGGGGGTATATTTGGCACTGGGGGAGCAAATTTGGCACTTGGGGGGCATGTTTGGCACTGGGGGGCATATTTGGCACTGGGGGCATATGTGTACCTGGCACTGTGGGGGAATATATGACACTGGGGGCATATGTGGTACTGGGAGCACAGCCCTAGCAACATTCATTACCCCCTGGTTACAAGCACAACACCCAGCTCATTAAATCCCTGGCAACAAGAATTACCAACTAGCAACGAGCATGACACCCAGTGCATGAAACCCCTGGCAACATATTACCACCTGGCAACAAGCTTGAAACCCAGCACATGATACCTATGGCAACAAGCATAACACCTACCGCATGAAACCCCTGGCAACGAGCATGACACCCTGAGCATGAAAACCCCTGGCTCCGTGCATGGAACCAATAGCATGAAACCTCTGGCAATGAGCAGGTAATTTAAAAGTAATTAGAAGACTTACTGTAGGACTTAATGTGTAACTGGCATTGCGGTGTGTGGCATAATGTATCACGGACATTGCGGTGTATGTCATAATCGTCACAGGCATTACGGTGTGTGGCATACTATATCACGGGCATTGTGGTATGTGGTATAATGTCTCAGGGGCATTGCAGTGTGTGGCATAATGTATAACGGGCATTGCGGTGTGTGGCATAGGGTATAACGGGCATTGCGGTATGTGTCACAGGCATTACGGTGTGTGTGGTATACTATATCACGGGCATTGTGGTATGTGGTATAATGTCTCAGGGTCATTGCAGTGTGTGGCATAATATATCACGGACATTGCAGTGTGTGGCATAATGTATCACGGACATTGCGGTGTGTGTCATAATGTGTCACAGGCATTGTATGTGCTATAATGTATCAGGGGCATTGCTGTGTGTTGCATAATGAAAAACGGGCATTGTGATGCCTGTCGTAATGTGTCACAGGCATTACGGTGTGTGGCATAATGTGTCGGGGGCATTATGGTGTGTGGCATATTGTGTCATGGGCATTATTGTGTGTGACATAATGTCTAAGGGCCATTGCAGTATGTGGCATAATGTATACTGGGCATTACTATATGGAGGAAAAATGACAAATAATGTAAGGGGCATGAATCAGGATTATTTTTTTTTCCTGTGGTGGCCAACAACTGGGCGTGCAGGTTGCAAAACTGGAGTATAAGGTAGTCTTTTCCTGCAAAGCCACGCCCCTTTATGCAAAGTCACACCCATTCAGCAAGCCCACTCCCCTTTTTGCGGCGTGTGCCAAAGGCGCAAGCAGATTCATCACTTTGCTAGTGCCAATTATGGGGGGGGGGGGTTGTCAGAGAATTTTTTGGCTTGGGGGAGAAAAATTTCTAGTTACACCACTGTTGATAGTGATAAAAATAAAAGCACATTGAACACATACATTGTAATAGTTTTGTGGTGAAGACCTTGTTGGTTTTAACGTACCTTATTTCCTGACTACAAAATGAAAAGGGAACATTGATTAGTAGTTTATTTATAATTTGAGCACTTTACATTGCTAATTTCTCACCTCAAAAAAATAACAGTGTGTAATGAGGAATAACAGGTGAAAGAATTATATGCAGATAGGGAAAATAATGTATCGGTAATAAATAATGAGCAAATATACTAGCAGCTGATTTAGTAAAACTGGCATGATTCTTGTGATTTTCTGGTGAATGGCAAGTTGGCGAATGTAATAGAATGTGAATATACTCTAAAGTTCCAAAAATCCACCTGAAATAATGTCAACATGATTCTTTGGAGTGTCAAACATGCACGTTGACAGATGTAATAGTAAGTGACTTTTAAATTAGCAGAAAATTAACAAAAATAAATAAACATTGCCTAACAACAGACAGGGCTCTGGACAGTTAGATAGTTACTAATGCAGCAACAGTACCTTGCTGGCTCCATATGTATAATTATGTTAAAAATAATTAAAAAGAGAAAAATACGTAGGATACCGCCATCATTAGCACTTCTGCCAATCGAGCGTTCCCATTTATACCTAGGCCAGTATATGCAAGTGACCTGCCATTTGCATCATGACCTTGTAAGATGCAGCCATGAGTTGCACATAATAGTTTTTTATTTTGCCAAGCTCATTGGATGCCTACATTGACTGAATAGACCCTTACCAAAGGTTTTAAGTGAGTAGTACATTGGGGAATGGGAGGTCTGGTGGTGCCATTTTTTAATAATAGAATTTTTTTACAATGCTATGTGCTTCATTGTTAATTTGTTATATATTTTTTTCTTATTGATTCACTGCAGAAGCCAGACCCTGTCTCCCAGGGCATCGTAGCATATATGGTTCTCCAGGTGAACAAAAACATCCAGGTGCACAAAAACATCCATCAAAATTGGGCATGAACAAAGGCACTGAGAGGGGGTGCAGGTACTAAATAACCTGGCCCGGCGAGGGCCTGGGAATGTTGCTGCCCATACTTACTTATCTGTCAGCGGCAGCCTCTCTCTCTCTCTCTCTCTCTCTTTCTCTCTCCAGACACTATGGTGGGTTTGTTTGTCCCTCTGCGAGAACCACCATTCCTGGCTCATAATGCCTTGCACCGGTAATGGAAAATATGGGTGAATCCCATGCTCTTTTTGTTGTATGTGTCCCCTTCCCCAGATTTTTCCAGTAACAGCATAGACAGAAACTCTTGTGTTTGTTGAACTTTTGTGTGGACACACTATGCATTTTTTTTTAAATGAATGAATGAATTAATTTATTTATTTATTTATTAACAATAAACATTGTGGAAACATACCCGAATGCCAGCAGTGTGTGACACTCTGGTGGTAGTTTGTAACTGCACCATTATTCATAGGCTACAGTACCAAGAAGGCTGCACGTTCTGAGCAGTTACTAGATTGTTGACACAACCCTAAAACATGTAAACTATCACAATAATAAATCTATTACATATTCTACGCCTTCCGTAAAGTTTATGTTTCATACTGTACGTACGACAAGTCACTTCCTTCTCAAACACAAGTTTGTGAGCAATGAAGGATAAAGGGATTAGATGCTAGTAAAAAGACTATAAACATTATTTAGTATTCCACAACACCCTTATACTTAATATAAAAGGCTTCCATAAACATGGGACATTTGTTCTCTTATTAGGCAGCCTTAACATTTGTATTTGAGTTCATCTTCTCCATAGAAATGAGATATAACATCAACAAAAGTTTTTCACCAAATGTATCTCATGTGTCTACTTATGGAAGTTCTTATTTCCTTCAGCCTGGTGGATTCAAAAAAGTCCACTCTAGATTATCTAACAAACAAGACAATCTAGGAAGCCCTGGGGCTTTCAGTGGAGGAAGAAAAAGCCACCATGGACACTCTAAGCTATCTCACCATGACAGAATCTGCAGTCCTAACTGTGGTCCCCACCTATCTTTCAATGCTCACCATGGTGTTGATTATAAAGAAATTGCTCATTCTTATTTGGGCAACAGACAGGTTCTTAGATATGCACGCGATGATCAAAGCAATGGAAATCATTCTGAGAGCAATGGAAGTTGGAATAGCAATGGCCTTCTAAGCATCAACGAAAAAGAAACCATGCAATATCTGAATCAACGGCTAGCATCATATCTGGAGAAGGTCCACTTTCTGGAGCAGGAGAATGTCCAACTGGAGAAGAAGATCTGTGACTGGTATGAAAACAATGCCCCCAACACACTTCCTGATTCCAGCCAATACATAAAGACAATCGAAGAGCTCCAGAATAAGGTACAATAAAATCAATAAAATCAACTTATGTGACTTTAGTACATTCATTTCAAATTCAAATTCAATGGGAGGTATTTAATTGTTTGAAAAGTCTGTTGGGTGTCTGTTTTTTCCTATCTAATAGACAGGAAAAGAACAGGCACCCAACCAACTTTTCAAACAATTGAATTCTCCCCAATGAATTGTTTTAAATATCAGTACTATAGAATGTGCATCTACTTTTCAGTGTCTGTGAAAAACAAAAGTATTAGTGACATTGTTACAAATTGCATACAAATTAAGTGCTCTAATAGTGTTTAAGTGATTTACATACAGACATATGATTTTCTTTACACTCAGAAGTCAATATTTGTTTCCATACTGTGCATACATATCAAATTGCGTTCTATATATAGATCTAAGCACATTTTAGACTTGTGACCCCTAGTCCTGGAGAGGCGGAACAGAGATGGGAAAGCATGGATTGAGAACTGAAAGGACGTGTGCACATACTGTAAGTGTAGCACCCACTCTGGGTTTGAGGCCTAATCTCTATATATAGTATATAGTATATGTAGTATAATTCACCAACATTTGTACTGAAAAACAGCTTTCAACTGTAAATAATATTCATAGTGCATTTTTACAACTAGGGGCTATTATTAAGCGTTAAGGGTAAAGATGTCACATTTGCATTTGAAAAGATGTATCTGTACACTTATATTTACATATTTGTATTTTCAATTATGCAAATCTTATGTAGACATGCAACTAGGACTGTAACTAGGGGTGTGTGAGCAGAGCCGACCTTAGCTATAGGCAGGCTAGGCATTGCCTAGGGCATCCAAGCATGTCTAGGGTCATCAAAGCATGTCCCTGCAGTATCTCATGCTGGGAGAGACAGTCTGCAAACTATCTGTTACTTTCTAAAAGTATTCAATCAGTACTTGTATACACTGCTGTTTACATTTGTCAAATAGAATGCACACTGTCCCTTGAACTCCCTCCGGCATGCTTGAATGCCCCTGACTTGTGAGACCTTAGACAGCAGAAGCCCAGTAACTGCAATTCCTGGACCTGTGACATTTTCACTGACAATATAGGGTTATTTACTGGATGGCTCCTTATGATACCACATGTGTATTGTGGAAGACTGCTCCACATAAATCTGACATCACCTACACTGCTTGTGCACGTGGGGGAGGGAGACCCTGCTATCCTATGTCCCTTATCCCTGTGCAAACCCCAGGTGTCTGCGGGATTATAACATGGGCAGTGTTCTCCCCATACCTTATTTCTCAGTTAGTCCATGCCGTAAAATTCTCCTGCCATCCAGCACTGTAACGTGGTCAGTAAGTTGTGTTGCGCTATTTCTATATGAAACATCAGTGCAGCGTGACTTTCAGATGCGTCAGACTGGAGAGCAGAGCATATTGCTCCCGCAGTGTAAAATAAAGGGCATGCAGTTGCCGGGAGTAACATACACCAGCAAACACACTGAACAGTGAAGAGAATGGACAGTTGCTACATGTTTTATACTGGTCTTTTTGTATAACCAGCAAGTATGGCAGTATCTGGACTTTGCTGCCATCTGTGTCCAACCAGCAAGCTAAAATAAAGGGTGAGGCTTGCAAAGGACGGCGTACCCTGTGAGGTCACATCCCTTGTACGGGTGCCCCTTTAATGGGTGCGAGTGCAAGCACTCACCCATCCTGCCACCCCCATCTCACAAAACGCAGTCACGGATCTAGGGAGCTGCATGGACGCAGACACTGACTGCAAGCACACCAGCAAGCAAAAGTAAGTTTTATAAAAACAAGCTACTAGCATTACTAATGTGGGGCATATGTGTAAGGTGCATTATTGTGTGGAATTATGTGTATTACGGGCATTGCTGTGTGGCATTATGTGTATTATGGCCATTACTAATGTGGGGCATATGTGTAAGGTGAATTGCTGTGTGGAATTATGTGTATTACGGGCATTGCTGTGGGGCATTATGCAGGGTTGAACTGGCCCACAGGGGCACAGGGTAACTCCTACGGTGGGCCCCACTGCCTAAGTGTTGCTGAGTCAGATGCAGAACTAGCAGCGGTGCTAGGGGGCACCAGCCAAAATTTTGCCAAGGGAATCAAATTGGCTAGGTCCTGCTCTGTGTGTGAGTAGTGCCACGTACAGGGTGCACAGCGCCGTGGGAGGCACCATTGCTGCTCTACAGCAATGTTTACCCATGAAACACTTTTCATTCTTAGGGAAATATTTTCAGCATAACTTGATATTGAGTCTCATTCAGCTACAGTTGCAAAATTGCAAAGTTACAAATCAGGAGATTATCGGCAGACTGCGCATGCGCTGCAAATGCATTGTGCGCATACAAAGACTAAATTGTGATCATAATTTAGTGAAATGCGATCGTAATTTGACAGGTAGTGGCCGTTTGTGGGTGTTAACATGGCATTTGTGGGGAGAGGTTAAAAAATGCAGGCGGATCATGGCCATTTTCAGGGCGTATATCTGACGTCGGATACCTTGATTTTCTACTAAAGTAAAAACATGGTGCCGGTGTGACTGCATTTCATTATTCTGAGTAGCCCTGGATCAACTGCAATTGTGCATGGTACTCCATTTCTGCTTACATTATAATTTTAATACAAATAACTCTAATATAGATATATCCTAACAAGATTTTAGACTGCAGTATAAAACATAAATCCCAATTATATTTTTCTCAGGGTATTTACCCAGGTCATGACTTCGTTGGTGCACATCTTTTCCTTTATTTGTAGTGTCTCCAGCGTCATTAACTGGCTGATGGCTAATACTATAGTGTAGCTACTAGTCCTGGATCTGGCTGAGCTGGGAAGCCTTACTGTACAATATTAATAGTAGCACTGTAGTTCTGTGCAATTTATGCCTCTTATATGATTGATCAGTTTTATTTATCACTAGCCCTCTCTTTACAGTAACTTCCTTATGCTCCTGGTTCTTTAGCTTTCCTCCAGGATAACAGTCTATACAGTGCTTGGTATCTTTGCTGTAGTTAAGGCTGTTTACCTCTTTATCTGTCCTCAAACTGTGGAGTAGCTGTCTTCTGAACTAGCAATAAATTGGGCAGCAGTATTTCCCTGCAAGTATTTTAAGAGGGCAGTTTCTCCTAGTTGTAGTGTTAGATCTGTAGCTGCCTTTAGAACAAAAAGCAGATTATTTGATTTATCTAAGTTATGTGAGTGCAGATACCTTGGATATTCCTCTACTCACAGGGGGTAATTCAGACCTGATCGCTAGGCTGCGTTTTCTCACAGCCTGCGATCAGGTCCGAACTGCGCATGCATATGCACTGCAATGCGCAGGCGCGTTGGATGACTGCACCGGACATTGGTGCATAGCAATGGGATGGTGCGAAAAAAGCGATTGCACGGGCGATTGCAAGGAGATTGACAGGAAGAGGGCATTTTTGGGTGGCAACTAACCGTTTTCAAGGAGTGTTTGGAAAAATGCAGGTGTGTCAAAGCATTGGAAGGGAGGGTGTCTGACATAAAATCCGGTCCCTGACAGGCTGAAATGATCGCAGTGGCTGAGTAAGTCCCGGGCTGCGCACAGACTGCACAAAATCAGTTTGTACAGCTCTGCTACACATGCGATCGCACACTTGCACGGCGAAAATACACTCCCCTGTAGGCGGCGACTGTCTGATCGCAGGACAGCAAAAATCGCTGCCCAGCGATCAGGTCTGAATTACCCCCATTATGCTGTATTTGCTGCTCTCTATCTGGCGTTACCAGACAGTACTGGGAAATACTACTTCATCTCACATCTGTTCAATAGGGTGAGCTGCTGAGCTGTGATAACTGAAGGCCGTCTCCCTGGAGGGTGTGTGTTACTGAGACCGCTGCTCGGACAGTGGATGCTGCTGCCAGTCAGCTTACTGCATAGCCTGTCACTGCTGACACCCCTATCTGTGTTCCTCCTTGAACACTGCATCCCCCTCTTAGTTCTGCTCTCTGATGCAGTGTTTGCCCAACTTGTCAGACTTGCTGGCCAATGCAGCCCTCCTCTGCCCGCTTAACTGTCACTTTACCCCTATATGCTGCAGCTCACACTGCTGCTTAACTGTCACTTTCCTCCTTAATTAGCTTTATAATTGATAATTTGCTGTTAGGGTCTCCTGCCCTGTGCTGCCACGTCGTCATGGCAACCGGGAGACAAGTGCTAGTGGAGTAACCTGAGCGCAGCGGATACTCCGGTTCGGGTCTTTTGCTGTGCAGTGGTTATAGGCTCTGTGCATGGCAGGGGATCCGGTGCTGGTTTTTGTGCTCACAGTCTGTGAGGTCTGAGTGGGGCGTGGACAGCACCTGCTTTATAAGGCCTCTTCTCAGGGTAAGCAGATGCTGCTGAATCTTTGTTGGTTAGTCAGTTTCTGAAAGTTAGCCAGTACTGTGTAGCTTTGTATTTGTTTGTTGCTTACTGCAAATAGGCCTGGGGATTTGGTATTACACTCTGCCAATCCAGACCTAGCAGTAAGACTGGAGTCAGTCGTTTAGCTTGCTGGGGTTCTGTTACTACTCTGTGAACTTAGCAAGTTTGCGGCTGTATTCTAAGACTTGCCTGTCTAATCCTGTCTCACTGTGCTAGGTGTCAGGGGTCAGTTTAGTGGCAGTAAGCTGAACCTGTGCACTGCAAGTGAGAATTAGGATTGTGGAGACTCTCCTTGTGTCTATCATTCCATCTCTGACCAAGGAGTTTACTGCCACACCCGTTGGTAACCCTTTAGGGTTTTGCTGTTGCCCTTAGCAACAGCATTTCGGGTTCTCTACGTATTAAAACACAACATCTTGCTTTTCCCATCTGAGCAGTTCTAATACAAGGGAGATACCCAGTTCCTTAGCCTCTGGGCTTCTCTGTTCACTTTGTGTGTATTTTGTTAACCTATCACCTTCTGTGTACGTTATGTCATATTCCCCAGTCTGTCTGTAAGTCCATTTGTTTTGCATAACAGTTCAAACACCAGTACATTCCTGCAGGCACTGGAGTGCATAACAGTCCTGACACCAGTACTTTCCTGCAGGCACTGGTGTGCATAACATTTGCTTGGGCAGAGTATTACATAACAACAAATGTACATATTTTATTGGGCTACACCACTCGTACACTTCTGCTGGTGAAAACATTCATCATCATTATTATCAATGCTCATTTGTGTAATTAAATGAGTGCAGGGTGTACAGTGTGTGGGCCTGCCTAGGGGATGCAGTCAATTTACCTCCAATCAAAATCCTGCATGTCGGTATTTTGACCTGTCGGCATTTTACATGTTGTTATTTTGACCTTGGTTGTATTTTAAATGTCGGTATTTTGTCCATGTCGGGATTTTGACCTTGTCGGGATTTTGACCATCGGTCAATTGCTGTCGGGATTTCGATTGGAGGTATTTCATACTGATCCCCTGCCTAGACCCAGGGGCATGTGTGCACCTTTTACTCATTATAGATACAGTATGCCAGTGGCACCACCCCTATTTCTGGTGCAAATGATTCATATGTTTGGTCTTCCCAAATATAGGCTCTCACCACTACAATCCATGTTAAATGCAGCTGTGAGGCTAATTTTCCTCGCTAGACATTCTTCATCTGCTGATCCGCTCTATCAGTCCCTCCATTGGTTACCAGTATTCTACCGTGTTAAATATAAAATACTTTTACTTACATACAAGGCTATTAACCAAACTGCACCATGATACATCTCCTCACTCATCTCAAAATATCTCCCTACCCGACCTCTCCGCTCTGCACAAGATTTGCGTCTTTCATCCACATGTATTACCTGTTCCCACTCAAAATTACAGGACTTTACACAGGCTTCACCCACTCTGTGGAATGCCCTCCCACGCACAATAAGACTCTCCTCTAGTCTCCAAACCTTTAAACGTTCCCTGAAAACTCACCTCTTCAGACAAGCCTACCAAATTCCAGACCCACCCACATAACCTTCAATGCTTCCCTATCCAGTTACATCCTCTCTGTACAGTCCACATAACCTCACATATTTTGTCTTCCAACATTGCTGGGTGATCATATCATACAACCCATTAAGAACCTAGCAATCTGGTGGGCCATTATGCGACAGGTAGCATCTATTCTTGTGTATCAATGCCTATTTCCCTATAGATTGTAAGCTTGCGAGCAGGGCCTTCCTACCTCTGTGTTTGTCTGTCTTTGCCCAGTTTTGTTCTATAACTGTTGTTCTAATTGTAAAGCACAACGGAATATGCTGCGCTATATAAGAAACTGCTAATAAATAAATAATAAATCCATATAAACCTGTCGGCTCTTTGAGTATGCTCACTTCTGATTAGCCTGCAATGCCATCTCCATGCAGTGGCATCACAACGGGAATGCAGGCGGTGCAGCCCGCCCCTGGGTGTCACCCACCGAAGGGTGAAACCAAAATGCTGGCTCCTGTTCAGTGACAGGAGCCAGGTGCTGCACTGTAACATTATTTATTTATTTATTACCAGTTATTTATATAGCGCACACATATTCCGCAGCGCTTTACAGAGTGTAGCACTCGGCTCCTGCCAATGTGTAGGAGCCAGCACTGCAGCCACAGCAATCCCCGGGGCACTCCCAAACCCCTGGAGTGGCGAAAACAGGGGTCAGGGCGCAAAGCCTTGTCACCTCCATGAAGCCCCACATCTTTCCCCACAAAGCCCTGTCCTTTTCTGTAGCACTGTACTGGGTAAGTGACGCCTCTTTCTCCATGCCTACCACATACCCAGGGCGAATTTAATCTTGTACAAAAATCCTGTTGCCACTGAGTATTGCCCAATTAGCCGCAGGGGGAGGGGCCCACAGATGGACGATCTCGCGAGCAGGGCCCTCTTTCCTCATTTGCCTTTCCTTCTTTTACTTAAACCATCTTCTACTCCATACTCCCTTTGACGGCACCAAATCCCTTTGTTTTCTGCCACCCTAATACTTACAGTAAATACACTGTTCTTGTTCTATATTACCTTGAACTGTAAGTCACTGTTTTCTAGTTTTGCTTATTTCTTTATGTTCACTGTAACTGGATGCTGTGGATACCTTGAGGCGTAATATAAATAAAGGATTCTAATAATAATAATAATAATAATAATAATAATTAATAATAATAATAATAATAATAATAATAATGTGTATCTAGGCCTCCGGAGCCCTTAGAACAGGGGTGGGCAACATGAGGCCCGCGGGCCGGATGCGGCCCGCGAACCGATGCTGCCTGGCCCGCTGTCCCCCACCAGTGTGCAATGACAAGCGGCCTGACTGGCTGAGCCGCTTGTCATTGCGCTACAGAGCTCTGAGACGCGGCGCCGCTGAGGAAAGACCCGGTCACGTCACAGGGACTGCTGACCGGTATTTCCTCTGTGACGTCAGGCACTGGGCGGCGCTGGGGGTGGAGCCACGGCAGGATTGTGGATATGTGCCTTCTGCATCAGCGGCAGCAGCAGCGGGGCCGCACTGTCTTGTCTTTGTTTGAATGCGCTGGTAGTGTATGTAGCTGTGCGCTCAGCTCTGTGTCTGCTGAGCACACCTCTACATACATTACCCCGCATTACATCGGTGTGGCCAGCACTCATTGTCTGCCCCCTCTTCGCTGGGTCATCAGATGTCCGCACTCCACAGGTGACATTAGCGGCAAGGCGATGCAGCTGCATGGGCACATGCTCCGCCTCCCTTCCCCAGCTCACTGATCAGCGCTGCCTCCTCCTCAGGCAGCTTGGCGCCACCACCTCCTCCTACTACGGGGAAACAGGATCCTGCAAGGTGAAAAATCACACACTCATGTCATGGGCATGAGTGTGTGGGGGACAAGTGATGTATTGTTGCTTTGGTTAAAAATTATTGGTATTTTGTACATTATATTAGTGTGGCTGTGGATGTCACCAGCCTTGAACTGCTTGCTCGCTCTCTCTCTCGGACTCTGCTTGCCTAATGTGTAAAAAGGGGGGCTCTGCTGCCGTAATGTGTAAAAAAGGGGGACTCTGCTGCCGTAATGTGTAAAAAAGGGGGAATTTGCTGCCGTAATGTGTGAAAAAGGGGGGCTCTGTTGCCATAATGTGTAAAAAAGGGGGACTCTGCTGCCGTAATGTGTAAAAAAGGGGGACTTTGCTGCCGTAATGTGTAAAAAAGGGGGACTTTGCTGCCGTAATGTGTAAAAAGGGGGACTCTGCTACTGTAATGTGTAAAAAGGGGACTCTGCTACTGTAATGTGTAAAAAGGGGACTCTGCTACTGTAATGTGTAAAATTGTCTTGTATTGTATATACAAGATACTTTGTGTGTGGCCCTCGAATATTCACTGGAAGTGTTAAGCGGCCCCCCAGCTGAAATAATTGCCCACCCCTGCCTTAGAAGTATGTAAATTATGAAAAATTGCAGATGCCACCACATTAGCTGTATTTCGCAATCAGGCCCTATCTATGAATCTGAACTGAAGTTATCTTCATTTTTCTATAGAGCTCTGCGGAAACTGTAGAAAACACCAAAATTGCCTTGCAGATTGACAATTCTAAATGGGCTACTGATGACTTTAGAAACAAGTAAGTAAGTATAAGACTACTATAAGTTTGTAAATTACAGGGGGGAAGTGAAAGAAAAAAGGAGAAGGAGGTAAGAAAAAGGGAAACTATGGTATAACAATGGGGCTATGTACTAAGTATTGGAGAGAGATAAAGTGGACAGAGATAAAGTACCAGCCAATCAGCTCTTAACTGCCATGTTACAGGCTGTGTTTAAAAAGTGACAGGATCTGGTTGGTACTTTATCTCCAACCAATGTATCTCTCTCCAAGGCCTAGTACATAGATCCCTAAGTGTATTATATTGTGTGTTCAGGGCTGCCATCAGAACTTGTGTGGCCCAATACAAATGAAAAAGGCAGGACCCCCGCCTCCTCGGTTCCTCAGCCCCAAAAGTCCCCCCAAAAGTCAGGTTTGTCACCCATTCAGGCATTACTCTTTTGATCTGCAGCCACCAGCCGTGGTGTGAGGTACAGCAGCACAGATATGGGAAGAGGGCAGATGCTCACATGGAGAGTGGCACACTAGGGTAAATGGCACAAAGACACAGATAGGAAGGGAGCAGAGCTACAGATAGGAAGTGGGCAGAAGCACATATATGAAGAGATGGGACAAAGGCACAGATCTAGGGGATGCTCAGACACAGCCATGGGTAGAGCAGAGACATAGTTATGAGCGGGCAGAGACACAGATGTGGGGAGGAGGCAGATATTTGGGGGCATAGATACAAATATATAATGGGGGGGACACAAATATATATTGGGGGGGGGGTGGCGCTTCTAAACTTACCATAATAATCTGCCCCTGCTGCAGTTCCTTCTGAAGTTCTGATTCACAGTATGCTTATGCAGTGCTGGCTGGAGAGTGATATGTGTGTGACTCATTGCTCAGCTTAGCTGTGTGGTGAGTCATTCATATCACCCCCAGCTGTCCGGCCCGAGACTACAGTCCCGGCATTCCATAACTGGTGGTGGCCTTGTGTGCTTTAGATTCAAAGGATACATTTTACAGTATATGCTAGAGGTGTGTGGTATGGTATGCCGGCGTCCGGGCTCCCGGCGACCAGCATACCGGCGCCGGAAGCCCGACCGCCGGCATACCGTCAGCGTGGCGAGCACAAATGAGCCCCTTGCGGGCTTGCTGCGCTCGCCACGATGTGCTCGCTACGCTGCGGGCATGGTGGCGTGCTACGCGCGCCACGCTATATATTCTCCTTCCAGGGGGGTCGCGGACCCCACAAGGGAGAAAAACTGTTGGTATGCCGGCTGTTGGGATTCCGGCACCGGTATACTGTGCGCCGGGATCCCGACAGTCGGCAACCTGAAGACCACCCGTGCTAGAGTATACTGATACATGTAAGTCTGAGATCATAAGATTCTTAAAATGTCATTAACTGAGATCTCAAGTTCTGATGATGCATTTGATTCTAAAAGTAAACCTGTCTTCTAAACCATACATTGGCTCTGTTCAATGCTTGATCATAAATGGAAATCTCTCTTAGGGGCTAATTCAGACCTAATTGCTGCTGTGCATTTTCGGCTGTCTTAGCCCTGATTGACAGGCAGAGGCGGTCGCTGGGCGGGAGGGGGCAAGCCTGCGGCATTTGGCCACCGTTTAGGGTGTACGGTCCAGGCAACGCAGGCGTGCCCGAACCGTTGGGGGGCCGCAGTAGCTGCGTGACATCACACGCGCAGCAACGAGTAGCTCCCTGCCAGCGTGCAGGAGCTGCTCTGGCTGGGAGCTACTCTTACAGTACAAAAGCATCGCCACTGTGCGATACTTTTGTACTTGTACAACGGGGTAGGGCTTGACATGGGGGGCGGACTAGCCCTGTGCTGGGTGTCCCCCCGCATGTCAGGGAAGCTAATCGTAGCACATCTACAATCAGGTCTGAATCACCCCCTTAGTCCCCTGTGCATAGACCTGATCTGATGCTTGTGTAATCACTGATTTCTTTCATTGCCATATGAACATTTTGCAGATCTACCCACCAGCTATGTCTGCACTTCCACGTGTGCCTGGATCAGTCTCATAGTGTTAGTAGCTTAACAGACATGGGCCATCATTCCGAGTTGATCGCACCAAGCAACTTTTTGCTGCTGGTGCGATTAACTAATCTCCACCTATGGGGGAGTGTATTTTAGCATAGCAGGGCTGCGATCGCTTGTGCAGCCCTGCTATGCTAAAAAAGTTTCCTGCAAAACAAGACCAGGGTAAGAGTTACTTACCCAGTGCGACGGCTCCAGCAATGTAGGTCCCGGTCCTGACGTCAGACATCCACCCTCCAAACGCCTTGACATGCCGGCATTGGACTCACCACGTCTGGAAAACAGTGAATATCCGCCCCGGAATGCCTCCCGCCTGTCCATCTTCTTGCGATCGCCGCTGCGATCACATTTGTCGCTGGTGGCGTCGTTGCCCGTCAACAACGCGCATGCGCAATACGCAATGCACATTTCTGACCCGTTCGCACCGCAGTGAAGAACCGCTGCGTCCGAACGGGTCGGAATGACCCCCATGATGTTCCATGAAAGCTTTGTACAAAATGAGTATTAGCATAACTTTTGAAAATATAGCAGTAAATATTGTCAGTGATAACAACAGCTAATATGATTGACACTGTTCAGTTATACAAAATAAATTATTGGTAAGTTGATTTGGCAGCAGATCATTTCAATTGAAAAAGTACTTTGTCTGTCCGACAATGGCCCTCATTCCGAGTTGATTGATCGCTAGCAGAGCAGCGATCAGATAGTCGCCGCCCACGGGGGAGTGTATTTTTGCTTTGCAAGTGTGCGATCATATGTGCAGCCGAGCATTACGAAAACGTTTTTTGCAGTTTCTGAGTAGGTCTGAACTTACTCAGCCCTTGCAATCACTTCAGCCTGTCCGGTTCCAGAATTGACGTCAGACACCCGCCCTGCAAACGCCTGGACACGCCTGCGTTTTCCCTACCACTCCCAGAAAACGGTCAGTTGACACCCATAAACGCCCTCTTCCTGTCAATCTCCTTGCGAACGGTTGTGCGAATGGATTCGTCGCTAGAAGCATTGCACAGCAACGTTGCTGTTTGTGCCCGTACAACGCGCGTGAGCATTGTGGTGCATACGCATGCGCAGTAGTAACCTGATCGCTGTGCTGCGAAAAATGGCAGCGAGCGATCAACTCGGAATGAGGGACAATATTATTTTTGTTTACGAAAAACATTATGTGATATTCAGCAATTGTGGCTTAGAAATTCAAGCTATTATGGGACTAGGGATGACATTTATCGAAGTTTGGATACAGATAAAGTGGAGACAGATAAAGTACCAGCCAATCAGCTCATGGATGCCATGTTACATGCCATGTTTGAAAAATGACAGCAGCTGATTGGTTGTTACTTTATCTCTCTCCATTTTCTCTCTCCAAGCTTTGATAAATCTTCCCTAAGGAATCTTAGCACTCACAGTCTGTCTATCGTTGTTCACCAGAACTTATCCTGGAAGATGTCTTGCCGGGTGTGATACTGTATACCGGCATTTGGGATGCTGGCTGTCATAAGACCGACACTGGCACCCTGATGCTCATTATTCCTAAAGGGGTCGGGTAAGTATTTTTACTCTCCCCAACCTCCCTAACCCTCCTTTTCTACAGCCAATCCCTAACCATGCAGCCTAACCCTAACCCTCCCTGGTTGTGCCTAAACCTAACACCCCTCCCTGCAACCTAACCCTAAGCCTCCCTTCTCTGCAGCCTAACCCTCCCTCGCAGCCTATATGTAACTCCCCCAGGGGCTTAACTAGTGCTGTGCAGAGTCTGCTGCGCCCACAGCGCAATTTCCCTGTGTGTGCAGTGTCAGGACCTGCCCCAATATCCCACGATGTGCCGAGACTACAGTGGTATCACTGGTCGCTGTACATTATATAATTGAGCAGTCAGCGCTGGGCAGTGTTGGTGGCCGAGTCTCTCCCCCATATGCTGCATTCCTATCCCCTCTCTTGTCCTGCAGTGTACAAAGGGAGTTCTGGGTCAGGAGCTGGCAGTAGCACAAAAGGGAGAACTAATGTAATCGTCTACACACACACTACACTTCAGTACACTACAGTACACCACACTACACCACACTACACTACACTGCACTACACTACACTACACTACACTACACTACACTACACACTAAGGGTAGGGGGAATATAAGGGGCTCTACCTGCTGTGATGTGTATAGGTGGCTCTGCCTAGTGTAATGTGTATAAGGGGCTCTACCTGACGTAATGTATATAAGGGCTTTACCTGGTGTAATGTATATAAGGGGCCTTACCTGGCATAATGTGTGTAAGGGACTCTACCTAGCATAATGTGTGTAAAGTACTCTACCTGGCATAATGTGTGTAAGGCACTCTACCTGGCATAATGTGTGTAAGGCACTCTACCTGGCATAATGTGTATAAGGGGCTCAACCTGGTGTAATGTGTATAATGTGCTCTATCTGGCGTAATGTGTGTAAGGGGCTCTACCTAGCATAATGTGCATAATGTGCTCCACCTGGTATAATGTGTGTAATGTGCTCTACCTGGCATAATTGAAGGGACACTGCGCTTGCTGTGAGGAAAGAGTACAAAAACCAAATAAAATAATGTGAATATTTATTACTAAAAATGATTAATAAAATATTTTCTTATAAAATTATCTCAAAATTCAATTCATAAAAAATACATATGTAATATCTGACAACTGCAGTTAGAGCATGAATTGGAATGGAATAGTCACCCCTTTGGAATTCTGGATTCCACATCCATGATGAAATGGTAATATAAAAGCGAAGTGTCCTGTTCCTTGAATGTGACCTATTTGGAAAAGTACAATCACGAGTTGGATCTGGTGGGTCCTGGCTGTATGTTGCTGTCCAGGCTAGGCAAATGTGTGGTCCTGGTATTGGCAGACGGCACTGCTGTGGCAAAGGGAGTCCCTTGTAGCCGGATTCACAGCTCCATTGGAATGGCCCAGAAATGCATATCCATACGTGGTAAAATTATGAGGTCTGGTCCAGGTCACATAAGTCAAAGATGGAATCCAAATGCAGGATGTGGAAGATGTATAGTCCAATTGTGTCCAAGGGGTGCAGGTATCCTGACGCGTTTCGCTGAGGGGGTTCCCAGATTTTTCAAAGGACCTTGACGTACGTTTCACCATGGGGGGGCTGTCTCCCCGGCATCTCAACTACTTGCGCATAGCAGGACACCTGACTCACAGGTTCCGTATGGTGCACCTCGGTCTCCCATGACAGGGATGTATTTACTTTTCATTTGATGGTTATCTTCAACCTTGTTCTATGCTAATGTGACTGTGCACCTCTAGCATGCTGCTTAACCCACAGGATGCCTTTGTGCGTCACATGCAATCCGTTTATATGCTTTCAATTGCAACAAGTTTCCTGCATGTTTATGCATATGAAGTGCTTTTAGAGTAATTTTCTGAATAGGTATTATGTTCGGCAGCTGTTCTTTCAATAATCAGTTATTGATATGCTTAAAATTCTCCTATTACAAACACAGCTTAGATTTTTGTTCTTTCCAGCATCAGCAGTTATCTTGTTGATAAAAAGTATCAATGCGTTTCTCTTTGAATGCTAAACATGTACTGCTATATGTCTTGAACAAGATCTTATTGAACTGTCACATTTAATAAGTAATTAGTAACAAATTGTATGAGCAGGATACCATATGTATGAATCAGGATTGTTACTACTGATTACAGAAAGGCCGTTTTTTGGAGCATAGCCAACTGTTTAACTTTGATACATGAGCCTACAATATATACAGCAGAATTTTAACACAACTGCTTCTTTTTACATATTCCATTACTGGGACTATTGCTGTGTAGTAGTTCTTTAGTTCTCTCATTGACTGCGCTGGTATTACACCGTCAGCCGACAGCAGAAATGAAATCTACATGCTAAGACCCAGGTGATCTCTCTGCACTTCCATTGGCTGGTACAAGTACAGATCTCTCACCCTGTATTCAATGCGTAAGCAAATGCGTGGCAGCAGAATCTGGAAAAGACCACTCAGTAGCCATGCCTGCCTTCCTTCCTTTATAAATATTTTGATGCGCATCAATTATTAATATTACGCATCCATTGAGGGCATTGAACCTGAACCTGTGAATCTTTTTATTATATATATATATATATATATACATATATGTATATGTTGTTGTGTCCATATTTTGCCTTTTTAGAATTTTTTGTGAGCTTTCTAAACTCACTTTTATTGGACTGATTAAAAGTTAAGTTTTATTATTTTTGTTGCACAGACCGTAACCTGGTAGATGTAGGAACAGTTAGAGTGCTCCTTAAAGAGAGTCTGGTGCCGCTCTTGACCTGCATTTTTTTTTTTTTTTTTGTGTGTGTACAGAATAACTTAAAAAAGACAGGCAGACTCACTGGAATCAACCAAATCAGTCCAATGACTGCATCTGGCAGGTTATTGCATTTCTCTCCATGAGTGACCTTTATAACAGTAAACATTTGCAGTGTTTTATAACAAGCAGCAGAGCTCTGAGCTCTGGGCTCCAACGCTACAACAGTTGATGGTAGAATTGTGGCACATATTAACCACCAGTATTGGAGGAATAGGGACACAAAGCAGAAACCCATACCAACATTGAGAAAGCATATAAACCTTACACAGAGAGTGTCCTGGTCCCAGTGCTCTGAAGCAGTCATTCAGTACAAACCACTTTGCCATTGTGCAAATACTTGTGCTAAAATATACAGTACCTTCAGCCTGCATGAAAAATGGTCACGCTTCTGACACTGTGATTATGGATTGCCGTCTGCTCTAAAATCCTTGGTATGATACAGTATGTTAACATAGTAACATAGTAGTAACATAGTATCTAAGGTTGAAAAAAGACAATTGTCCATCGAGTTCAACCTATTTGTGGTCTCCTATGCACGATTATTTTGTATAAAATTTTGACTGAAGTTGATGACTGCCGTTACATTTTACCCCTCTTTTTTATAATAACCATAGTGCGTGACTATGCCCCGTAACCCTGGATATCATTATCCAGTAGGAATTTATCTAACCCATTCTTAAAGGTGTTGACTGAGTCGGCCATTACAACTCCCTCAGGCAGGGAATTCCAAACACGTATCGTCCTTACCGTAAAAAAGCCTTTACGCCGTATTGTGCGGAATCTCCTCTTCTCTAACCTGAGCGAGTGTCCACGAGTTCTCTGTGTTGATCTAACCAAAAACAGGTCCTGTGCAAGATCTGTATATTGTCCCCTTATATAGTTGGAAATGTTGATCATGTCCCCTCTTAATCACCTCTTTTCCAGTGTAAACATGCCTAGTCTTGCAAGCCTTTCCTCGTATTCCAGCATCTCTATACCCTTAATTAGTTTGGTCACCCGCTTCTGAACCTTTTCTAGCTCCAGGATATCCTTTTTGTAGTAAGTTGTTAGTATGTTGACCAACTAAGAAGCAGCGCTTCCATGAAACGTGAAACAAGTTTATGCGATTCCTCATCATGATATATTTGGTGCTCTTCGATGTTCTATGGATAAAATTGAACCACTAACCTGTAACAACTATTTAATTAACTACTGGTGTTAAAGAACTGTTACTGATAATTCATTTGGTGAAACCTGCATTAATTTAGATTTTACTCTTATTCTTATAGTATTAATTGTCTCTTTCCCAAACAATAGGCTTGATATTGAATTTAAGCTGAGGAATCATGTTCAGGCAGATGTAAATGGACTTAACAAAGTCCTGGAGGGAGTAAATAAGGAAAAATGTGACCTTGAAATGCAGTTTCAAGAGCTCCAGGAGGAACTAAAACAAATGAAGAAAAACCACGATGAGGTAATGTTTGCTGATGTAGCCAGTGTTGTTTCCAGTGTGCTTATTCATAGGATCAGGAGATGTCACAGTAAATACATAAACAATAAACATTAGTCCTTATACAGTCCACTAAAACTATTATATAATGCTAGAAAAGTGAAGCACACATTTTAAGCTTTTAAGGGGATTGATCATACCAGGTAAATTTCATGATAGAAGACAAGATCTGACAGCACTGAGGAGGAAGGAGGCATAATATATATGGGTATGAGCTGATCATGATGCTCACGTCCACTCATGCCTCATTGGGGTTCTATGGACACTGGTGGTGGGGGGAAATTCCACTGGGGCTCTATTACAACTAGGGGGTGGGGGTAATGCCACTGGGAAATAGTGCCGCTGTGGGTTGGCAGGCACCATTACAATGGGTGCCTACGGAGGGGGGTTCAAATAAACACCCATTTTAAAAAATATGTTCTACAAGTAATAAAATGGCAAAAAAAAAAAACATTTTCTAACTGCTAAGTGTACTTTGGGGAAATAATTATCCAGTTAAGTGCCTAGTCAATTTTGTCCTATGTGCTTTGTGCCCGTGATGAAGGTGGTTACATAAAAAAACTGAAAAATTCTCCTTGTGTAAGTACTCAACCTCCGCACACTTTTACTAATACACATTTCTCTTACATCCTAGAGGATGCTAGAGTCCACATTAGTACCATAAACAGGTCCACTAGGAGCCATGGGCACTTTAAGAGATTAATAGTGTGGGCTGGCTCCTCCCTCTATGCCCCTTTTACCAGATTCATTTTAGAAAATGTGCCCGGAGGAGCCATTCACAGCTAGGGGAGATCCTAGGAGTTTTCTTAGTTTTTTAAAATTTTATTAGAACATTAGGTACAGGAAGACTGCTTGAAACAGCCTTCCTGCTTCGTGGGACATGGGGAGGAGTAGGAACCAACTCTAGAAGTTAATGGTTCTCTATCTCCGCTGACAGGACACTGAGCTCCTGAGGGTGATGATCGTAAGCCCACGAGGCGACCACTCACTCCCGCAGCATGGCCGCCACCCCCTAACAGAGCCAGAAGATAGAAGGTGGTGAGTAAAGCGCCGGCGTCCCAGTTAGCGGGTCACCGACGGGTATGGCGGCACAAGGGTGGGAGCGCAGCTCTGACATGCTGCGCTTCAGGAAGGCTCAGCAACACTTAGTGTAGGCGCTTGGAGGGGCGTCATGGGCCAGTGCGGTCACCCTAAACTGGTCACAGATGCTAACAGGGGCTAATCCCGCTGTTAGCATAGATGCCGCCGGCCAGTATAATTAAATTTGTGCGGGAAGCCGCATGCCATTACAGGGGGCGGAGCTTCTCCTCAGAGCGGATCCAGCATTCACCAGCACCATTTTCCTCCCTGCAGACATACAAGAAGACGCTGACAGGGAGCGCTGACTCCCCAGATAACTCCAGTTACTGCGGTACCAGGGTCTTATAGACAGGGGGGAGTGCATTGTTAGTAATAATCAACCTATTAAGGTTGGTTACTCAGCGCCGGGCTTTTATCATAATAATTGCTCACTAGGGTGCTATGTGGCTGGCTCCTTAGGATCTGTGACTCTCTGAAGGTACTCTGGGGGAAACTGTAGCTGACATTTTCGTGTGTGTGTGTGTATATATCCCACATCACCATGTCTAAGGACTCTGTGTCCTGTGCTGCAGAGTGTTTATCTTCTCCTGAGGAGTTTATTCCATGTACTCAGGACTGCAATATACTGTCTCAACCTTCTGAATCAGAAACCCCATGGGTGGATTCCTTAAGGGGAATGATAGCCCAGATTTCTACAAGGTTGTCACATACTGAGAAATAGACGCAGTTTTTGAGGAAATCGGTGGAGCGGTTACAGTATTTGGCCCCCACTACTTCATCAAAAACCCCACCTACATACCCACAAAAGCATACACTTGCCCAGATAATGCAAGCTGACACTGATACCAACTCTGATACAGGGGACGGTGATGGGGATATGCATCCCTGGCTAAAGGAATCTTATTTCACAGAAAGTAAGACATCCTCGCTTACCTTTCCGGCTTCCAAGGAATTAAACTCTTTATTTGAAAAATCCTGGGAAAACCCAGAGAAAAAATTCCAGATCCCAAAAAGGGTTCTCATTGCTTTTCCTTTTCCTGAAGAGGATAGGAAAAAGTGGGAAAACCCACCTATAGTTGACGCATCTGTATCTAGGTTGTCAAAAAAGGTGGTTTTACCTGTTCCTGGTTCAACCGATTTAAAAGAACCGGCTGACCGTAAGATTGAGACTACACTATACACAGCTAATGGCGTTGCTTTACGGCCCACTATTGCTTGTGCGTGGATTTCTAAAGCCATAGTAAAGTGGTCAGGTACATTGCTAGAGGACTTAGGTACTATGGATAGAAGTGACATTGATTTGTTCTGACCATGAAAGACCTTGGCATGCTGAATGCACAACCTTCTTCTCTGGTGGTCTTGGCATGCAGAGGACTCTGGCTACGCCAATGGACTGCGGATGCGGAATCCAAAAGAAGTGTGGAGAACCTACCCTTCACAGGTCAGGCTCTGTTTGGGGATGCTTTGGATGCATGGATCTCCACGGCAAATGCGGGTTAGTCAACCTCTCTTCCCTCAGCAGCACCAATGGCTAGGAAATCTTATCCTTCGCCTACACTGCAGTCCTTTCAGACCGCAAAATTTAAGAAATCCAAACCCCATCCCACCTTCTTTAGAGGAGGTCGGGGAAAGTCCAGAAAACCTGCACCATCAGGTTCCCAGGAACAGAAACCAGGTTCTACTTCCTCAAAATCTTCAGCATGATGGTGGACCTCCCAGCCTGGAGGTTGGGCAGGTGGGAGCGAGACTAAAAGCTTTCAGCCATGTTTGGGCGTCATCATGCCAAGACCCCTGGGTAAAGGATATTGTGGCCCAGGGATACAGACTGGGGTTTCAAGAACTCCCACCTCACAGATTCTTCAAACCAGGCTTACCAGTTTCACTGACAGACAGCGCTATTCTACAGGAAGCCAAACAAATGTCATTGTTCCTGTTCCACTCCACCTATAACACAAGGGTTATTACTCAAACCTCTTTGTGGTACCGAAACCGGATGGTTCGGTAAGGCCAATATTAAACCTAAAGTCATTGAACCCCTACTTGAGGGAATTCAAATTCAAGATGGAGTCTCTGAGAGCGGTGATCTCAGGTCTGGAGGAGGGGGGAATTCCTGGTATGCCTGGATATCAAGGATGCATACCTTCACATTCTGATCTGGCCGCATCACCAGGCTTATTTCAGATTTGCGCTGCTGGATTGTCACTATCAGTTCCAGGCACTGCCTTTTGGCCTCTCCACAGCACTGAGAGTGTTCACCAATGTCATGGCAGAGATGTTTTTACTCCTCCGCAGGCAAGGAGTGAACATAATTCCATATCTGGATGATCTGCTGATAAAGGCAAACTCCAGGATCATGGGTGGATCCTGAACCTTCCAAAGTCACATTTGGAGCCGACAAGGAGACTGCCCTTCCAAGGGATGATACTCGACACGGAAGTGCAGAGGGTGTTTCTGCCAGTAGAGACAGCGTTGGTGATCCAATCAATGGTACGGGATGTCCTGAAGCAGGCCCGGGTATCGGTTCAGCAGTGCATTCGCCTTCTGTGGAAGATGTTGGCCTCTTAAGAGGCTCTTCAGTACGGAAGATTCCATGCGAGGTCCTTCCAACTGGATCTCCTAGACAAATGGTCGGGATCACACCTTCACATGCACCAGCGGATACGCCTGTCGCCAAAAGCCAGAATTTCACTCCTCTGGTGGCTGCAAACTTCTCATCTACTCAAGGGCCGCAGGTTCGGGATTAAGAATTGGATCCTTCTAACCACGGATGCAAGTCTCAGAGGTTGGGGAGCGGTCACCCAAGGGGAAAACTTCCAAGGCAAGTGGTCAAGTCTGGAATCCATCCTTCCGATAAACATTCTGGAACTACGGGCCATATACAATGGCCTTCTACAAGCGGCTCATCTTCTGTAAGATCAGGCCATTCAGATTCAGTCGGACAATGTAACAGCAGTGTCCTACATAAACCGACAGGGCGGAACGAAGAGCAAATCGGCAATGTCAGAGTTAACAAGAATCCTCCTCTGGGCAGAAAGGCACGCAGTGGCGCTGTCAGCAATCTTCATTCCGGGAGTGGACAACTGGGAAGCGGACTTCCTCAGCAGACACGATCTCCATCCAGGAGAATGGGGCCTCCACCCGGAGGTGTTCGCAGAGGTAACAAGCCGATAGGGTGTACCTCAGATAGACATGATGGCCTCTTGCCTCAACAAGAAGCTTCGGAGGTACTGTTCCAGGTCAAGGGACCTGCAAGCAGTGGCAGTGGACGCCCTGATAACTCCGTGGGTGCTCCAGTCAGTGTATGTGTTACCTCCACTTCCACTCATCCCAAGGATTCTCAAACTAATAAAAAGAACAAGAGTTCAGGTGATCATCATTACTACAGACTGGCCAAGAAGGGCTTGGTACGCGGATCTTCTGGAATTACTGCTGGAGGATCCGAGGCCTCTTCATCTTTGAAAGGACCTTCTCCAACAGGAGCCGTTCGCCTATCAAGACTTACCATGGCTATGTTTGACGGCATGGAGATTGAACGCCAGATCTTAGCTCGGAAAGGCATTTCGAGAAAGGTCATTCCTACCCTGATACAGGCTAGGAAGGGAGTAACGTCAAAACATTACCATCGCATTTGGAAAAAGTATGTGTCTTGGTGTGAATTTAATAAGTTTCCTACGGTGGAAATTCAACTTGGTTGGTTGTAGACCTAAGCTTGGGCTCCATCAAGGTCCAGATTTAGGCCTTGTCCATTTTCTTCCAGAAACAATTGGCGGCTCTTCCTGAGGTTCAGAAGTTCTTGAAAGGGGTTCTGCATATGCAACCACCCTTTGTGCCTCCTACGGCACCTTGGGATCTTAATGTGGTGCTGCAGTTCCTGCAATTGGATTGGTTTGAGCCTTTACAGGACGTGAACGTCAAGTTTCTTACTTGGAAGGTGGTCACTCTGTTGGCATTGGCGTCTGCTCGACGTGTGTCAGAATTGGGGGCATTGTCATGCAAGAGTCCCTACTTGATTTTCCATGAGGATAGAGCTGAGCTCAGAACGTGTCAGCAATTTCTTCCAAAGGTTGTGTCGGCTTTTCATATCAACCAACCTATTGTGGTGCCAGTGGCTACTGACTCCTCAATTACCTCAAAGTCCTTGGATGTTGTGAACTTCTCGTCACAGGAATTCGAACGCTCTGTTTGTCCTTTATTATCCCAACAAGGTTGGGTGTCCTGCTTCTAAGCAGACAATTTCTCACTGGATTAGGTTCACTATCTAGCATGCTTATTCTGCAGCAGGCTTGCCGTGTCCAAAATCTGTTAAGGCCCTTTCTACTCGTAAAGTGGATTCTTCCTGGGTGGCTGCCCGGGGTGTCTCGGCTTTACAGCTTGGCCGAGCAGCTACTTAGTCAGGGTCGAACACGTTTGCTAAGTTCGGCAAGTTTGATACTTTGGCCTCAGAGGACCTAAAGTTTGGTCAAGCAGTTCTGCAGGAACCTCAGCACTCTCCCTCCTGTACTGGGAGCTTTGGTACATCCCCATGGTACTACAATGGACCCCAGCATCCTCTAGGACACAAGAGAAAATAGGATTTTAATTACCTACCGGTAAATCCTTTTCTCGTAGTCCATAGAGGATGCTGGGCGCCCGCCCAGTGCTTCATATTCCTGCATTGTTACTTGGTTCAGTTTGTTAGTTCAGCCATTTCCTTTTGTTGTACATGTGAGCTGGTGTGAGTCTCACCACTATCTGTGTATTTCCTTCTCTCGAAGTATGTCCATCTCCTCGGCCACAGTTTCTAGACTGAGTCTGGTAGGAGGGGCATAGAGGGAAGAGCCAAACCAAACTATTAAACTCTTAAAGTGCCCATGGCTCCTAGTGGACCCATCTATACCCCATGGTACTAATGTGGACCCCAGCATCCTCTACGGACTACGAGAAAAGGATTTACCGGTAGGTAATTAAAACCCTATTATTTGCTACAATACCAGCATTACATCTGGTGGGATAAGTTTCTACCAAATTTATTTGGGAGGTATTTTTGCCTAGATCTGCTCCAGGTTGTTCTGGTTGGTTAAATGATGCTTGTGGATTGCGATTTTCAAATAGTGCAACAGAGTCTCAGTTGGATTAAGATCTGGACTTTAACTTGTTCATTGTACAACATTCACATTTTTATTATTTACTTAAATCAATCTTGCTTTGGCCTTGTGCTTGGTATCATTGTTCTGCTGAAAGGAACTTTGGGGGTAATTCAGATATGATCGCTAGGGTGTGTTTTTTGCATCCCTGCGATCGGGTAGTCGCCTCCTACAGGGGGAGGGTATTTGCTGTGTGCAGGTGTGCAATCGCATTTGTTGGAGAGCTGCACAAACTCATGTCTTTGCTCAGCCCAGGACTTACTCAGCCGCTGCGATGATCAGGGCCGGAGTTGACGTCAGAAATCCTGCCACCAAACGCCTGCTCCCTCCTGCGTTTTCCCGGACACTCCTACAAAATGGTCAGTTGCCACCCACAAACGGCCTCTTCCTGTCAGTCACCTTGCGATCGACCGTGCGATCACTTTTTTTCGCACCATCCCGTCACTATGCACCGATGCCTGGTGCAGTCGTCTGATGCTCTGGTGCATTGCGTTGCATACACATGCGCAGTACAGACCTGATCGCCTGCTGTGCAAAGACGCAGAGCAGCGATCAGATCTGAATTACCCCCTTTCTCCCTAGCTTTAGTCATCCAGCAGACTGAAGCAGGTTGTCTTGCAGTATCTCCATGTGTATTGCACCATCCACTGGTTCATTCATTTTAACAAGATGCCCAGTCCCTGCTGAAAGAAAGCAACACCACAACATGAAGCTGTCACCTAATATTTTACTGCTGGAGTAGTGTTTGCTGAGAAATAGGCAGTTAGGTTTGTGACATACATAGTATACATACCATATTTAATTGGAGTCAAAATGCTCAATTTTTGTGTCTTCTAACTGCAAAACCATATCCCAATTTTTAGTTGTTTCACTCTCTGCTTTCTGGCAAATTCCAGGTGTGCTTTGTTATAATTTTTCTTTAGTAATGCCTTGTTCCTAGCCACCCTCCCTCTTTGGTCTTCACTTTCACAGCTTTCCTTCAGATTTACAGTATGTCCAATTTTATTTGACATAAGGGTTGAAAGCTGACTTTTTTAATGATTGACAGGTAGCGGTTAATTGAAAACCAATTGTTAGGGCAGTAGCTTTTATTTGCACAGGGGTTGACTAATTATGCAACCAGAGTTTTTCAGTGTTTATTTAAAAAATAAATAAACAAAATCTGCAGGCAAATTTACTGTCTGGAACAATCTATGTAAGTGTCATTTATAATGCATACAAAGCTGTTGACATTTTAGAGCAGTGATGGAGAACCTTCGGCCCTCCAGCTGTTGTTGAACAACACATCTCAGCATGCTCTGCTTCAGTTTTAGCATGGCCAAATAACAAAACTGTAGCAGGGCATGCTGGGATGTGTAGTTCAACAACAGCGGGAATGCCAAAGGTTCCACATCACTGTTTTAGAGGTTACATATTTTTGCAACTTTTACCTTCCCCTCCTCTCATGACTTTATTTTGTTTTGATAGCCTACTGTGAAAATAGTTCCTAACAGATGGTGGCACTTATGCATAGGCTATTTGGCAGACAGGAGAAGTTTATATGCCCGAGTCCTTAGTTTAATTGGTAACTGCATGGAACTTTGTGCTGAGCTCAGAAACTTCAGATAGTGGACAAAGTAATGGTGGAATAGCTAGTCATTTGATTGAGAGTAATCTCTAGTGATGAAACTTGCATTTACTCCATACA
Source organism: Pseudophryne corroboree (assembly GCF_028390025.1). Lineage (NCBI taxonomy): Eukaryota > Metazoa > Chordata > Amphibia > Anura > Myobatrachidae > Pseudophryne > Pseudophryne corroboree. The sequence continues at coordinate 359,393,593 of NC_086446.1, read as the reverse complement.
GCCCAGCAAGGCCAAAGAGAGTGGCATTGGGTGCAGGTACTTTCAGAGGGTGTAGCCTAATCAGGGGGAGAAGCATGACCATTCCTTGTTTAAAAAAAAACCTTAAAAATATAATTTAGGAGGCAGACGAGGGACACACACCATGTGTTCCTCAGCCACAGCCAGAATCTTCCTAGACCCACTACAGCCCAGCACACAGCACAGCAGCTGTAGCGACAGACTGCTCACTGCTGTGGGTGAAGGAGGAGCCGTCCTAAACCCTGTCGGCCCCTCCAACGAGCCCTCCAGTGCAACCCAGTGAGTTGTATCTGATGGGAAATGGTGACACCTCAAACCTAATGGGATAGGACTTTTATGGAAATATATGTTTTGACTGGAGTCCTCTTATACTAAAATGTAAAATTCATGACTACATTGCTGAAGATTGTATCCTACAAATGTCTTCCTAACTAATGTGTAGAAAGATGCTTTTCCCTTGGAAGTATGTTATTTAATCTGAATATTTCTAGGAGGTAAACTCCCTGCAAGGTCAGTTGGGAGCCACGGTGAATGTGGAGCTGGACGCTGCTCCAGCTGAAGACCTGAACAGAGTCCTGACGGAGATTCGTGCAGCATATGAAAGCCTGATGGAGAGGAACATGATCGATGTTGAAGTTATGTTCCAAGCAAGGGTACCCATCTTTTATAGTATAAATGATGTATGTTTGATTTTGCTACACTTTTGCTCCTCTAATACACAAATATGGGATCTATAAGTAAAACAAAAATAGCTAATTTTATTTCATTAAAAACATAACAAGAATACAGTATATGTAAAAACTCATAAAATATGTTCTTGTATATAGGTGAGTAGAGATGCCATTATTTACATGTGAAGAGTAGTGAGGTTACAGTTCTCAGGTAATCTATGTCTTTATATTGAAAGAATTCTGAGGGAAAATGCATAGCAAGAATTAGTGTGGCAAAACACAATTGAATGTAAATGTAACTTCATATGAGCGACTTATTTTGTTTCAATTTGAAACTTGTGCTAAAAAAGTGTAATAGAATTCACATTGTATAATAGCACTCAACATGTGGTCTTGTACATTTCTAGGATCATGGAATACTTTGACATATTTTAGCACACATATAGTGGGCCTTATTTAGGTTTGTTAGCAAACCAAAAAAGTTAGTAATCGGGCAAAACTATGTAGCACTGCAGGTGCGGCAGATGTAATGTGCAGAGAGAGTTAGATTTGGGTGGGGTGTGTTCAAACTGAAATCTACAGCAAATTGCAGTGTACAAATTAAGCAGCCAGTATTTACCATACACAGAAACAATATAACCCACCCAAACCTAAATCACTTTGCACATGTTACATCTGCCCCCCTTGCTTTACAACATGGTTTTGCCCAATTGCTAACTTTTTTGGTTTGCTAATAAACCTGAATAACCCCCAATATACTGTACAGTATTTTACAATAAGATGTGCACTCGCCTCAGCCTCTTATCCTATAAACATACAAAATTCATGCTAAGATATGTATAATATTTTAAAAAGTGAGTTGAGATTTTAACACTTATGAATGGTAAATTCTGTGTTCATAGGGAATCCCAGTGTATTATAGTGTATAATTCATCGCTCCACTAAATTATAATGGATAATAGTAGTCATATCAGAACTCTATGACATGTGACCTGTTACACTTGACATAAATGCACTAATGGTAGATAGGTAACATGGTTATATCCCTTAAAGATATGCAACATACGTATCTACTAAAATAAAACACATGACAACAGGAGTTGGCTAATAACTGGGCAAATATTATTTGATAATTATTATTTTTTTTTAAATGATTAAAATTAGTATGGTGTTGGATAACAAGAACACACAACATAAAGCAAGACAGTCATGCATTCCAAACTAATACCCCTTTTTATACCTACTGAGGCGGGTCACACCCAGGAACCTGACATGGGTGCTTCCCGGCTGCGACCTACCTCAGGCCCCTTGCCGCCGCTGTTTCCAACCCAGCATATTGCCTGGTTGGTGACATCACTGGTGACGAAGCGGTGGTGACGCTTAGAGATCACATGTTCTCCAAGTGCCGCCCATCCACACAGAGTGAGCGGGAAACGGGTTACATTGTCCTGGCTTCTCATTTAGACAGCACAGCAAGCTGCGTTGAACAGGTGGTCAACCCTGCTTGCTACTCGAGTTGAAATACAGTGTTGCTCGACCCGGATTTTTCCAACTGGGCCCTTTTACACTGCACAGCAACATGGGTTATGCACGCTCTTGTGCAATAACCCATGTTAGAAGCTGGCGGTGTAAAAGGGGTATTAATCACTGGTGTTAATCACTCTCTAAGATTAGACACACTTGGATGGGACAATCATTATACATCATTGGCTGAGGAGAGTGCACCAAGATGAGGAATAACTGACAACTCATCTACACAGCCATTTTTACTGCCACCATAATGAGAAACAACATCCAAAAAGGGCAAAAGAATGACTGGTTAAGAGGTATCATTAATATGATCATGCAAAATCCACACTTTAAACTGTGATAGGCTGCCAGTCCACAACCTCATTAACACATTACTGTATAAAAGGGAAACCACTAACATCTTTGTGGTTTTATTTTGCTCTGGCTAATTCAGCCCTATGCATCAAGTACGGGTGGTACACTATCCCATAAATATTGTTGTAATTTAATAGACAATACAATACTTATTTTATGTACCACTGCCTTCTAAAATAATGAATTCACCTGTCCATACCACACACTTTCTGTTTCCATAGACTGAAGAACTGAGTTGCCAGGTTCAGTCAAGCTCAGCAGATCTACAGTCAGTTCAAATCGAGGTGCTTGATTTGAGGCGCAGCGTAAAGAATCTGGAGACTGAACTGCAGAGCCAGTTGAACATGGTATGGTCTGCACTAACATATTTGGTTCCATTACCACATTTAGATGTACAGTATTGGTGATTTCCCAACCTAAATTAATTCTGTAACATACATACTGTACAGTAGATATTTTTGAGCTGTGTTTATATTCATAAGAAATTACTATTACCTCACTGGAAACTAATTACATCACTTTGTGCATCTTGTCGCAGCTATGTCACTTGGTTCCTAACACATTTATTGGCTGCATTTTATCATTAATAACTGAAATTGTGTTTTCTCCTCATCTTGTATGTTTTGTCAATCTCGACACTAAGTTGTTATAAATGTAGCATTTTTCTTATGTTAATTCGGGTTGGGATCGATATGCCGGTCGGCGGTATACCGATATTGAGAATCCCGACAGGGAAAGGTAAGTATATTTACCTTCCCCCAATGGCCCCTAACCCTCCCTTTTAGCAGCCTCACCCACTCGCAGCTTAACCCTAACCCTCCCCAGGGGTGCCTAAACCTAACCCACCTTCCCCTCAGCCTAAACCTAATCCCCACTCCTGCAGCCTAAGATAAGATAACTGCTAGATTCTACAGAACATCAATATAGCCTAACGTATCGCTGCCTTGTGTTTGCTGGTACATATTTACAATTTTAAATTGATACATAATGACATAAAATGTGATGACTATGTCAGAATCATTCCATTACAGAAATCAGCACTTCAGGGTTCTTTGACAGAGACTGAGTCCAATTACGGCGCAGAACTTGCCCAGCTACAGAAAATGATTGACACTGTAGAGGCTGAACTAGTGGAAATACGAAATGAACTGAAACGGCAAAACTCAGCATATCGATATCTTATGGATCAGAAGAACCATCTTGAAATGGAAATCGCTACATACAAAAGCTTGCTTGATGGACAGGACAACCTGTAAGTACAATACTATACGACAGTGCCCTCATCATTAAGGTATAAAAAACATATACATTAACCATTACATAGCATACTGGTAAAGCACACAGTGCTGCTAGCATCTCTTGTTTTTTTTTCATTGCATCTAATACTGTGAATAGATAATGTTGGCATTTATTTCAAACCCCCTTTTAAATTGTGTTCTATCTATTTTCCTATTGCTTAAACACAGTAGCCGATGAGCATTAAGATGATGCATTTTCCACTGCATCCCTGTGGATTCATGGAAATGTCTGGCCAGTGATATTGGAGTGTTTGTGGTGCTGTGGGTGTGGCCAGGGGTGGATTTAGGGGTCAAGCTACGTCTTGCCACATTATTGGCTGTCATCCCTTTCCCATTCACGTCATTACCCTCTTCATTTCGGGTGCCAGTCAGGCTGCTCCAAGACCACCAAAGCAGCCCAAGCCTCAGCCTACTATGAACTCCTGGACCACAGTTTGCTGTCCATTTTCCTGCCCCCATCATTTGCTAAATTAAATATTACAAAAAATAAGTTGTAATGAAGAAAAACAAAGAATCACCCAGCCCTAAATCAGACTGGTGTGCTCCCCCCAGCAAGTGCTGCCCTTAAGCATGTGCCTCACGTGCCTAGTGGGAAATCCGCCATCTGGTGTGGCTCCACTATTTAAGCTTTGGTCTGCGCTGCTGCCCCAGGCTTCCAATCACCGCTGCAAAAGCCATACACAACACTGGTCCCAGAACAAATGATTATCACATGGTAAAGTGACATGTTATTAGCCGTGTCTGTGTTAAGCCCCATACACACTAGACAAGATTTTGAAAGATCTTACTCAGAATGGCCGATCTGAGTGAGATCTTTCACAATCTCGTCCAGTGTGTACACTAAATTACATTAACGATGAGCGATCCCGCACATTCTAAAAGATGCAGATACAGCATGGCTGTCATTCCCCCTGCTGCCACCCACCATTGCTGCCTGACCCGTCTGCATCGGCAAGTGTGTATGCACTTGCCGATGCCGCCCCCCCCCCCCCCCCACCGGGTCCCCGCCACTGCCAATATCAGCATCTGCGGGAATTGGGTAGTGTGTAGGGCCCTTGACACACTAGTCTTCCATTGCATACAAACTCTAAAAAAAATAAGATTTTAAACCTACCGGTAAATCTTTTTCTCGTAGTCCGTAGAGGATGCTGGGACTCCGTAAGGACCATGGGGATACACGGCTCCGCAGGAGACATGGGCACTTTAAGAAAGACTTTGGATCTGGGTGTGCACTGGCTCCTCCCTCTATGCCTCTCCTCCAGACCTCAGTTAGAGAAACTGTGCCCAGAGGAGACGGACAGTACGAGGAAAGGATTTTAGTTAATCTAAGAGCAAGATTCATACCAGCCACACCAATCACACCGTATAACCTGTGACATACAATCTAGTTAACAGTATGAAAACAACATATCATCGGTCCATAACCGACGAAACTATAACATAACCCTTATGAAAGCAACAACTATATACAAGTCTTGCAGAAATAGTCCGCACTTGGGACGGGCGCCCAGCATCCTCTACGGACTACGGTAAAAAGATTTACCGGTAGGTTTAAAATCTTATTTTCTCTAACGTCCTAGAGGATGCTGGGACTCCGTAAGGACCATGGGGATTATACCAAAGCTCCCAAACGGGCGGGAGAGTGCGGATGACTCTGCAGCACCGATTGAGCAAACAGGAGGTCCTCCTCAGCCAGGGTATCAAACTTATAGAACTTTGCAAAGGTGTTTGACCCTGACCAAGTAGCAGCTCGGCACAGCTGTAGTGCTGAGACCCCTCGGGCAGCCGTCCAAGAAGAGCCCACCTTCCTAGTGGAATGGGCCTTAACCGATTATGGTAACGGCAATCCTGCCGTAGAATGCGCTTGCTGAATTGTGTTACAGATCCAGTGAGCAATAGTCTGCTTTGAAGCAGGGCCGCCAACCTTGTTGGCTGCATATAGGACAAACAGTGCTTCTGTTTTTCTGATCCTAGCCATTCTGGCCACGTAAATCTTCAAAGCCCTGACCACATCAAGGGACTTGGAATCCTCCAAGTTCCGTGTAGCCACAGGCACGACAATAGGTTGGTTCATATGAAAGAATGAGACCACCTTAGGTAGGAATTGAGGACGGGTCCGCAATTCCGCTCTATCCATATGGAAAACCAGATAGGGGCTTTTATGTGATAAAGCCGCCAATTCCGAAACTCGCCTAGCCGAAGCCAAGGCTAACAACATGATCAAGTGAGATATTTCAACTCCACTGTTTGAAGTGGTTCAAACCAATGTGACTTAAGAAAACTTAACACCACTTTAAGGTCCCAAGGCGCCACCGGAGGCACAAAAGGAGGATGAATATGCAGTACTCCCTTCACAAAAGTCTGTACTTCAGGCAGAGAGGCCAATTCCTTTTGAAAGAAAATGGATAAGGCCGAAATCTGAACTTTAATGGAGCCTAACTTTAAATTCACTCCAGTCTGTAGGAAGTGAAGAAAACGGCCTAGATGGAATTCTTCCGTAGGAGCATTCCTGGCCTCGCACCAAGAAACATATTTTCGCCTTATCCGGTGATAATGTTTAGATGTCACGCCCTTCCTAGCCTGTATTAGCGTAGGAATGACCTCATCCGGAATACCTTTTTCTGCTAGGATACGGCGTTCAACCGCCATGCCGTCAAACGCAGCCGCGGTAAGTCTTGGAACAGACATGGACCCTGTTGCAACAGGTCCTGTCTTAAAGGAAGAGGCCACGGATCTTCTGTGAGCATTTCCTGCAAATTCGGATACCAGGTCCTTCGTGGCCAATCCGGAACAATGAGTATTGTTCTCACTCCTCTTTTTCTTATTATTCTCAACACCTTGGGTATGAGAGGAAGAGGAGGAAATACATAGACTGACTGGAACACCCACGGTGTCACTAGGGCGTCCACAGCTACCGCCTGAGGATCTCTTGACCTGGCGCAATACCTTTGTAGCTTTTTGTTGAGACGGGACGCCATCATGTCTATTTGGGGCAATCCCCACCGACTTGCAATCTGTGCGAAGACTTCCTGATGAAGTCCCCACTCTCCTGGATGCAGGTCGTGTCGGCTGAGGAAGTCTACTTCCCAGTTGTCCACTCCCGGAATGAACACTGCTGACAGTGCACTTACATGATTCTCCGCCCAGCGAAGAATTCTGGTGGCTTCCGCCATCGCCACTCTGCTCCTTGTGCCGCCTTGGCAGTTTACATGAGCTACTGCGGTGACGTTGTACGACTGAATCAGCACCGGTCGGTCGCGAATAAGGTCTCCGCTTGACGTAGGGCATTGAATATGGCCCTCAGTTCCAGGATGTTGATGTGAAGATAAGTCTCTTGACTTGACCAAAGGCCTTGGAAATTTCTTCCCTGTGTGACTGCTCCCCAACCGCAGAGGCTCGCGTCCGTGGTCACCAGGATCCAATCCTGAATGCTGAACCTGCGGCCCTCTAGAAGGTGAGCACTCTGCAGCCACCACAGGAGAGAAACCCTGGCCCTGGGGGACAGGGTGTTCCACTGATGCATGTGCAGATGTGACCCGGACCATTTGTCCAATAGGTCCCACTGGAAAGTCCTTGCATGGAACCTGCCAAAGAGAATGGCTTCGTATGTCACCACCATTTTTTCCAGGACTTGAGTGCAATGATGCACTGACACTTGTTTCGGCTTCAACAAGTTCTTGACTAGAGTCATGAGTTCCTGCGCTTTTTCTTCCGGAAGAAAAACCCTTTTCTGGTCTGTGTCCAGAATCATGCCCAAGAAAGACAGGCGCGTCGTAGGATCCAGCTGCGACTTTGGAATATTGAGAATCCAGCCGTGTCGCTGTAACACCTTAAGTGAAAGGGATACGCTGTTCTGCAACTTCTCCTGTGATCTCGCTTTTATGAGGAGATCGTCCAAGTACGGGATAATTGTGAGACCCTGCTTTCGCAGGAGTACCATCATTTCCGCCATTACCTTGGTGAAAATTCTCGGGGCCGTGGAAAGCCCAAACGGCAACGTCTGAAATTGGTAATGACAATCCTGTATCGCAAATCTCAGGTACGTCTGATGAGGAGGATATATGGGAACATGCAGGTATGCATCCTTTATGTCCAGCGATACCATAAAATCCCCCCCTTCCAGGCTGGCGATGACCGCTCTGAGCGATTCCATCTTGAACTTGAACCGTTTTAAGTAAAGGTTCAGGGATTTTGAATTCAAAATGGGTCTGACCGAACCGTCCGGTTTCGGGACCACAAACAGGGTTGAGTAGTACCCCTTCCCCCTCTGAAGCAGGGGAACCTCGGCCACCACTTGTTGAAGACACAATTTTTGAATCGCCTGTAACACTATCTCCCTTTCCAGGGGAGAAGTTGGTAGCGCTGATTTGAAAAACCGGCGAGGAGGCACCTCTTCGAATTCCAGCCTGTATCCCTGGGAAACAATTTCCATTGCCCAGGGATCCACCTGTGATTGAACCCAGATGTGGCTGAAAAGTCGAAGACGTGCCCCCACTGGAGCGGACTCCCTCAGGGGAGCCCCAGCGTCATGCGGTGGATTTTGCAGAGGCCGGGGAGGACTTCTGTTCCTGGGAACTAGCTGTTTTGTGCAGCTTTTTTCCTCTGCCCTTACCCCTGGCAAGAAAGGACGATCCACGTACTCTTTTGCTTTTATTTGAACGAAGGACTGCATTTGATAATGAGGCGCTTTCTTAGATTGTGAGGGAACATAAGGCAAAAAATTCGATTTACCTGCCGTAGCTGTGGAGATGAGGCTCTCTCCAAACAATTCCTCACCCTTGTACAGCAAAAACTCCATATGCCTCTTTGAGCCGGCATCCCCCGTCCACTGTCGGGTCCATAAGACCCGACAGTGGATAGTCCAAAAGGTAGCGAGGAGCAGCTCCAGCAGTGAACCAGGTACAAGTCCAGGCAGTGGGCGACTCAACACAGCGGGAGAGAGACACTCAGCCGCCACAGATGATCAGGTGCAAGCCGGCAAATCCAGGCGGCAGGCGGCTCAATACAGCAGGAGAGAGGAAGGTCCCGTTTCCTAACCCGTCGGGGATATAGACACCAGGCACTCTTGCAAATAAGGTGCTCAGCAAATCAGGATCTGAAAGTAATGTCTCTGCATGGAGACACGTATCCAAGGAGGTGAGTGGTGACCCATTGAAAACAGAAACACAAGAAGTCTGGCGTTTCTGGGAGCATCAGCCATGGAAGATTTTTTATTGAGCAGTTGGTGAAAAGGCCTAACCATTATTAAGGGCAGAAATACAGTATTCCAGCATCGGATATTTAACTACCATGGTAACCCCTTTGGAACGAAGACCTTGAAAGAAACCGCTATATGAGGATATCGACCGTCCCTCACGTGAGTGTTAGGTACGCCCCTCTCTCACAATAGCAGATACCATTTAGATCCTGGTCTTCAACCACCAATTGATAAAGAGCACGTCACATCTTGAAAAGATACCTTTATGGGCATGTCAACACCTGTCTTTTTGTAAGTCAGGTGTGTTTATATGAGAACACTGTCTATATTTGTTGGTTTAAAAAGATCACCAATTCTCTGACCATTCACATTGCCTAGTGAAGCCTACTAGCCTATCGGCAAAAACCGTAGACTACGTTATTGCCTCATTTTGTTTCACGCGATAATACTACACATTGTATACTTCTGTTTAATTTTCCTATTTTTTGAACACGGTTGAGCTCTCTATCAAGTATTGAACATTGAACACCCTTGACTTTCCGTCCGGAGACGGCACAGCTAAGTATTTTTTTGAGCACTCTCATATTCACCATCACCGCTTGAGCGATAGCGCCATCTAGTCCACACCACCACAACTCTTTCGGGTCCATAAGACTCGCCTAGCAGAAATGGACATAGCGTTTATTCTGGAACCCAGTAAACTAATGTCTCTTTGAGCATCCCTCATATATAAGACAGCATCTTTTATATGCCCTAGGGTCATTCAAATGGTATCCTTATCAAGGGTCTCAATATCCGCTGATAAAGAATCTGTCCATGCTGCTACAGCACTACAAACCCAGGCCGACGCAATTGCCGGCCTGAGCAACGTACCAGAATGAGTGTAAATGGACTTCAAGGTAACCTAATGCTTGCGGTCAGCAGGATCCTTGAGGGTAGCCGTATCTTGGGACGGGAGCGCTATCTTTTTTGATAAGTGTGTCAAAGCTTTGTCTACCCTAGGGGAGGATTCCCACCGTATTCTGTCCTGTGACGGGAAAGGATACGCTGTTAGAATCCTTTTGGGAATCTGCAGTTTTTTGTCTGGAGTTTCCCACGCTTTTTCGCATAATTCGTTCAGCTCATGTGAGGAGGGAAAGGTGACCTCAGGTTTCTTTCCCTTATACATGTGTACCCTCGTGTCAGGGACAGGAGGTTCCTCAGTAATATGCAAAACATCTTTAATTGCGATAATTATATATCGAATACATTTAGCCACCATTGGCTGCAATTTTGCATCATCGTAGTTGACACTGGAGTCTGAATCCGTGTCGGTATCTGTGTCAACTATTAGGGATAGTGGGCGCTTCTGAGACCCCGAAGGTCCCGGCGACATAGGGACAGACATGGGTTGACTCCCTGACTGTACCCTAGCTTCAGCTTTGTCTAATCTTTTGTGCAATAAATTAACATTAGCACTTAAAACATTCCACATATCCATCCAGTCAGGTGTCGGCACTGCCGACGGAGACCTAATATTCATACACTCCCCCTCCTCCTTAGGTGAGCCTTCAACCTCAGACATGTCGACACGTGCGTACCGACACACACACACACACACACACACACACACACACACACACACACACACACGGAAGCACTTTTCTGAAGACAGGTTCCCCGCCAGGCCCTTTGGAGAGACAGAGAGAGAGAGAGTATGCCAGCACACACCCCAGCGCTATATGACCCAGGAAAAAACACAGAATGTTTACCCAGTAGCGCTTATGTATAATGTATATGCGCCAATTATGTGCCCCCCCTCTACTTTAAAACCCTCTTACACTGTGTGTCAAGCAGGGGAGAGTCCGGGGAGCTTCCTCTCAGCGGTGCTGTGGAGAAAAAATGGCGCTGGTGAGTGCTGAGGGAGAAGACCTGCCCCCTCGGCTGCGGGCTTCTGTCCCGCTCAAATTTACTAATAACCTGGAGGGGGCTCTTTATATACATGTACAGTACCCAGCTGTACATGTATATATGTGTATTTGCCACCTGAGGTGTTTATTGCTGCCCAGGGCGCCCCCCCTGCGCCCTGCACCCTTACAGTGACCGAAGTGTGTGAGGTGAATGGGAGCAATGGCGCACCGCTTCACTGCTGTGCGTTACCTCTTACGAAGATCATGTCTTCTGCCGCCTCTGAAGTCTTTTCCTCACATACTCACTCGGCTTCTTTCTTCCGGCTCTGCGAGGAGGACGGCGTCGCGGCTCTGGGACGGACGGCGAGGGTGAGACCTGCGTACCGATCCCTCTGGTGCTAATGGTGTCCAGTAGCCTAAGAAACAGAGCCCTGAAACTCAGAGAAGTTGGTCTGTTTCTCTCTCCTCAGTCCCTCGATGCAGGGAGTCTGTTGCCAGCAGGCTCCCTGAAAATAAAAAACCTAACTAAAATACTTTCTTTTACAGGAAACTCAGGAGAGCTCCCTGAAAGCACCCAGTCTCCACTGGGCACAGTATCAAACTGAGGCCTGGAGGAGAGGCATAGAGGGAGGAGCCAGTGCACACCCAGATCCAAAGTCTTTCTTAAAGTGCCCATGTCTCCTGCGGAGCCCGTCTATCCCCATGGTCCTTACGGAGTCCCAGCATCCTCTAGGACATTAGAGAAATGCTTTTACCAAAAAGTGCACATTCAATACATTTACAAATATGTGTATGCAATTCTACAACTACACACTTACGGTAACTATTAAATATTCTAGTGCAGCAGCCACAACCATTAAATATAATATATTAAAATACATTAAAACATTGTTCAACATTTAAATTATATTCAGTCAACATTAAGTGCAAAAGTCTGGCATCTTGGAGCCGTAGAAAAAGAACTTTCTACACTAGATCTCTCAAATTATTCAAACCTGGTGTTTGTCAAATTACTTTCTTTATTCCTGCTCCCAGCCCTCCTCTATCCTTTGACTGTCAGACATTCTGTACTAATACCATTACACTATTTACTATTTTTAGGGGCTCATTTGGAGGCTTAGGCTGATCCGTTAACTATATTGACCTAATTGCAGAGAAAAGTAGTCTCTTCTATACTTGTTTTTTTTATTCCAGCAGTAGCCCAACTCTTGGCTCTCATCTTCTCATCTCTCGCCCTCTTGTCATCTTCCCTCCCAGATCTTTCACCTCTACTGCTACAATGTATTCTTTTTACAGCTATTCCTCATAATTACCTGACCAGTACATGCCAGGTTTTTTTTTTACTATGGTTTCATGTTTAAATACAGAAAGGAGGATCACAAATTATATGTGATCTAAGGTGTGGTGATTACCTGCAGGAATAATCACCAATAATGTTTTCAAGTGACTGTATGTATATATATATATATATATATATATAATTTTGTATTCTTTCAGCTTAGATGTGACAAAATGGCTGACAGGAAATGTCCTGCATTTAACCTCTATACATCTAGGCTGGGGGAGATCTGCAGACCATAAAGTATGAAATGTGCAATGACCAGACCAGAGGTTATAAATACTGATAAGAGGGAGAATTGTATATTGTCCCAAATATAAAATATCTGTGGTCTGGGACCCTGACATGAAGTGGTAAAAGGGGATTGCATTTCTACATCAAAAGCAGATATTGCCAAGCTCTAGACATTGAGGTCTGATAAGCCCAATTCATTTGTTATGTAAACAGGGGGTTTGTAAACAGACCAGGGAAGTGTGACAACAATGTCCTGATTGGAATGGTCAGGAATCTTATTTCCTGGCTAATGTCATAAACCTCTAAAACTTCAAATCCACAACTCCAGGCTTAGGAAGATGTGACACCCAAAGCCCAGAGCTCACTCTATTTGAAAGAGATTCATACAGTATGCCTTTGGGCTACACCCCCTCCCCCTGTCTTTTTCCAAGCACCAATTATGTAAACCTGGTGTATGTGTAGTGTCCAGCAGGGAAGTAGTTAAAAATCCCAATGGAGGGGGCTTGCTGGAGCTGAAGACTATATCTGTCTCCCTCATGGGGACAGAAGGGGTACATCTCTTGGGGACTCAATTTATATGTTGGAGATGACGTGAGTTAATCTGTGAAATCCCCCACAGCAGAAAAACCTAAGTTTATTTGAGTGAGTTAGGTTTTCTGAATTTTTTATTTATTTTCATTTATTGAGATTGTTGTATTCCGTGTGTGTTTTTAAAATATTCTTAATAATCTTTGTAACCTTTTTGCAACTAAAGCTCTGAAATATTCTTGAAATTAAGTATCTAAATTTTGTTCTGATTCTGTGATTCTTATGAACTCAGGGCCCGTGTGGCTCATGTCTACCTATTTTTCTAAGTATTGCAGTGTGTGTGACATGTAAAGCTAAAGACACCTGCAACGTCCGTAATACGTTGAAAAGTCTTTGCTGGTGGCAGCTGAAGGTGTTTGATTAATCCCATGTGTCCAAAAGTGACCCGCACGTCGCATGTGGCAATTCTCAAATTGGCATATTTGTGGAATTGGCTGGCAGCATCTTGACATATAGTATGACTTATTGTTCATCTTATTGACTTATCTTTGCATCATTACACTCAGATTGCCAGTATAGGCTGGATTCAAAGATGTACGCTAATGTAATCACAGCTGCAATCCCGTATGCAGCTAATGTGCGAAAATATGCTAATGCTGTAGCTGCCTTTAAATGTCCTGAGATGTCCAACAGCAGCTAAAAACATGCAGCGGTTGTTGCCAGTCCTTTGATAATCAACTCCCTAAGTGAATGGATGCTGGAACTGAAATGCTGGTCCCAAGTCTTCTGCATATGCGACTGCAGTTGTAGGCTGATACCTTCCATAAAACCAGTTATGACACATCTACCTTTTTGCCACAACTCCCTTTTACCTTGCCCAAATGGTCCCCAACTGTCAATCTTTGTGAATAAATCCTCACTGTGAGCAACATCACAAAGGTACTTTGGTATGCGTGCAGTGTGACCATGGCATATGCATGTTCGGCCCATGATCAATCAACTCTGTAAATATTGGCATTGTGTACATCTCTGAATCAAACCCTATGTTGTTTAAATGCATTGTTACACACTATCCTGCATAAGAACATTTAAAAATAAAATACTGTTATTACAGTAATGGAATAACAGAAATATATGTATTTTTCAATTTAATAAGTATTCATTAAAGCCTCTTGTAATTCTTTTGTCCGAAAAATCAGACTAGATACTGGAAGGATTCTGTTTCAGATTCCCTGGTGCAAAATACACAGATCCTTGTAAAATCGACCCACAAGCATGTTATAAGCACTTGTCACCTTTTTATTCTCATTTTATATTTTGCAGTGTTAAAGAATCTACACCCTGTGCCCCAGAAGGTATGTGTAAATTGTTAAGCACATTTCTACTTGTTTAATAGTAACTTTTGTACTACAGTATATGCTATTATTACATTTTATTGAGTTTTTTTTATATAAACAATATTTCTTGATTAGTGTGTATCTACAGATTCTCATAAATGTGCCTAAAACCCATCTTCCACCACCGAATAGTACCACAGGTGCCGAGACCTTCTTGGTGTATTCTCACAGCTTGGTAACCTGGCTACTACAGTTACTGTTAGTTTGAGAAATTGGGATTTAGGTAAAATGTTACCGAGGTTGGAGTACTTCTTTCACAATAGATATATATTATACTACCAAAGCAAGCTAAATTTAATTAGGGTATCAAGTAGCTGTATTGTCCTAATTGTTGTAATTATTGAGAAGCAAATAATTTGTAATTAAATTATCCTTTAATAATGAGGGTAATGCTAAGTAATAAAATTCAAGTACAGATGCACTTGGCATATATATATATATATATATATATATATATATATATGTATATAAATATAATATCCATACATGTGTGTGTGGGCACATTGGACTGCACACTCTAATACTAAATTTACTGAGGGATGCTTACATGCTGAGATTTGTAGTTCACCACAGAAAAAAAAGAAAATGCTGATGCACACTCTGTAGTGCTTAGTACTGCTAATCAAAATAATTAGAATAAACTCTGCAATATAATATAAAGCAAAATTGAGGTGTTAGCATAATTTTTGGCCAAAAATATGGCTCATTAACTGTGACCATGTGACCTCATCTGTTGCGTCCCAATACTAAGGTTCAAGTCCAGGGCATGGAACTCCCAGTTCAGCAGAGGCCCATATTTTTGGCCAGAATTTATGCTAAGCATCTCAATTTTGCTCCATGTTATATTGCAGAGTTTAATATAATTATTCTGATTAGCAGTGCTAAGTACTAAAGAGTGTGCATCTTTACTTTCTTTTTTTCTGTGGGGACATACTATATCCATGACAGATTTTCTTGAATCGTTATAATAGACACTTTGCTGTAGTTATGCCATGTGCATATTTTTTTGCTTATGGCAACATATCCACTTAAGGTACCCTCAAAAAAAACCCACTAATTTTTATGTATAATAATGCTACTGTATTTTAACTTTTGAGTTGGAAATTAAAAATGGCTATCATTAGGCTATTTCTATGGTTTTCATAATTTTTAAATAGACAACCAAAACAAACATGAGACTCGAAACTTGTCCATTCCATAAAATGTGCCCATACTTGTTTTGATGTTATGATGTTAAAGAAGTGAAAATAGATACAAGAACCTTTTCTTGCTCTTTGATAATTGAGGGGCACTGGCAATATGGGAAGTTATGCATTGTAAGCGTAACTTTGTAGTTGAATAATCTATTTCTAGTGCTTCATAGGTTTCACCTTACTATATGAATAAACTGAGAATCTATTTTAGGGCTGCTGATAGTAACAGTAGCTAAAATATATCAAAACTGAGTACCATCCCAAGAAGAGGATGGGATACCAGAAGAAAATACTCCTTTTGGGGGGCACACTGTGTACAATATGTATAGAAATTATTAAAATATAACTTTTATTCAAACCGAGGTAAAATATATAAGACTTTACTCACAATACAACAACAAAGAGAAATATTTTTATGAACAAATGTGTATGAAAATGTATTGCTGAGGGGTATGTAATAAACCTTCTCTTTCAAAAGAAAAATAGTAATCAGTAAGGGTGATTCATCTTACCGCAAGTGAAAGCTTAGGAATAGTTTTACTCTTAATATTAGTCAACCGTTAAATGTATCACAGTATGGTGTCAATCATGTCTGGATGACATACACAGAGACCAAAATCTCGTCTCGTCATAATTTGAGGATGAGAAATAACAATTTATTATGGTGTCTGTATAAGCCAGAGACACTAATGTCTAGTGGTACCTTTTAAAGTCGTTGAAAAGCATTTCCCAGTTTTCACAAATGACACATTTCATAATATATACACCTTACTGGATTCGGTATGATGTACCTACGGACACAATACCGAAGGTCATAATCCCGACAGCCATTGACCAACAGTCAAAATACAGACACGGTCAAAATATGGACATTCATTATGCCGACATGTTGAAAATGCCAACATAGTTAGAATACCGACATTTGAAATGTCGATATTTCAAAATACCGACATGAGTTTTTCTGGGGATTTTTGGTGTCAATGTAAACATAGGTCGACATGGACACCGTGTAAGTGTACTGCGTCCCCTCGCATGGCTCACTGCACTCAACATCCTTCGTGCATCTCGCTGCACTCGGCACACTATTATATTACCCCTCCAGGTCCACTGGGATGGTAAAGTATGAACAAGTCTGTTTTGGGTCCAAATATTCCATCAAAACACATGTCGGCATTTTAACATGTCAGCATTTCAAATGTCTGTATTCTGACTATGTCGGCATCTTGGACATGTCAGTATAATGAATGTATTTTGACCGTGTTGGTATTTTGACTGTCGGTCAATGGCTGTCGGGATTATGACTGTCGGTATTGTGTCCGCCGGTAAATCAACTGCTACCCACCTTACTGACGCATTTATTAATAATATTCAGAGAGAAAAGCCGTGTAATATATCCTCTGTTTCCTCTTATAATAGTTGGTCTTAGCATCATTGTCTTACTTTACAAGTCTTGTGCGGAATAAACCCCAACACAATTGGGGAATCATTAAGTTGAGTATCTACAATATGTCACCTATTTCATATACAGTACTTATCGCAAAATCAGAAGAAGCTTTTAATTGCATGTAGGTCAGGTATTTAAGTAGGTGCTGTAATGAATTCAAAAGAAAGAATACTATGTTCATTTAATTGTACACTATTTCAACATTTACACCTCAACCTCTACTAATGACCAATTGATTATATCCTAGAGAATCAGCCAACTGAGTCCCACCCTGCAGCAGAAAGTTCCTCTGAGACCAGCTGTTAAACAAGAACATCTGGGCCACTCATAAAATCTTTGGGGGGAAAAATGAAGAAAAAAATGGAAACAAAAATGTGTTATCTATGTGAAATGTTTTTTTTGTGCTTTTATTGGAATCTATGTACTAATATGGTATAATGCTTGAAGTGTCAACTCATGTCCATATGCTTAGCAAAATGTTTGTGAAAGGAAAAGAATGTTGAGCCAGTAATATACATTTATAAGTATAGGGGCTAATGCGGAGTTGGACGCTTACAGTATGTGTCAATGTAGTAATCTCTAAAAAGCTGCAGGTAGAAATAACCTATTGCCCACATGCAAAGTTGTAGAGATCAGAGATCTGATGATGCTTCCCAACCCTGCACCAGTAGCTTAGGCATTAGAACATAAAAACACTCAGGTACACTTAACAGGTCATGCACAAGAAAGTTTGCTAACATCTATATATTAAATCTACAGTATAAGGTTTTTTACTGTGAGACCTATATTGAGAGAATGGCTGAACTTAAAAATATGGTTGAGGTATCAAAATCAAGGGCTTGCCATGTAGATGTGCCAGTCAAAGAGAAAAATGAGATTGGCGCAATGGTTCAGGTGTTGCAGAGCAGCAAAGGTCCCATGTATAGTCTATGGGAGAAGCTTGAATGAGCAATGTAAACATTTGCTCTACCACTAGACCCAAAATATCCACTTTGTCCACTTTGTTTACCTTGCAAAGGGTATTATTGCCCTCATCTACATAAGGCGCTCTGTTTAGTGTCAAACTTTGTTTGTGCATGGTGCTCTAGATCAGTCCTAAAGTAAGTAAATACTTTATTGAATACTTACACTTAACAGAATGTCTCCCTCGCAGCAAAAAAACCCCAAAACAAACAAAAACATAAGAGCCTTACTGGAAGGGGAGAGCCTTTAAAAAAACACACACAAAAAAAAAACCTTACCTTCGATTTTGACGTGTTACCAATAGTTTATTTTAATTGTGAAAAACACATTTATTATTAAGTTTGATTTAAATAAATATCTCTTTAAGATACCAGGTATCACTGACTGTCATGTACAAATGAAAGTAGCAAAACACTGAATAAAAGTATGCTCACAAAATCATATAGTATATAAAAATAAATGTAAAAAATACTTAATAGCTTTAGAGGTACATTCATCAGCCATTCAGAAGTGGCTAGCTAGTTCTGGCGGCTATCATCATTAGTGTGTATGTATGCGAGTCATTAGGCACCTGCAAGTGATATGACTCCTGACAGGTGTTATGCATCTCTGTGCTGTTCTGCCTTAATTTAGAATTACATGAACATGGACTTACATGATTGGCCCACATCCCTCCCTTGGTACATAAGGATGTACAGGTAACAAAATATGCATAAGGATGTAGGCATATGCCTTTTTTTGTGTTTCATGAGCAGTAAAATTGTAGGCATTTGATGCTAAGCAACTCAGCATTAGCCCAACTAATTTTGGATAAATGTGTTGCACATTATTACTGGCATATATGCTGATTGCTGGTTTCACAGTGGTTGCCCTGGACAGAGTTCTGAAGAGGGGGCAGTGCTCTCAGCTATGCAGAACAGCATCAGAATTCATTGTGAGCCAATCCAATGCTACCCTTTCTATGTCTCTACCTTCCTCCTCAAACCTTTCCTGTCCCATCACAGTGAGAACCTGATATCACCATTTAAACAATAGGAGTATAATCACGTTATGATTTGCACTAAATTAATGTTTGAACAATAACTTTTGTCATAAGCAAAATGATTGTAAATAGCATGTGATAAATCCAATGGTTTGTGGGAACTATGTTAACTTTGTGCTCTAGTAATACAAGTTTAATGTCCAGTGTTCAAAATTTTACTGACTTCATATGAGAAGCAAATTCATTATATACATATTTGATGATGTTTTAGATAAAGTAGGAGGCTGTTTTGTGTCTGTAGCTGGTGCTAAGGTCTGAATAAAACATCCGCTTCATTGTCTTTGAACTTCTTTCTAAGTTGGTGCTAAAAACGGGATGCAATCCCGACACCTGCCCGGTATTCCCACTCAGCTGGTGGAAGCACGACACCAACCAAGTCCGTGAAGGGACTCGCTGCCGGGACTCTGGCAGAAGGGATGCCACTGTCTGTATAGTGACAGCCAGCATCCTATCTGCTGGGATATCGCATGTATTCCCTTAGAACAGCAACAATTTTATAAATAAGACAACTATGCTGCCTTTAGCCTGAGAACCTCCAGGTTAGCTAACCGGATATAATAATTACAAATAACAACACTAGTTGTTGGAATTTAAATAAGGTTCTAGATTTTTATTGAATTTTATATATATTAAGACAGGTGGCCTAAGAAAGCATTGTGCAACTTAGCTCTAGCCAAGATGTGCTTCACTAACAGTGATGGACAACTGTACCCCCAATGCAAACTGAGCTTTAAGGCTTACACTACCCTTAGCCTAGCACTACTGGGGACTGACCTTAATGGAGAAGCCGAGGTCCCCTTTGGGCAGTAACAGTTCACTCTGTACATAGGAAGGTGCACCGTAGCAACCACCTGCACTTCCTATTACCCGCGGAGAAACAATTTTTTCCTGTACAGATAAGCCTTGCTAATTTAAATTGATGTAAGATGCTTACAATGTGACAGGTGACAAAACACAAAAAGGGAAGGGTGGCCGGGGAATCCTGAAGAACACAGGAAGTAAAAGAACTTGACCCTCCTTTCTATAAACTCCTAAGACCCTCCCTTTCCAGTGCTATGATAGGCTGACTGGGCCAACTAATATCATCAATAAACTATTTGAAATTAACCAAACTGAAACCACCAATCGGATCCAAGACTAGCCACTTATGCAGCATGATGCAGCCTCCAGCTACCTTAATGGTCATACATTTCTGTTAATGATGTCATGTTGGACCTTTGTTCCAAAGGACTTAAAAAACAGGAGTACAAAATAGTTTACCCACTAGGTAAAGCCATTGTGATTTAGAAAAGATCACGAATACAGTTTCATATGACTATGAACACGTGATATAGGATGACCCAGGACTGCATTGTCTCATTATTGTATTGATGTAGTGTTACATATTCGTTTTCAAAATAAACTATTTAGATGCAGACTGTTGGTCTATTTGGTTGATTTATTTCTGAACAATATACAATATATAGCAGTAAATAAAAAAAATACTAGTATCACAGCAAACATAATTATTTTTTATAGTTTATACATTTTTGCAGTAATACAGCTAATTTTATTACATTTCATTTTCAGCAGGATAGTATG
Source organism: Pseudophryne corroboree (assembly GCF_028390025.1). Lineage (NCBI taxonomy): Eukaryota > Metazoa > Chordata > Amphibia > Anura > Myobatrachidae > Pseudophryne > Pseudophryne corroboree. The sequence goes on along the minus strand of NC_086446.1, from coordinate 359,372,915 downwards.
GCAAAACCTGTAGCTTTATAGAACGTGAGGAAATATTTTTTATTGTACATTGTATAATAGCCAGATAGGAAAGTGTAGCCAGTAAAACACCATGAGAGAAGAATAGACATAATAAAACAATTACAGTAGGAGGTGGAACTACTATACGCAGGACATTATTTGGTTCAGTTTTACTACATAAACACAGGGAGTGTATTGTCTCACAGTGTATCCTGCCAGAAGGTAGCAACACACACACACACACACACACACACACACACACATACAAACACACACACACACACACACACACACACACACACACACCTAAACATGCCCACACACATTCACATGCAAACATTAATAAGCACACGCACATGCATGCAGGACACACACATACAGTACATAGCATATATAGACATGAATATAAAAGAACCAAATGGTAGGGATCAGTTTAACTGGGTGCACTCAATCCCATACATATAGAAAATGTGTATAATTTTGTATAATTTCCTTTATTTTGATTTCATAAGATACCAATACCCAAATGGGATATATCAACTTTATTTTTGTCCCATATGAAGTATTATTTTGACCTATATACAGGTTGAGTATCCCATATCCAAATATTCCGAAATACGGAATATTCCGAAATACAGACTTTTTTGAGTGTGAGTGAGATAGTGAAACCTTTGTTTTTTGATGGCTCAATGTACACAAACTTTGTTTAATACACAAAGTTATTAAAAATATTGTATTAAATGACCTTCAGGCTGTGTGTATATGAAACATGAATGAATTGTGTGAATGTAGACACACTTTGTGTACTACACAAAGTTATAAAAAATATTGTCTAAAATGACCTCCAGGCTGTGTGTATAAGGTGTATATGTAACATAAATGCATTCTGTGCTTAGATTTAGGTCCCATCACCATGATATCTCATTATGGTATGCAATTATTCCAAAATACGGAAAAATCCCATATCCAAAATACCTCTGGTCCCAAGCATTTTGGATAAGGGAGACTCAACCTGTATAAGGTCAGAAAAAGCGAAATATATAAAAACAATTAAAGATAGAGAAAACGTGATAAGAAGAAAAATGACAAGAAAAATTCCTGTCTGTGTGAAAAATAATAAAAAGTATTAAACTCAACTGTCTATTATTTGTATATCTCTTTGTTATAATTTTGGGATAAAATCCACCTCCCTATTATTTAGAAAATCCAATTGAAGTACATATACTATTTCACTTATTATGTGTACCTCTATACTGTTAAGATCACTCACCGGCTCCAATGCAATCACTCACACTTCACTGTGAGTGATTGCATTGGAGCCGCTGAGTTATGCGGCAACGGACGGGAGATTTGAAAATCTCCCGCCCGCTAAGATGATTGGAATAGGAGCATCCTGCACGTTCCTAATGGCTCCCCTACCCTATATAAACTGTAAAGAGGCGGGCGATGCATGCTAGAGCCCTGACAAAGCTCTAACATAGAGCAAAATGCTCATAGGGAATTGCCGTGCGCCGTCCTTTGAAATACTATATACAGTATGTAGAGGGAGATTCAAATGTTTGAAAAGTCAGTTGGGAGTCTGTTTTTTCCTATCTAATAGACAGGGATGTATGGGATTAAGTGCACCCAGTTAAACTGATCCCTACCATTTGGTTCTTTTATGTTTATTCTTTAGATCAGGGGGTTGCACCGATAGGATGTAATAAATGTGGATTTAATTAACAATTTGAATCCCTCATGATATAATTTATTACTAAAGGTTTTGGTGCGGGAAACTACTTTTCCTCAAAATAGACATAAATATGATAGAAGCAAGAACCTATGCACAGTCATATAAAGTGACATGTATGCATGCAAATGCATGCACAAACACATGTATGCTCACGCAGAGATACATGCACACTGGAGAGACCATATACTCTTCAGTTTACACCTAAGTTGTTTCCTTCATCCATTAAAAATAATCGTTAGGACCACATCCACTAAGACCCATGCTAGTGGTAGCCACAACAAGCTTTCCCACATTGTGCGTGTAGTTCCATAACTCCTTCTCTTTTGGGTGGCTAACGATCAGAGTAAGAGAGGGGCTTGTGATTGAATAAACAAAAGGTGTTAATGACATGTAATACAACCCCAAAGGCTTCAATTGTCATACAAACACCACAATGCTCTGCACATGACAGTACTGTATGTTGTCAAAGACAGAAACAAGAGACACATTTTATCAGACAGCAGTTTATGAGGTACTGTATAGGTGAAAAACAGATTGAGATCTTTGGGATTTATTTACTAAGCCTTGAATGGAGATAAAGTGGGCGGAACTCCCAGCCAACCAGCTTTTAACTGTCCTTTTTCAAACCTATCCTGTGACATGGCAGTTAGAAGCTGATTGGTTAGTACTTTATCTCCGTCTACTGTATCGACACCCAACTAAGGGGTCTATTTACTAAGCCTTGGATGGAGATAAAGTACCAGCCAATCAACTCCTAACTGTCATTTTTCAAACACAGCCTGTGACATGGCAGTTAGAATATGATTGGCTGGTACTTTATCTCAGTGGACTTTACCTCCATCCAAGGCTTAGTAAATAGACCCCTTAGACCCGTGTGTATATTATTGCTCATGGCTTAGTAAAAGGAATAGAATAGTTTCCCATTCATACCACTACAGTACATAATATACCAGTAAAGAGTTTTACTCTAAAGAAACTTCTCATTAAGCGTAAAGTAGCTCATCAGTGGATCTTCTGTGTGATGGACCCTTCACCATGCTACCCATTTTGTTCCTAAGCTACATTGCATTATATGGCTTTCTAACTGATTTCTGCTATATTTTTTCAAATGTTACTCTTATTATAACCTGCTCCGTAATGATATAATAATCCGCACTGAATTTTCTGGATATCCTGTCATCAGCCTACACCTATTATTTGTTGCATTGTTAAATGAAAGCATTGCATTACGTTGCAGCAGATATTCTTCTGAGGATTTATATCCAATATACTTGGAAACTAACACCCCTTTCACACTGCCAATGCCGGGAATTGGAAACGGGTCTTTCCTGGGTGGGATACGGCATTGGACCCTAACTGCTGGCTTCCCGACCCGGCAATATTCCGGGCCGGTTGCCATAGTGGCAGGGTCAGAGCTGGCAGTGGGGGCGGAGGCAGCGCTGCGAGATGAGCTCATCTCCGTGCCTCCTCGCCCTATGTAGTGAACGGGTCCTGGGTCGCATTGACCCGAGAAGCCGTTCATGCTGCCACTGACCTGGCATTTAACCCAGGAATAACACAGCTTTATTCCCGGGTTGAATTACCGGGTCAGGCGACCTGGGAATTCGACCGTGGCCCTTTCACATCGCACACCGACCCGTGTCAACCCGGCAATAAGCCGAGTCGATACCGGGTTGTTTGTGCGGTATGAAAGGGGTATAAATTATACAGTACAGAGATACCTTATTTGGCTCTAAATGTTTCTGAGTTAGTGAACTATTGTACTCTGATATTTCCATTATTTATGTAAAGGTTACTTTTAACATTATACCACATGAGATCCACTGTGGCACTTTTGTAACTGTGTACTGAAATTCTTAATGATCTTTTAGTGTTAATAAAATGGGAACGGGTAGTTATTAATACATCGGTTTCATGGGTAGACCTGCTTAGTAGTTATTCACTAGATTATTGTTCTAATACAGTATATTGGGTAACTTTTCTATTAAAAAATGAGTTTACATTATTACATTCTAATTGGGACTGGACCAAATACATTTAGCCCTGTACACTGACATAATGTATAATTTATCAGCTGCTGCCCACATGCAATAAAGTAGCACTGTGAGCTATTACATATTACACACACAGATTGTTATACCATCCTGTGCTCCAAGTACTGTATTCATTTATGTTCCTATACATCCAAAAGCTTGGGCTATACACACTAATTACCAACCATGTACTCATGCACATAGCAGTCAGTTTACCATATACTGTACAATATGTTCATACATACCACACTGTGCCCCAAATACAATAAAGCAATGTTGATATTTTGATTTTCATGGAAGATGGATTTGTGGCTCCTTCTGTACAGATATTATGACTACGGCTACCATTAATGCTGCCACAGAGGTCACCAAATGAGGAAGAGAGATAACAACAGTAATTGCAGCTCAGATGTCTGGGTCCAGCTGTAATATGAGATAGTATTTAAATGGTGTAGCAGCCAAACCAGGGTTGCTAGACCTACATAATCTTTCCTGGACATCCCCACTTAAAAATGAATTACTTTACTCACCACTGTCACCCAGTCACTAGCAGTGGGTGACACTGGAGCTATCATGTAATCAATTTTCCTTTTCCTGCATCATACAGTAGACAATGGAAGAAAACCACTGAGTGGAAACTTTCAGCTAAATTATCAATTCCAATAGGGTTTATTTTTAGGAGGCCAATAACAATGGAAGTTGGACAGAGGGGCTGATGCAGAGTTGCTCTCAAGTCCATTTTGTGGATGATGTTAGAGTTTTAAGCATTGTTTATGTACTGTAGCCAAACATACACATCTATGGGCAATTCATCATATGCCTCTCACTCACATCTCCATGTAGCTGAATGGGTACAACGGGGTAGCTATATGAAATTCACATGTAGGAAAAATATAGCGAGAACATATTGGGGACTTGTAGATGGAATTGTAGGCTATGATTATTGTGCATACGCAAAGATCTCTTGCAACAAGGATAGGTCTGGCACAATACACAGTGATAATAATGACTATGAAGCCAAATGTATGGCTATGGGTACTACAGTCCCATACAGGGCCGGTTCGAGGGCCCTCGGCGCCCTGGGCAGGGAATGGGGGCGTGGCTTAATACATGGGGCGTGGCCAGTTACACCCCCTGTACAGTAAAAGCGCCGCTTAAATGCTGAGCGGTGTGCGATGACGTCATCGCGCACCGCACACCAAAAGGTCCTCTACACGAAGGGAAACTAGACGCGTAGCGTCTAGTTCCCTTCGCGGAGAGGACCTTTGCTGTGCGGTGCGCAATGACGTCATCGCGCACCGCTCAGCAAAGGTCCTCTCCGCGAAGGGAAACTAGACGCTACGCGTCTAGTTCCCTTCACAGGGGACCACAGCCGGGACCACAGCCGCAGAGCCGGGGGACACAGCGGGCAGCGGAGGGCACAGCAGTGACGGATCTTGCCAGGGTGTGGCGCCCTCCGGATGGCACCAGCGCCGTCCGGAAGGCGGCGCCCTGGGCAACAGTCCTGCTTGCCCGTGGCAAGATCCGCTACTGGTCCCATAGCTATGCACAACTTGTCATATAACTGTATATACATACTCAGACTTTGGCTGGTGCTTACTGGGTTTTCTGACTCACCCTGCTTGTGTCTAACATTTTCTGGCCTGTCCCAGTCAGTGATCTCCTTCTTGTGACAGGCTTTCGGCTTTTCCTGCAGTTTATGCTTGCAGTCATGTGACCACTAACATCACAGGGATGGTAAGTTTTAATAACTGCTCCTATATAAACCAGCTTCTAGCTAGAGATGTTTTCTGGGTTTTTGGCTTCCCTTTGTGTCTCCAGTCTCCCTGTTTAATTTTGCTAATGATCTTTGTTTATGTTACATCTTGATACCAGACATGCTCCTTCTACAGTCACTTGGTACTGTATTAGTTATTACTGTTGCTGAATCTACATGGTGGCTATAAACATCCTGATGTGCCTGCTCAATCTACCTGACTTTGCTTCCAGAGACTACTTGTCAGCCTACCATGCTAAGAACCACCTAGCCCAGGTTCAGCAGAGCCCAAACCTCCGTTTACGGGTTCTATGAGAATACCACTGCTATGATAGATGCTGCACCTCTATTGGTGGTGTGGTCTTGTTGCTCATAGTAAATCTTAGCATGTAGGATCAGTTTTCATATCTGTGGAATTAGTGTGATAGAATTGTCTGCCCATACGAATGGATTCAATCTCTGTCCATACGATTCAAGACTCAATCAATCTCCTTAGGACCTGCTGCATCATCTAGTTGCATGAGTGGATAAACAAGCATCCAATCAGAGGCAGATGATGCAGTGTTTGGAATCTCGTATACAATGTAAGAATAATATGCAGTTTTTACCTACTCCCATGAACTCAACCCTAATTACAATTGCTCCTTCCATTCCAGCAAGTGTGTCAACTGAAGTCAGGTTTCCCAAACCAGCAAAATATAACAGAGATAAAAAAAAAAAGGCCAGTATTTAATTCAGTTTGATATCCAGCCAACTAACTTCTCTGCAGAAAAAGCCAATGTTTCCTATAAGGGAAAGGGATAATTCCTGGTTATATGTCTGAAGGATTTTATGGGCCTATCAGGAAAATATTTAATAACCTCAGTTCCTTTGATGATCTTCCTTCTTTGTGTCTTAAAGTAGATTTGTCATTTAGAGAAAGAGTCCAAGAAAAGGAGAACTAGAATCAAGTTAGCATCTTATTTCACTATGCATCTCATCCCCTCCAGATAAACTCATGCAAATAATGAGGTCTCGGATTACACCCAAAGAGTGAAAGAATTTTTTTTTTTTATAACCTATGCTTGTATTAAGGCAGGGGCATAGCCAGAACTTTGTGGGCCCCATAGCAACATTTTGAAGGGGCCACCATCCCTATCCTTCTAAAGAGACACTTCTCTGCAGCAGTTGTTCATTTTATGCACTATAATTTTGCCCTAGTTCATTTTCTGAACCATAGTAGAGCCTTATTTAATGTTATGCCCCATAGTAGTGCCCTAGTTTCTTTTATGAATTGCAGTAGTGCTTAAGTTCACCCTATGTCACATTTCAGAGCTGCCAGTACACATTATGCTGGACAGTATCCCCAATTCAAATTATTATATATTACTCCCTGTTCATATTGTGCAACATTACAGTGCCCGGTTCATATTATATAACATTAAAATGCACTCCAGTTCATTACAATGAGCAGGTCCAGGGGCATACCTAGGTACATTGCAGGACCCAAGGAAAAAGTTTGACAGGATCCCTACGTACCACTCAATTGCGAAAAATTTATATAATACATGTAACTTTGACAGGGAAGGTGGGCCCCTCTCAGCTCTGGGCCCCATAGCAGCTGTACTGCCTGCACCTATGGTAGCTACGCCCTTTTATTGAGGAGAGTTTTGGTATGTCATCTCTTCACATACAAAGCATCTTGTGCAATCGTTAAACAGGAAATCCTAACTTGTCCCATGGAGGAAGGTCATGTTAGGTACTATTGAATACGATTTCAACTTAAGCCTCTCACAAAGTAAGGCTGGGGGGTTTGTCATATAGAAAACAAAAAAGGAATTGTTACTTTTCACTATATATCACATCTATTAAGAAGCAATTCATGTATACTTACCTTTCCGGCAAAACGATTCACTGTCCAGGTCTTCGGCAGTCACTGTCTACTCCTGCGGTCCTCTGTGAAGCGTGGAGTCGGCAATCAAGTCCATGTGCTGGCGGCAGAGGTTCTGGGAGGCTGTAGTGGCTGCTGGGTGTTCAGGGGGTGGTGTAAGTGCCAGATGCCAGGCATTAAGCTGTCCTTCCATTTCTGAACGGATGTTCAGATTAATGCTGTCCTGAGATGGCACATCTAAACCCACAGGAGAAGTGAAAAGTACAGCTTTCCATCCTTTCATGAATCACACCATACTAAAGTATGTCCAAATCAGTAACCATCCCCATGCCTCTGAGCCTAGGCTGGTATTGGAAAATAGGGGATAAAAATGACATGGGGTCCCCCCTATTTTCCAATAACCAATGCTATGCTGAACCAGCCAGGTCCTAAGGATGTTGTTTCCTGGGGTAGACAACTGCACTGTCTTACAGCAGCCTAAAGTGTGACACACCAGTTCAATGTGTTTAGTGGAAATAGCCTCAGTTACTGTATTTTTATTTTGAACAAAATTAAAACAAAACATAAACATAAATCCTAGTCCATCTGGGCACTAACTATACACAAGGTTTTCCTATCTATGTGTGAGAAGGACCTACTGTCCAATTTACCAAACAGCAGTTCTACACAGTACTCACTTCATGCAGTATTAGTGTCTTTCTCTTGGGTATGGGTCATTAGGTCTACCACACTTAGATCGACAGTCATTAGGTCGACCACTATTGGTTGACATGCAATAGGTCGACATGGTCAATGGATCGACATGGTTGGTAGATAAACATGTACTAGGTCGACATGGAAAAAAGGTCGACGTGAGTTATTTGACTGTTTTTGGTGTAGTTTTCTTTGTAAAGTGACGGGGAACCCCAATTTGTGCAACTTACTGACTCATCACTAATTTTCTTACTTCCTGATTGATACTGCATGTTACGAAGCTGAAATTTAACATACAGAAGGAGCCGCACTCATCTATTACGGCTCTATCGCATACGAGCACTCACGGCGTGACTAGGCGAACCATTTGCCTAGTCATGCTGGGAGTGCACAGAGACGCTCCAATTCTAGTGAATGGGGAACGTGCGCATCACGGACGTGCACGCCCCAGACACAGTGACAGGCACGCCCGGGGCGGGGCACATCCAGGCACAGACGGAGCCATGATTAGCGTGGCTCCATCTGTAGGTATTCTTCAGGTGGGAAATAGGAAAATATGTACTTAGAATTTTAATAAACCTTCCCTAAGGAGATGAAAGGGGGGTTGACATAATGACATAATTACCAATGCGTGGCTTCCATTGCGTGAACAATAATGCCCAAAAAGACAATTGGATAAAAATTTGGATTGCAACTCCAGTGTGTAGAATTTCATTAACTACAAAAATGTTCAGTCACTTTTTATCGTATCTCTCACTCACTCACTGACTGACTCATGACTAATTCACTTACTTCCCGATGTGTTAGGAAGCAGAAATCTTACATAGATATTCTTCAGGTGGGAAGTAGGAATACTACATAATTAGAATTTTAATAAACCTTCCCTAAGGGGATGAACAGGGTGTTGACTTAATAACATCATCACTGATGCGTGGCTTGCGTGAACAATAACGCCCAAATGGACAATCGGATCAAAGTTTGGATTGCACCTCCAGTGTGTAGAATTTAATAAATGACAAAGATGGTCCTGTCACTTTTTACCATATCTGCTATGGCTGCTCTTCGGGTAACCCCAGGAACCATGGATTACTATTAACTTACATTTAGTCATCTCAAATATACATCTCTATACATTTACCAAATTTGTAACAGTCATTTATATATACAAATGTGAAAATCAGAAACTCCCGTGCGAAGAACGGGTAGAACAGCTAGTATGTGTATAAAGCAAGGTATATTTAATACTATGTGCCATAGGATGTGAAGTTAATTATGTTAACTCCAGCAGGGAATAGGTGTTGATTAGCAGGTCTTTTGGTGGACAAACATCTTCTTTGAAATGCAAACTAAAGTTTGGAGAAAAGAAAGTTTGTGCTTTTCAGAATCTCCTGTTGTATGATAAGCCAAGCTAGTTTTGGCCTAGAGATAAGAAAGACAAAATAGGATGCTAAATCAAATTGGGTTTTACGAATGCAAACAATTTGATTTAAGATTTCCTAGGCTGCACTATTTAAGATGCTGATTTTTATTTAAACAATGCAGAATTTTGTCTATGTGTGAAAGGAAGATGGAAATAGATTTATCCAGTTATCTCCTTTTGAAATGTAATATTTATTTATTTATTTATTTATTGTGTAAGATAGTTTGATTGGATGGAAAATAACCCAGGTGTAGGTAAAGAGAATGATAGCGTTTTATTTTCATCTGTACTGAAAAACAAATTAGTCAGTTCATAATTTTATATGCATGATTCATATCTGCAAAACCACATGATTAGGAGGTACATTGCAAAGCAAATGACAGTTAATATAATAAACTTTATATTGTGGCTTGCCAGTCCTAAAAAGGATTCTACTAGATGGGACAGACAGACTGACTACTGATAGTGTGTTTTCTTGACTAGTGACAGTGACAAATAATTAAATATATATATATATATACACATATATATATATATATATATATATATATATATATATATATTTATACAGGTTGGGTATCCCTTGTCCAAAATGCTTGGGACCAAAAGTATTTTGGATATCATATTTCTCTGTATTTTGGAATAATTGCATACCATAATGAGATATTATGGCGATGGGACCTAAGTCTAAGCACAGAATGCATTTATGTTTCATATACACCTTATACACACAGCCTGAAGGTCATTTTAGCCAATATTTTTAAAAACTTTGTGCATTAAACAAAGTGTGTGTATATTCACACAATTCCTTTATGTTTCATATACACCTTATACACAAAGCCTGAAGGTCATTTAATATTTTTAATAACTTTGTGTATTAAACAAAGTTTGTGTACATTAAGCCATCAGAAAACAAAGGTTTCACTTTTTCACTCTCACTCAAAAAATTCCATATTTTGGAATATTCCATATTTCAGAATAATTGGATATGGGATAGCAACTATATATGTCTTACCAAAGATGCACAAAGACCCTGTACACCCCCCTGGGCCTCCAATAATATCAGGTTGCAATAGCTTAACAAGAAATTTATCAGCACTAGTAGATTTTTATTTACAGCCATTAGTTAATACCACTAGAGCCTATCTGAAAGATATAAGTGATGTTTTAAGGAAAATTTCTACCTATGAATGGAGGGAGGGTGACTTGCTGTGTAGTGAAGATGTAAGCACCCTCTATACCATCATAGAGATGTATGCTGGTCTTTTGGCAGAATCCTACTTTCTGGAAAAAAGTAATTTGGGCGATCAATTAAAATCTTTCATTTTGGAAAGCATTAAGGTTATTTAAAAAAAAAAAAAAATATTTTGATGGCTCCTTTTATTTTCAGCTGGTGGGCACTGCCATGGGCACTAGGTTTGCCCCCAGTTATGCAAATTTATTTATGGCATACTGGGAAGATCAACAGATATGGAAAGATGATGGTCTGGTGGCGAACCTGATGTCAGGGCAGCGCTTTATTTATGACATTTTATTTATTTGTTGTGGTGATGAGACCTCCTTTTTAAAGTTTTGTACTGAGTTAAATTCTAATAACTTGTCTTTACACTTGTCTTTACTCATAGTAAAGCTTAAGTATTCTTTTTGGACCTAAATCTATATATAAAACATAGGAAGCTTAATACTAAGACGTATAGAAAACCGATTGATTCAAATGGGTTTATAGAGAGGACCAGCCCTCATCACGCAAATTGGTTAGATGGCATACCTTTTGGCCAATTCTCTTGAATAAAAAAGAACTGTTCGGATCCCATTATCTGTGAACAACAGCTAGATGATCTTAATAACAGATTTTTAGCTAGAGGCTATATGCCTAATCTTTTACAAAAGCCAGAAGTAGGGTTAATACTATTGAGAGAGAGGATTTAATTAAACAAGAACAATCAGGCAGCCTATAAACTAAATGGGGAAAATGTAGAGATAACGGTAGTTGAAATAGATTTGGGAATGCTCATCGATAATAAACTTGGTAGCAGTACGCAATGTCGAAATGAAGCAGAAAAGGTTAATAAGGTGTTATCATGCATAAAACGGGGTATGGAGACAATGGATGAGATGGTAATCCTGCCTCTGCATAAATCATTGGTGCGGCCACACCTGGAATATTGTGTACAGTTTTGAACACCATACTATAAAAAAGATATCTTGGAACTCGAAAGGGTTCAGAGGCAAGCCACTAAACTGGTTAAGGGGTTAGAGGCACTGGATTATGAGGAAACACTTAAAAGGCTTGATATGTTCACACTGGAAAAGAGGCGACTGAGAGGGGACATTATTAATATTTGTAAATACATTAAGGGACAATACAAGGATTTATCAAATGATTTGTTAAAAAAAAAACTACATAGGACACGAGGACACCCCCTGAGGTTAGAAGAGAAAAAAAATCCATACTCAACGGAGAAAAGGGTTCTTCACAGTAAGAGCAGTAAGGATTTGGAATTCTCTCCCAGAGAAGGTAGTAATGGTGGACTCAAACAATAAGTTTAAAAATGGATTAGACAAATTCCTAGTGGGAAAAAATATCCAGGGATACAGCATTTAATTAATATAACAAATAAATAAATAAATATATATATATATAAAAAATGTAATATAGGTTGAACTCGATGGACATTTGTCTTTTTTCAACCTCAACAACTATGTAACTATGTAACTATGTAAAAAAGTCATCTGATAAAAGCAATAACAAATTTGAATGGGCTTTCATTAGTCAATATAATGTTTGCCACAAAGCTGTAGAAAGAGTTTTTAAAATGAATTGGAATCTATTGAGATAAGATCATGTGATAGGAACTGTAATCCCTGAATGACCGGTGTTTATCTATAGAAAGGATAAATTGGTATCAAATACTTTAGATGGTGAACCCAGACAAAGCATACAAACTAAAGGGTTCCACAGATGTGGCATATGCCTTTTATATAGAACAGTGAAATCTAATAAGGGCACTTTTAAACACTTTGAGGCTAATAAGACATAACCAATTAAGGAATTCATCACATGCAACTACAGAAATGTAGTTTACGTGCTGGAGTGTGCATGTGGTCTTACTGTATGTATGTGGGGAAAATCTCGAAGTGTCTCAAGGTCCGGCTTGCAGAGCATATATACAATATCTGTAAGGCCTTAAGATGTATACAGTGTCGGCTCATTTAAAAAAAATACACAAATGTAAAGAGTGCTTAAAAATGTCTGTTGAATCCAGCAAATTTTACAAAAATGGCGTACCAGGGATATAGACAAACATCTGTCATAATCAGAAATGAAGTGTATTTTTGAATTAAGAACCCTTGTTCCCAAGGGACTTAATGTGGATTTTGAGTTAAAATGTTTTTTTGGCATAATTAATCCCATATCCATTTTTTTATTAACTCTATATCAGCACTTTAAAGGTTTTCAGCACCTCTCGGCACGTTACTCACTATTGATGCATGCCCGCACTTTAGGTGGTCAGATTAGTACTGTATTTTATAATCACTTTTGTGATTGCATCTTTTTCTGTTTTTATTTTCATGATTTTATAGACTCTATTGTGGATGCTATACAATTCTATGGGGGGAATTTAAATGTTTGAAAAGTTGGTTGGGTGTGTTTTTTCCTGTCTATTAGATACAAAAAAGCAGACACTCAACTGACTTTTCAAACATTTGAATTCCCCCCGATTATTCTACATGAGGAATATTGTACACTGAATTCCGGAACTACATAAACTGAGAAAGATTGCCCTAAGGACTAAATGTGTGAAAGGAATAAGAGAGACTCTCAACTTCCAGATTCCCTGCCATCTGGAACGCAGATGGGACGCATGTGACTTCCGGCTTCCGGTTGATCTGCGCATGTGCGGCCCATTTGTAACGCCGGTTAGTGGCGATTGGAAGCAGCTGTGTTATTCCTCTGTGTAGGGTATTTATAGAGACACTTGTACAATGTCCTGTATGCTTCTGATGAAGAACCACTATGGTTTGAAATGCGTCAAGCAGGACTGTATACCGGGGTGACTCCAGGCAATGAGCGGACATCAGGAGATCCTGTTCCAGGAGCTGAAATTCCGGACTTCACCTCCTCTTCTTCTACTTTGTTCCAACTGGGAAGGTGACAGAAGCCCTGTTTTGTCTGCTGTTTTGCCACAGATGGAGTATTCTATCATGCTGCTATCTTGTGTTTGTTTGTAAGTGCAATTGTTATTAAAGCTTGCTATGTTTTTAACAACTACTGCACTATTACCTTTTATACCTCTTAAACTCTGGTTCACTGAGGAGTGTCCAGAGATTAGAGGTTTATATCCTCCTAGGTCTGTGTTTGGCTAAGATACAAGAATCAGGAGGTGGATACCAACTGGGAGCAGTTTGCCTATTGGGATGATACAACATATGCCTATTATCCCCTGTATTTTGTAAGTGCATTTTGAAATCACAATTACTTGGTTTCAAAAGGACAACTACACTATGGCCCTCATTCCGAGTTGATCGGTCGCAATGCGAATGTAGCAGAGTTACACACGCTAAGCCGCCGCCTACTGGGAGTGTATCTTAGCTTCTTAAAAGTGCGACCGAAGTAATCGCAATATTGCGATCACAAACCTCGTAGCAGTTTTGGAGTAGCTTCAGACTTACTCTGCCTGTGCGATCAGTTCAGTGCTTGTCGTTCCTGGTTGACGTCACAAACACACCCAGCGTTCGCCCAGGCACTCCCACCGTTTCTCCGGCCACTCCTGCGTTTTTTCCGGAAACGGTAGCGTTTTCAGCCACACGCCCCTAAAACGCTGTGCTTCCGCCCAGTAACACCCATTTCCTGTCAATCACATTACGATCGCCGGAGCGATGAAAAAGCCGTGAGTAAAATTACTTTCTTCATAGCAAAGTTACTTGGCGCAGTTGCAGTGCGAACATTGCGCATGCGTACTAAGCGGATTTTCATTGCGATGCGATTAAAAATACCGAGCGAACAACTTGGAATGAGGGCCTATATTTGTTCCGTTTTGTGTTTCTCTGACCCACAACAATGTGAGAGAGTGTGGAACAAAAGAAACGCTTATTTTTCAGATTAGGTCCATTGGAGTCTGGAATATACCAAGTCGATACTGTTTAACAATTTATTGACTCAAGCCAAAACAAAGGGTGAATCCTTTATGTTATCATTTGATTGTAACCACATTGGCTAATTGGATGCATGTTATCTTTGAGTGCGCTATATAATTTTGTGTTTTTCCCATTTTTAAACCTGTCCTTTGTGTGGTTGTGGATTTCCTCTTTTGCACCGAGTGTAGCTGCACTTAAAAGTTTTATTGCGCATAATCTCAAAATCCCTTTTTTAAATTATATATATATATATATATATATATATATAAACACAATAGTGAAATTGGCACCTTGGGGTTGTACCAACTCTCAGTAATTTTTGAAACCCACAAATAGTTTTATACAATGGTAGAATAATATTTTGACATAAAAAAATAATCAGTGTGTTCCTCTATAGTGATTTTTTTAAAATCCATAAAAAGCAACATCAATGTCCATAACTTTACAGATATTTTTATGGTAACTTCCTCCCAATGTTGACAAAGGTTGAAGATCACAATGAGAATAAATGTACAAATATTTCGTTACAGTCTCCTCCTTCTATTACTGTAGATTGAAGGTCACATAAATAGATAACCCAATGCGTTTAGTTTCATACCGAAACTTCATCAGGGGTATATCTACAATTGTAGAATATAATATAATTTATTTGGGACATTTGTTCACAAAACAGTATTAACAAGTTTATTACAATAACATTAAATAATGATATTAAAAATAGGAACACATCTGAAAAAACGCAGGCCAATGGAATAACAGATCCAGGAGAAAACAGGGGAATAAGAATGAAGAAGGAAAATAGTCAGGTAATGAAAACCTTACATTATAGGGACACATACCTTATTTTATGAGTAGATAGCATCATTAAATTAATTAAGCAGCGGACCAAACTGGTCTTGGACACTTGTAACAAAGCACTTAAATACGTGGTCTACAATGCCTATTTGAAAAAGTATACTATCAATTGTATATATTCACAATAGTAACAATATATTTAATATTTAATGTGCAAGGGAACACATACCTGGTAAGTTAAAAAAATGACATATAATACTCAGGTACTCAGATTTAAGGGGTACTCCAAAAGGTGTTCATTCTGGTAAATGTATTAAATGAAATTAGTGTCCATAAAAGAATCCAACTGATTTAGAATATTATATCCTACCAAGTACCAAGTATAGACCAAATAAAAGAAAAAACCCTCCATTGTTGTAACATGGAGGAGGGGATGAATGGAACAATGATTTAATAGCCACATATATATTATAAGGCTTAATAGCCACAATCAAAAATATACAAGGTATAGGTATATATTCAGTCACAATTCATACACCATATTATGCAAATGCATATAACAATTCATAATACATAGGGAATAAATGGGACCATGATCAAAATAGTGCCCTATTAACCAATTAAAAAGTGAATGCAAATAAATACACTACATAGACAAAAGGCTGTGGGAAGTCCTTACCCTCTGGTGGAATATTAATTGTAACCCAGTATCTGTGGTGTTAGAATGAGGGCACTGACTCTCCTTTTAATAGGAAAGTATGATTACATCACTTCCCCTCAACAGTGTTAAGTGCAAATCCGATAATTGTATTATCTATTTAGATTAAATTTATAAACTTAACAAAGCCAAGGACAGAAAGTGTATATGTTAATCAGTGAAACTAGTCTATTTTCACCTTTAAAAAGGGTGCAGAAAAGGAGAAAACACATCATTAGGAAAATGCCCCATAATGCTTTGCGGTGTTCCATAATGCCATGGTGCAGGGCTGGACTCGATTGACAGTTCAATCTGTCCAATTGGGGGTAGGGAGGGTGGTATGTACACCCTGATTGGGAAGAGCAGCCTGAATGCTTTCTACTGTAGCACCAAGAGACCAGTTTTCCGGTCACTCGGCACCGCAAAGCCGTCCTATTGATGTTAGTGCAAACTGTGTTTAGACAAACGTTAAAGTGACATATATTAAATATACCAAATAAATATTATCTATTTCAATTATTAATCTTAATTTTAACCTTTTCATTATATTGGGGATAATACTCTGTATTATAGGGCCATATCAAGTGTTACACATATATATGCTAAATATCAAAATGGATTTAGCACTTGGACTTATAATACCAGATCAAATACTTTAACCTTGTAAACAGTTTAAACAACCCACTAAGTACTAATTAGCTCCGTAGTAGATATTCATTAGGACTGATCACTACAAATTAGTCAGTCACTACCATGAGATGATTAGGTCTATTGTACCTAAAAAGAATTACTATGATACCCAATGAATGAACAAACACAAACTTGATGTTGACCTCATTTAAATAAAAAATACACAAAAATAGGTACAATCAATTATATGATTCCATAAGAAATAGATACAAAGAACCCCAATAATATACCACTAGTTGTAAGTAGATGACACAACCTAATATAGCCTCATAAATGAAAGCAAAAAGGAGGGTGAACAGGAGATAAAAGAATGTTGAAAAATATGAAAATCCTTAACTATGGAAAACCTATAAGTAGGCCAAAATATCTATGCTCACATTTAAGCCACTAGGGATGTTAGGCGCCGAGGGTCCGCCCGTCAGTGCGGCCCGGCGCCTAGCAACTAGGGACGCCGCATGCGGACAGCCGCCGGCTCCCTAGCAACGCTAGACGCCGGGCGCACGGAGCCGCTCAGACCCTAGCAACAGGGACGCCACTGTCGGACCGCGTTCCCCGTTGCTGGGTCTAGATTAATCACCTCATTGGTATCCTGGCCGTGCAGCATGCAGCTGCACGGCATGATTGTTAATTACCCTGTCTGGCTCCTGATTGGAGAGCTCCCAGTTAAAAGCACTCTCTGGACTTCTCACAGAGGCCGGTAATAGCTTCCTGTTTGCTGTGTCTGTTGCAGAGAGTTTTCCAGTCCTGTCTATCCGGTCGTTCCTGTTCTCAGTGGTCCAATACTCGGAAGTTGTCATCTTTTCCTGGAGTCCTGACCGAGCACCTTTAACATCCTGTGGTGTTCGTGAGTCGCGGCGTAGCCGTGTGTTGCGGCTTGACCGCTTACTATTTATTATTTGGTTACATTGTGTTTCGGAGCTTTTGCGGAGGATTCCGCTCCCACAAATCCACTCTGGTATCCAGCGGTGCTGGATAGGAGTAACGGATTCGTGGATTTTTGGTTGTCCTTTTCCCTGGCGGTTTGTCCGCACATACTTCTGGTTTAAGTTAGTTAGCTTGTAGCCCCTGGCCTGGTTGCTTAGTCAGAGGGCCCCTTGTTATCACCCTGTCTCGGATTTCCCTTTGTCTCCCATTAAGACCTGAGGGGGCATCGGAGTTGGGCAGACATAATCCGCCCTTCAAACGCGGCTGCCATGGGCTCAAGCAACCATAGTCTCGCAGGGGATTTCTGATAACACGGGCGAGACAACGGAGTTAGGGCGCCAGGGGTTACTAGGCTTTCCTGCTTCCGTAACCAGCATTCCATTCCAGTACTCTGACCTCCGTCACAAGATCACCTCTGGTCAGACGTACTGGTATCATAACATTATTACCGGCCAGACTAAAATTTAAAATTAAACAGGGTTTGATTTTTTCCCTTATTTCAGTTTGGAAGATTTGTCGGCCTCATGAATCCCACTGGTGTAGGGCCAAATCCTGGCCAGCTTCTAGTTAGTCAGATTCAAGAACTTACTCAGATGGTTCAGGATCTATCCCTTCGGGTGAGGTCACAGGAAGATCTGTTACGGACTTCCCCGAGGGTCGTTCCTGAACCAAAAATGCATTTGCCTGACCGTTTTTCTGGGGATAGAAAGCAGTTTTTTAATTTTAAAGAGTCTTGTAAACTTTATTTTCGTTTAAGACCAGTCTCCTCAGGTACGGAATCTCAGCGGGTCGGAATTATTATTTCTTTACTTCAGGGGGATCCCCAGACCTGGGCTTTTGGTTTAAGAACTGACGATCCGGCATTGTTGTCTGTAGATGCCTTTCTGGGGTCTTTAGGGCTATTGTATGATGACCCTGATAGAGAGGCATCCGCCGAGAGTCATTTGCGTGCTCTCAGACAGGGTAAGAATCCCGCAGAGATTTATTGTACGGAGTTTCGCCGTTGGTCGAACGACTGTGGATGGAATGACCCAGCCCTGCGCAGTCAGTTTCGCCTCGGCTTATCTGAGTCTATAAAAGACAGTCTCCTTCAGTATCCCGCTCCTGAGACTCTTGATAAACTCATGGAGCTTTCTATTAAGATTGATCGTCGTCTCAGAGAGCGGAGGGCTGAAAAAGGAGCATCTGTCGGGTCTACTCCTGGTGTTTTTTCCATTCCTGTGGACCTAGAGGAGCCCATGCAGATAGGTCTCTCCAAGCTGTCTCCTGAAGAAAGAACCAGAAGGCAAAATTCTGGTCTTTGTTTGTACTGTGGGAGTAAGGGACATTTTGCCCGTAATTGTCCGAACAAGTCGGGAAACGCCTCGACCAAGTGAATTGTGAGGGGGTTCACTTTGGTCTGCAGCTTATCTCCTCAAATAATTCACTGTTAGTCCCAGCTAAAGTTTCCTTTGGCAGCCTCTGTTCCTCGGTGTCGGCTTTTGTTGACAGTGGAGCTGCAGGGAACTTTATGGACTTAACGTGGGCCAAGGCCTTAGGTATTCCTCAGTTAGCCTTGGGTAGGTGTATCACCATGCATGGTTTAGATGGGAGTTCCTTGTCCAATGGGGTTATTTCTCTCTGTACACCTCCTGTACTATTTTCGGTAGGAGCTCTTCATTCCGAAAAAATAGAATTTTTCCTTACCCATTGCCCAGCAGTTCCAGTGGTTCTGGGTCACCCTTGGCTGGCCTTTCATAATCCCATCATTGATTGGCAGTCGGGGGAGATCTCACAGTGGGGTACCATCTGTAATAAGGAATGTATTACGCTTCCCATCAGAATAGCTGCTGTCATTCCCGCACCCATTCCAGTGGAATACCAGGATTTTGTTGATGTATTTTCCAAGGGCAATGCGGACATTCTGCCTCCCCATCGGCCTTATGATTGTGCTATTGAGCTAATTCCTGGTGCCACTTTGCCTAAGGGAAGGTTATATGCATTGTCCGGACCAGAAACTGTGGCCATGAATGAATATGTTAAAGAAAGCCTAGGGAAAGGATTTATCAGGCCGTCTAAATCCCCTTTAAGTGCAGGCTTCTTCTTTGTGGAGAAGAAGGATGGATCACTCAGACCTTGCATTGACTTTAGAGCCTTGAATAAAATCTCAGTAAAAAATACTTACCCTTTGCCGCTGATTTCTGTCCTCTTTGATCAGCTACGTTCGGCTGTGATTTTTTCTAAGATTGACCTGAGAGGAGCATATAACCTCATCCGAATCAAGTCAGGGGATGAGTGGAAAACGGCATTCAGTACTCAGTCGGGTCACTATGAGTATCTGGTTATGCCATTCGGCCTGTCTAACGCTCCGGCAGTTTTCCAGGATCTCATTAACGATGTGCTCCGTGATTTTCTTGGAAGATTCGTAGTAGTCTATTTAGACGATATCTTGATATATTCTGACTCTATTGAACAACACGTTACCCAGGTGCGTCAGGTTCTAAAAAAATTACGTGAAAATCACCTATATGCCAAGCTGGAGAAGTGTGAATTTCATGTCACGGAGGTATCCTTTTTAGGGTACATTATTTCCCCTCGGGGATTCTGTATGGAACCGAAGAAGCTCCAAGCCATCCTTAGTTGGGCGCAACCCACCAACTTAAAAGCAATTCAGCGCTTTTTAGGGTTTGCGAATTATTATAGAAGATTTATTCACTCTTTCTCCGACCTAGTTGCTCCCATTGTGGCACTGACTAAGAAGGGAGCGGATCCAACCAACTGGTCACGTGAAGCTGAGTTATCTTTTCAGGCCTTGAAACAAGCCTTTGTCTCAGCCCCGGTCCTCAGACATCCCAACCCAGAATTGCCTTTCATTGTTGAGGTTGATGCCTCGGAGGTTGGAGTAGGGGCTATCCTATCTCAGAAGGATCCGGATTCTCTAGAATTACATCCTTGTGCCTTTATGTCCAGGAAATTCTCATCTGCTGAATCCAACTACGATGTTGGTAACCGGGAATTACTGGCTATTAAATGGGCTTTCGAGGAGTGGAGGCATTGGCTTGAGGGAGCAACACATACCATTTCAGTTTTGACTGATCACAAAAATCTTCAGTACATTGAATCAGCTAAACGGCTGAATGCCCGGCAAGCTCGTTGGGCTTTATTTTTTACTCGTTTCAAGTTTATTATCACCTTCAGGCCAGGTTCCAAGAATGCCAAGGCGGATGCCCTGTCACGCAGTTTTCTTCCAGTTCATGATAACAGTCCTGTTACTCCCATACTTCCGTCTTCTGTCATTCGGGCAGGCCTCACACAAGATTTATTTACCCAGTTAAAGCAGCTTCAACATCAAGCTCCTGGAAATACTCCTGCTGGTCGTCTTTATGTCCCTGAGTTTTTGAGAGCAACTGTTTTGACGGAGTTTCATGATAGCAAAGTTGCCGGGCATCCGGGGATCGCTAAGACTTTGGAATTAGTCTCCCGCTCAGTATGGTGGCCTGGTCTTTCCAAAGACATTAAGGAGTTTGTTTTTTCGTGTCAGGTCTGTGCACAGCATAAAGTTCCCCGTTCCTTGCCTATCGGTCAACTTATGCCCTTGAATGTTCCTCTCAGGCCATGGTCTCATATTTCCATGGATTTTGTGGTGGACCTCCCTCTGTCAGCCGGATGCCGAGTCATATGGGTGGTAGTTGACCGTTTTAGCAAGATGGCCCATTTCATTGCTCTTCCCCGATTGCCATCTGCCCAGGGATTGGCAGTTTTGTTCCTCCGCCATGTTTTCAGACTCCATGGGTTACCCACTGATATTGTTTCTGATCGGGGTCCACAATTCATTGCACAATTTTGGAAGTCTTTTTGTGCCTCTTTAAAGATGAAATTGTCTTTAACGTCTGGCTACCATCCCCAATCCAACGGGCAGACTGAGCGAGTTAATCAATCATTAAAACAATATTTGCGTTTGTACTCGGCCAAACTCCAAAATGACTGGTCCGAGTTTCTTCCGTTGGCGGAGTTTGCTTACATCAATGCCTGTCATTCCTCCACCAATGTGTCTCCATTTTTTACAGTTTTTGGTTTTCACCCCAGAGCTAATTCCTTTTTTCAACATTCCTCTGTCTCCTCACTGACCTTGACCGCTCATCTCAGACTCATTTGGAGAAAAGTGCACCTTGCTCTCAGAAAAGCGGCATTTCGGGAGAAAAAAATTTCTGACAGGCTCCGGCGGCCGTGCACTTTTAAAGTTGGAGATAGGGTGTGGTTGTCGACTCGCAACATTAGACTTCGACAAACCTCAGCCAGATTGGGCCCTAAATTTATTGGACCATTTCATATTATAAAAAAAATCAATCCAGTTGCTTTCCGGTTACGTTTACCAAGAACTCTCCGGATCGGAAATACTTTCCATTGCTCCCTGTTGAAACCATACGTTTCTTCCAGTAGATTTCCTCGGAAGATCTCTCAGGGGAAATCACCAATAGATGTACAGGGTCAGCAGGAGTTCTTGGTGGAGAAGGTTCTCGATTCCAAGTTGTCCCGGGGTCGGCTTTATTTTTTGGTACATTGGAGAGGTTATGGTCCAGAAGAAAGGTCTTGGGTCCTGGATGAGGATCTCCATGCCCCGAGGCTCAAAAAGGCATTTTTTCGAGAATTTCCTCAGAAACCTGGCCTTAGGGGTTCCTTGACCCCTCCTCAAGGGGGGGGTACTGTTAGGCGCCGAGGGTCCGCCCGTCAGTGCGGCCCGGCGCCTAGCAACTAGGGACGCCGCATGCGGACAGCCGCCGGCTCCCTAGCAACGCTAGACACCGGGCGCACGGAGCCGCTCAGACCCTAGCATCGGGGACGCCACTGTCGGACCGCGTTCCCCGTTGCTGGGTCTAGATTAATCACCTCATTGGTATCCTGGCCGTGCAGCATGCAGCTGCACGGCATGATTGTTAATTACCCTGTCTGGCTCCTGATTGGAGAGCTCCCAGTTAAAAGCACTCTCTGGACTTCTCACAGAGGCCGGTAATAGCTTCCTGTTTGCTGTGTCTGTTGCAGAGAGTTTTCCAGTCCTGTCTATCCGGTCATTCCTGTTCTCAGTGGTCCAATACTCGGAAGTTGTCATCTTTTCCTGGAGTCCTGACCGAGCACCTTTAACATCCTGTGGTGTTCGTGAGTCGCGGCGTAGCCGTGTGTTGCGGCTTGACCGCTTACTATTTATTATTTGGTTACATTGTGTTTCGGAGCTTTTGCGGAGGATTCCGCTCCCACAAATCCACTCTGGTATCCAGCGGTGCTGGATAGGAGTAACGGATTCGTGGATTTTTGGTTGTCCTTTTCCCTGGCGGTTTGTCCGCACATACTTCTGGTTTAAGTTAGTTAGCTTGTAGCCCCTGGCCTGGTTGCTTAGTCAGAGGGCCCCTTGTTATCACCCTGTCTCGGATTTCCCTTTGTCTCCCATTAAGACCTGAGGGGGCATCGGAGTTGGGCAGACATAATCCGCCCTTCAAACGCGGCTGCCATGGGCTCAAGCAACCATAGTCTCGCAGGGGATTTCTGATAACACGGGCGAGACAACGGAGTTAGGGCGCCAGGGGTTACTAGGCTTTCCTGCTTCCGTAACCAGCATTCCATTCCAGTACTCTGACCTCCGTCACAAGATCACCTCTGGTCAGACGTACTGGTATCATAACAAGGGATCAATGTATTCAATGCAAATATCGTAAATGATTCCCTTTTGGCTAACGCTACATCCCTATCTCCTCGTCTCGTATCTTCATGTACGTGTTCTACCACTGCAAATGAAAGATCCTTAACATAAGAGTTGTGCTTCTCTTGAAAATGCTGAGGGAGGCTGTGATTCTGAACCTTGTTTTTAATATTCCGCAAATGTTCTTGTATTCTTAATTTCAGACAACTTCTAGTTTTGCCGATGTAATATAGGTTGCAACTACAATTAATTTTATAAATAACATCTTTAGTATTGCACGTAACAATACCCTTGAGTCTGAACACCCTCTGGTTCTCATCTCTCCAAATAAACTCTTTCTTGTCAATAAAATTACAGCATATACACTTATTGCATGGAAAAGAAGGTCTGTCCTTTTCATTAATGGATGTTCATTATGAATGACGTTATCATTTTTATTTTTCTCGGAGCAAGCATACTTTTAAGGTTATTAGCCTTCCTGAAGACTATATTCGGTCTATCCAGGAGGTGGGGTCCTAATATAGTATCCTTGAGAAGGAGGTGCCAATGTTTATCCATGACTCATTTAATCTTCATATTTTTATTGCTTATACTGTGTGATGAATAGTCAATCCGGGAATTTTTTTTTCCTTAATGGCTCCTTTAGCATCCAGTAAGCTACACCTATCAATTTTGGAAGCTCAAATTTGATCTCTCTGTAGGTTTATCTCCTTATAACCTCTATTGACAAATTGTTCAACCAATTTTAACGACTGTTTCCAGTAAGTATCTACATCGCTGCAGTTCTTTCTGATGTATACAAGTTGATAATAATGAACTGTAGTCTTCCACCTCGACAAATGGCAACTGTTGGAGGGGATGTAACTATTAGCATCCGTTAAGGGTGTTAAGGGTACCATCGGATCCCAAGCTAAAAAGAATGTCCAGATAATCTCTTACATTAGGATGTTGTTTGTAAGTGAATTTAAGATTAAAGGAGATGGTTTGAATATTGGAAATGAAACTCTCCAGGCTCTCAACATCACCCTTCCAAATAAAAATAAGGTCACCCATATACCTCTGGAAAAAAAATGATGTTTGCACATCTAAAACCTATATCATCATAGATGGTCTCATTCTCCCAATCCTCCATATATATATTTGCATACAATGGGGCAAATTTCGTCCCCATTGCTGTATCTTGTTTTTGTACAAAAAACTTTCCTTCAAACTCAAAATAGTTATGATTGAGAATAAACTCAATGCTTTTTAACAGAAAGTATTTTTCTTCTATGCTGACACTATCATCCTTTTGTAACACCTTACTGACTGCTTCCTTTACCTTGATGTGTGGGATCGAGGTGTATAGGGCCTAGACATCAACTGTTACCCATCTATAGGTGGGATGCCAGTGAAAATCCTTTAAAACGCTTAAAAGATTGGTTGAATCCTTCAAGTAAGACTGTTGTTTCTTCACATATGGTTGGCGTTTTAGGTCCAGGAAATGAGACAAATTTGAAGTTAAAGAGTCCACCCTTAGCCACTATTGGTCTTACCGGAGGTGTGTTTTTACATTTATACACCTTGGGCAAATAATTGAACACTGGGGTCTTAGGTTTTTTGTTGTACAAATAATCGAACTTCTCCTTACAAATATTTCCTTCACTTAAGGCATTATTCAAGACAATATACAGATCTTCTCTGAAGATCTCTGTTGGATTCATCTCTAATTGTTCATAAGTGGCTGTGTCATTAATTTGTCTTGCGGCCTCATTCAAGTATGCAGATGGTTCCTGGATCACAACATCCCCTCCTTTATCTGCCGCTTTGATCACTACAAATACCTTCAGAGAAGATCTGTATATAGGCTTGAATAATGTCTTAAGTGAAGGAGTTATTTGTAAGGAGGAGTTTGATTATTTGTACAACAAAAAAACTAGGATCCCAGTGTTCTATCATTTACCCAAGGTGTATAAATGTAAAAACCCACCTCTGGAAAGACCAATAGTGGCAGGGGTGGACTCTTTGTCTCATTTCCTGGACCTAAAACTTCAACCATATGTGAATAAACAACAGTCTTACTTGAAGGATTCAACCAATCGTGACCTCAATAGGATGGGTTTGTAGCGCCGAGTGACCAGAAACTGGTCTTTCGGCCCTATAGTAGAAAGCATTCAGGCTGCACTTCCCCATCAGGGTGGACATCCTGTCCTCCCTACCCCTGATTGGACAGATTGAACTGTCAATCAAGTCCAGCCCCACACCACAACATTATGGGACACCACAAAGCATTATGAGGCATTTTCTTAATGATGTATGTTCTCCTTTTTCTGCATACTTTTCAAAGGTGAAAATAGACTAGTTTCACTGATTAACATATACACTTTCTGTCCTTGGCTTTATTAAGTTTATAAATGTAATCTATTAGATAATACTATTATCAGATTTGCCATTATCACTGTTCAGGGGAAATGATGTAATCACACTTTCCCCTTAAAAGGAGGGTCAGTGCCCTCATTCTAACACCACAGATACTGGGTTACAATTGATATTCCACCAGAGGGTAAGGACTTCACACATCCTTTTGTCTATGTAGTGTATTTATTTGCATTCACTTTTTATTGGTTAATAGGGCACTATTTTGATCATGGTCCCATTTATTCACTATGTATTATGAATTGTTATATGCGTTTACATAATATGGTGTATGAATTGTGACTGAATATATACCTATTCCTTGTATGTTTTTGATTGTGGCTATTAAGCCTTATAATATATATGTGGCTATTAAATCCTTGTTCAGTTCATCCCCTCCTCCATGTTACAACTAGAGATGTGCAGCGGGCATTTTTTGTGTTTTGTGTTTTGGTTTTGGATTCGGTTCCGCTGTCGTGTTTTGGATTCGGATGCATTTTGGCAAAACCACCCTTTCGGATTTTTGTTGGATTCGGATGCGTTTTGGATTTGGGTGTTTTTTAAAAAAAAAACCCTCAAAAACAGCTTCAATCATAGAATTTGGGGGTAATTTTGATCCTATAGTATTATAACCATAATTTCCACTCATTTCCAGTCTGTTCTGAACACCTCACACCTCACAATATTATTTTTCGTCCTAAAATTTGCACCAAGGTCGCTGGATGACTAAGCTAAGCGACCCAAGTGGGCGGCACAAACTCCTGGCCCATCTAGGAGTGGCACTGCAGTGTCAGACAGGATGGCACTTAAAAAAACAGTCCCCAAACAGCACATGATGCAAAGATAAATAAAAAAGAGGTGCAAGATGGAATTGTCCTTGGGCCCTCCCACCCACCCTTATGTTGTATAAACAGGACATGCACACTTTAACAAACCCATAATTTCAGCCACAGGGTCTGTCACATGACTGTGGCTGATATGACTGGTTGGTTTGGGCCCCCACCAAAAAAGAAGCAATCTCTCCTTGCTGGCTCTATAGAGGCAAGATGTCCACCTCATCCTCAGATTCCTCACCCCTTTCACTGTGTACATCCTCCTCCTCCTCACAGAGTATTAATTTGTCCCCACTGGAATCCACCATCACAGGTCCCTGTGCACTTTCTGGAGGCAATTGCTGGTAAGTGTCTCCATGGAGGAATTTATTATAATTCATTTTGATGAACATCATCTTATCCACATTTTCTGGAAGTAACCTCCTACGCCAATCGCTGACAAGGTGACCGGCTGCACTAAACACTCTTTAGGAGTACACGCTGGAGGGGGGGGGGCATCTTAGGTAACATAAAGCCAGTTTGTGCAAGGGCCTCCAAATAGCCACTTTTTCCTGCCAGTATACATACGGACTGTCTGACATGCCTACTTGGATGCTGTCACTCATATAATCCTCCACCATTCTTTCAATGGTGACAGAATCATATGCAGTGACAGTAGACGACATGTCAGTAATCGTTGGCAGGTCCTTCAGTCCGGACCAGATGTCAGCACTTGCTCCTGACTGCCCTTCATCACTGCCAGCGGGTAGTTTTGGAAATGTTATCCTTTTCCTGGCAGCTCCAGTGGCGGTAGAAAATGAAGGAGGAGCTGTTGGCGGGTCATGTTCCGCTTGACTTGACAATTGTCTCACCAGCAGGTCTTTGAACATCTGCAGACTTGTGTCTGCTGGAAAGAGTGATACAACATAGGCTTTAAACCTAGGATGGCCAAAATGTAGTGCTCTGATTTCAACAGATTGACCACCCGTGAATGCTGGTTAAGCAAATGAAGGGCTTCATCCACAAGTCCCACATGCCTAGCGGAATCGCTCCATTTTAGCTCCTCCTTCAATCTCTCCAGCTGATTCTGCAAAAGCCTGATGAGGGGAATGACCTGACTTAGGCTGGCAGTGTCTGAACTGACTTCACGTGTGGCAAGTTCAAAGGGTTGGAGAACCTTGCACAACATGGAAGACATTCTCCACTGCGCTTGAGTCAGGTGCATTCCACCTCCTTTGCCTATATCGTAGGCAGATGTATAGGCTTGAATGGCCTTTTGCTGCTCCTCCATCCTCTGAAGCATATGGAGGGTTGAATTCCACCTCGTTACCACCTCTTGCTTCAGCTGATGGCAGGGCATGTTCATGAGTGTTTGCTGGCGCTCCAGTCTTCAGCACATGGTGGCTGAATGCCGAAAGTGGCCCGCAATTCTTTGGGCCACCGACAGCATCTCCTGCACGCCCCTGTCATTTTAAAAAAAAAATTATGCACCACCAAATTTATTGTATGTGCAAAACATGGGACATGCTGGAATTTGCCCAAATGTAATGCACGCACAATATTGGTGGCGTTGTCCGATATCACAAATCCCCATGAGAGTCCAATTGGGGTAAGCCAATCTGTGATGATGTTCCTCAGTTTCCGTAAGAGGTTGTCAGCTGTGTGCCTCTTATGGAAAGAGGTGATACAAAGCGTAGTCTGCCTAGGAACGAGTTGGCGTTTGCGAGATGCTGCTACTGGTGCCACCGCTGTTGTTGCTGCGGGAGGCAATACATCTACCCAGTGGGCTGTCACAGTCATATAGTCCTTAGTCTGCCCTGCTCCACTTGTCCACATGTCCGTGGTTAACTGCATTTTTTAGGACACTGAGGACACTTTTTCTGACGTCTGTGTACATTCTCAGTATTGCCTGCCTAGAGAAGTGGAACCTAGATGGGATTTGGTACCGGGGACACACTACCTCAAGCAATTCTTTAAGTCCCTGTGAACTAACGGTGGATACCGGACGCACATCTAACACGAAGATAGTTGTCAAGGCCTGAGTTATCCGCTTTGCAACAGGATGACTGCTGTGATATTTCATCTTCCTCGCAAAGGACTGTTGGACAGTCAATTGCTTACAGGAAGTAGTACAATTGGTCTTCCGACTTCCCCTCTGGGATGACGATCGACTCCCAGCAGCAACAAAAGCAGCAGCACCAGCAGCAACACCAGCAGTAGGCGTTCCACTCAAGGATACATCGGAGGAATCCCAGTTAGGAGAGGACTCGTCAGACTTGCCAGTGACATGGCCTGCAGGACTATTGGCGTTCCTGTCTAAGGAGGAAATTGACATTGAGGGAGTTGCTGGTGTGGTTTGCAGGAGCTTGGGTACAAAAGGAAGAAGGGATTTAGTTGTCAGTGGACTGCTACCACTGTCACCCAAAGTTTTTGAACTTGTCAATGACTTCTGATGAATGCGCTCCAGGTGACGTATAAGGGAGGATGTTCCTAGTTGGATAACGTCCTTACCCTTACTTATTACAGCTTGACAAAGGCAACACACGGCTTAACACCTGTTGTCTGCATTTCTGTTGAAATAATTCTACACAAAGAGGTGATTTTTTTTGTATTTTGACCAGGCATGTCAATGGCCTTATTCATCCCACAGACAACAGGTGTCTCCCAGGGTGCCTGACTTAAACAAACCACCTCACCATCAGAATCCTCCTCATCAATTTCCTCCTCAGCGCCAGCAACACCCATATCCTCATCCTGGTATACTTCAAAAGTGACATCTTCAATTTGAATATCAGGAACTGGACTGTGGGTGCTCCTTCCAGCACTTGCAGGGGGCGTGCAAATGGTGGAAGGCGCCACCTCTTCCCGTCCAGTGTTGGGAAGGTCAGGCATCGCAATCGACACAATTGGACTCTCCTTGGGGATTAGTGATTTAGAAGAATGCACAGTTTTTTGCTGTGCTATTGCCAGCTTAACTCTTTTCATTTTTTTAGCGGGAGGATGAGTGCTTCCATCGTCATGTGAAGCTGAACCACTAGTCATAAGGAACATAGGAGAGGGCCTTAGCCGTTCCTCGCCACTCCGTGTCATAAATGACATATTGGCAAGTTTACGCTTCTCCTCAGATGATTTTAATTTAGATTATTGGGTAATTTTACTGAACTTTTGCTTTTTGGATTTTACATGCTCTCTACTATGACATTGGGAATCGGCCTTGGCAGATGACGTTGATGGCATTTCATCATCTCTGCCGTGACTAGTGGCAGCAGCTTCAGCACTAGGTGGAAGTGGATCTTGATCTTTCCCTATTTTACCCTCCACATTTTTGTTCTCTATTTTTTAATGTGTGGAATTATATGCCAGTAATATATCTGGAATTAGACGGCAGTAATGTCTGGAATTAGATACCACTAGATAGATACCAGATACCACTGTGACTGGAATGATGATGACCTATGCACAGTGACAGGACACTACCACAGCACCCTACAGCAGCAAGATGCAGCACAAGACACTGTACTAGTATTACTAATGTAGTATTACTGAGCACCACAAGACAATGAGCAGTGATACTGAGCACTGATGATACTGAGCACTGATGGTACTGAGCACTGATAATACTACGGAGAACTGACACTGAGCAGTACGATTAGCACAAGACACTGTACTAGTATTACTAATGTAGTATTACTGAACACCACAAGACAATGAACACTGATGCTGAGCACTGATGATACTGAGCACTGCTGATACTGAGCACTGATGATACTGAGCACTTATGATAGTACGAGAACTGACTCTGAGCAGCACGATTAGCACAAGACACTGTACTAGTATTACTAATGTAGTATTACTGAGCACCACAAGACAATGAGCAGTGACACTGAGCACTGATGATACTGAGCACTGATTATAATGAGTACTGCTGATACTGAGCACTGATAATACTGAGCACTGATGATACTACGGAGAACTGACACTGAGCAGCACGATTAGCACAATACACTGTACTAGTATTACTAATGTAGTATTACTGAGCACCACAAGACAATGAGCAGTGATACTGAGCACTGTTGATACTGAGCACTGATGATACTGAGCACTGATGATACTACGGAGAACTAACACTGAGCAGCACGATTAGCACAAGGCACTTTACTTGTATTACTAATGTAGTATTACTGAGCACCACAAGACAATGAGAAGTGATACTGAGCACTGATGATACTGAGCACTGATGATACTGAGCACTGATGATACTACGGAGAACTGACAATGAGCAGCCCGATTAGCAAAAGACACTGTACTAGTATTTATAATGTAGTATTACTGAGCACCACAAGACAATGAGCAGTGATACTGAGCACTGATGATACTGAGCACTGAGGATACTGAGCACTGATACTACAGAGAACTGACACTGAGCAGCATGATTAGCAAAATACACTGCACTAGTATTAGTAATGTAGTATTACTGAGCACCACAAGACAATGAGCAGTGATACTGAGCACTGATGATATTGAGCACTGATGATACTACAGAGAAATGACACTGAGCAGCATGATTAGCACAAGACACTATACTAGTATTACTAATGTACTATTACTGAGCACCACAAGACAATAAGTAGTGATACTGAAAACTGCAGATACTGAGCACTGCTGATACTGAGCACTGATGATACTGTGCACTGATGATAGTACGAGAACTGACACTGAGCAGCACGATTAGCACAAGACACTGTACTAGCATTACTAATGTAGTATTACTGAGCACCACAAGACAATGAGCAGTGATACTGAGCACTGATGATA
The DNA here is from genome assembly GCF_028390025.1 of Pseudophryne corroboree. Classification (NCBI taxonomy): domain Eukaryota; kingdom Metazoa; phylum Chordata; class Amphibia; order Anura; family Myobatrachidae; genus Pseudophryne; species Pseudophryne corroboree. The sequence continues at coordinate 359,341,474 of NC_086446.1, read as the reverse complement.
CTGAGCACTGATGATACTGAGCACTGATAATACTGAGCACTGATGATACTGAGCACTGATGATACTACAGAGAACTGACACTGAGCAGCACGATTAGCACAAGACACTGTACTAGTATTACTAATGTAGTATTACTGAGCACCACAAGAGAATGAGCAGTGATACTAAGCACTGATGATACTGAGCACTGATGATACTGAGCACTGATGATACTACGGAGAACTGACACAGAGCAGCACGATTAGCACAAGGCACTGTACTAGTATTACTAATGTAGTATTACTGAGCACCACAAGACAAAGAGCAGTGATACTGAGCACTGCTGATACTGAGCACTGATGATACTGAGCACTGATGATACTACGGAGAACTGACACTGAGCAGCACGATGCAGCACAAGACACTGTACTAGTATTACTAATGTAGTATTACAGAGCACCACAAGACAATGAGCAGTGATACTGAGCACTGATGATACTGAGCACTGATGATACTACGAAGAACTGACACTGTGCAGCACAATGCAGCACAAGACACTGTACTAGTATTAGTGACCAGCACAAAAGCACTCTGGAATTGTCACCCCCCAGATACCACTGTGACTGGAATGATGATGAACGATACACAGTCACAGGACACTACTACCACAGCACCCTACAGCAGCAAGATGCAGCACAAGACACTGTACTAGTATTACAGAGCAGCACAAAAGCACTCTGGAATTGTCACCCCCCAGATACCACTGTGACTGGAATGATGATGAACGATACACAGTCACAGGACACTACTACCACAGCACCCTACAGCAGCAAGATGCAGCATAAGACACTGTACTAGTATTACTGAGCAGTACAAAAGCACTCTGGAATTGTCACCCTCCAGATACCACTGTGACTGGAATGATGATGACCGATGCAGTCACAGGACACTACTACCAGAGCACCCTACAGCAGCAAGATGCAGCACAAGAGAGACACTGTGCTAGTATTACTGAGCATCAATAAGCACTGATACTGAGCACTGATACTGAGATTTGACACTGAGAGAAAGTAGCCATGTCCTCTCTATACCCTCTACAATGCACGAGTGAGAATCCGACAGCGGGATGATGACGTTTTGCCTCGTTCAGGTTTTCCGAGTCAGGCGGGAACAACCGAGCCGGGCTCGGAACCGTGTTTGACACGTGAAGTTTGGTAGGGTTCGGTTCTCAGAGTACCGAACCCGCTCATCTCTAGTTACAACAATGGAGGTTTTTTCTTTTATTTGGTCAATACTTGTTCCTTGGTAGGATATAATATTCTAGATCAGTTGGATTATTTTATGGACACTAATGTCATTTACTACATTTACTAGGATAAACACCTTTTGGAGTACCCCTTAAATCTGAGTACCTGAGTATTATACATCATTTTTAACATACCAAGTATGTGTTCCCTTGCACATTAAATAATAAATATATTGTTACTATTGTGAATATATACAATTGATAGTATATTTTTTCAAATAGGCATTGTGGACCATGAATTTAAGTGCTTTGTGGTCTGTCTGGTTGATACAAGTGTCCAAGAGCAGTTCTGTCCGCTGCTTAATTAATTTAATGATGCTATCTACTCATAAAATAAGGTATGTGTCCCTATAATGTAAGGTTTTCATTACCTGACTATTTTCCTTCTTCATTCTTATTCCCCTGTTTTTTCCTGGATCTGTTTTGCCATTGGCCTGTGTTTTTTCAGATGTGTTCCTATTTTTATTATCATTATTTAATGTTATTGTAATAAAATTGTTAATACTGTTTTGTGAACAAATGTCCTAAAGAAATGATATTATTTTCTACAATTGTAGATATACCTGTCATGCCGCCGCGCTTGCCCCTCCGGGTGCGCTGGGCTTCCCGGCGGCCGTCCCCGCTGGTGGTCCCCGGCTCCTGGTGCTCCGTTGGCGCTGGTCCCGGTGGATGTTTGGGGGGCAGGTGCCGCGGGTACGCCCGGCGTCCACGAGGGTCGGATGGGCGGGTGCGTCATCGGCGCTCCTCGCCAATCAGAGTGAGGCCGGAAGGTCAAATTCAGACGCCGGGGAGAGCTCCGGCGCCTGAGTATCATCTATTCTTGCTACAGAAGCTGTGATCTTCAGAGCTCCCGCATTCCTGTGGTTTCCAGCCCTTCCAAGCACCTACGTGCCTCCAAGCACCTCCGTGCCTCCAAGCATCTCCGTGCCTCCAAGCATCTCCGTGCCTCCAAGCACTTCCGTGCCTCCAAGCGCCTCTGCACCTCCAAGCACCTCAGTGTCTCCAAGTGCCTCTGCGCCTCCAAAACACCTCTGTACCTCCAAGCACCTCTGTGCCTCCAAGCACCTCGGTGTCTCCAAGCGCCTCCGCGCCTCCAAGCACCTCAGTGTCTCCAAGCGCCTCTGCGCCTCCAAGCACCTCAGTGTCTCCAAGCGCCTCAGTATCTCCAAGCACCTCAGTGTCTCCAAGCACCCAGTGCACTTTTGCGCAGTTTGTGCCTCCAGCACCTGGTATTCTTCACTGATTCATTAGCGCCTTTCAAGTTCTGTCTTTCAGGAGACCTTCAGTGTCCACACGTGCCTCCTGTCTGCCGACCTAATCCTGCATGAAGAAAACTTACATTCGGCCATCCCTGCTGCGGCCCGTTTGCAGTTCCTCTTCCCGGTCACCGGAAGAAACCCCGAGTCCACAACACTCCCAAACCACGTCAGTGATAGTATACTCAGGCCTCATGGACCCGGGGGATCGGAACACAGAGTCGAGCGCCATCCAAAGTTTGGCTTCCCGAGTTCAGACTCAGGAGGCGACACGGAGCCAGGTGATGCAATATCTCAAGGAATTGTCGATTGGATCAAATTCAAGCATCCTTAGCCTCCGTAATTCCGGTTTCAGTTCCCGTAACTCCTCCAGTTGCTGTTTCCAGTAAAGTCCAACCTCCGGCCGGTACCAGGTCACGCCTTCAGCTTCCTACTCCTTCCCGCTATAATGGGAATCCTAAGAATTGCCGTGGTTTTTTAAACCAGTGCGAGGTGCACTTCGAGCTTCTCTCTCATAATTTCCCTACGGATCGGTCTAAGGTGGCGTATATTATTTCCCTGCTCGAAGGGTCAGCGTTGGATTGGGTGTCTCCGTTATGGGAACGATCTGATCCCGTGGTTTCCATCTACACCAACTTCATCACGTCCTTTCGAAGAATCTTCGACGAGCCCGGCAGAATGACCACTGCTTCTTCTGACTTGCTCCGTGTCCGTCAGGGCTCCCGCTCCGTGGGTCAGTATGTGGTTCATTTCCAGACCATTGCCTCTGAACTTTGCTGGAATAATGACGCCCTGAGGGCTGCCTTCTGGAACGGTCTCTCCGACCGGCTGAAAGATAAGTTGGTCACTAGGGATCTGCCGGATCCATTAGAAGAGTTGATCTCCCTCTGCGTCAAGGTGGATCTTCGGATGCAGGAGCGTGGAGGAGAACGTAGTCGCTCAGATCGTCCCAGGTTCCGGCTTCCTCCTCCTAGGCCGGCGGCTGTGCCCAGTCCGGACGAACCCATGCAAATTAACCGCTCCCGACTGTCTCCGGAGGAACGACAGCGTCGTCGTGAGGGTAAACTTTGCCTTTACTGTGGAGCCGCAGATCCTTTCCTCAAGTTTTGTAAATCCCGTCCGGGAAACGGGCAGGCCTAGCTTGTTCCGGAGGAGTCAAGTTGGGAGTCACGTCCAAATCTTCTCCGACTTTGGATTGCTTACTTTCCGTGTCTTTGACCTCCAAGTCAGTTGCCAAATCTTTCAATGCCCTATTGGACTCTGGGGCTGCTGGGAATTTTGTTTCTTTCTCCTGTGCCCAAGGTCTGGGTTTAAAGCTAGGGTCTATCAAACGGCCTATTTCTTTGACTGCTATTAATGGAACCAGAATATCCAATGGCATCATTACATATCGCACAGAGCCCGTTAGGCTGCAGGTCGGAGCGCTACATCAAGAACATCTGGAGCTCCTAGTGATTCCGAAGATGCCTCACGACCTTGTCCTCGGGTTGCCTTGGCTCAAAACCCATAATCCCCACATCGACTGGAAGTCTTCACAAATTCTGTCTTGGAGTTCATTCTGTTTCACCAATTGCCTTACTCCCGTCTGTCCGCTCCGTGCATCTTCTAGGTCGGACGAGGAGCTCATTCCGGAGGCTTATCGGGAGTTCACGGATGTGTTCTCTGAGCAGGCGCTGATCAGTTACCACCCCAAAGACCTTGGGACTGCCCCATTGACCTCGTCCCAGGGAAGATGCCGCCTCAGGGTCGCACTTACCCCCTGTCTCTACCTGAGACCCAAGCTATGTCGGACTATATTAAATCTAAACTTCTTAAGGGATTCATTCGCCCCCCTATCTCTCCGGCTGGAGCAGGTTTCTTTTTCGTGAAGAAGGACGGGGGGCTGAGACCATGTATCGATTATCGTGGCCTAAACGATATCACCATCAAAAATAAATATCCCTTGCCGCTAATCACGGAGCTATTTGATAGGGTGCGTGGAGCCCACGTTTTTTCGAAGCTCGACTTGAGGGGAGCCTATAATCTTATACGTATCCGGCAGGGGGACGAATGGAAGACCACCTTCAATACTCGAGATGGGCATTACGAATATCTGGTGATGCCGTTCGGCCTTAGCAATGCTCCTGCCATCTTTCAGGGATTCGTTAACGAAATCTTCCGAGACATGTTATACCAAAGTGTAGTGGTATATTTAGACGACATCCTGATTTTTTCCAAAAATCTTGCAGAACACAGGACACAGGTCAAAGAGGTACTTCTCTGACTATGAAAGAATCGTCTTTACGGCAAGATTTCCAAATGCACTTTTGAGGTATCGTCAATTCCGTTCCTTGGCTATGTCATCTCGGGTACGGAGCTTCGTATGGATCCGGAGAAACTCACTGCCATTCGTGATTGGACTCAGCCTCTCTCTCTTTGAAAGCAGTACAAAGGTTTTTGGGCTTTGCAAACTACTACAGGAAATTCATTAAGGGTTTTTCCACCATTGTTGCTCCCATGACCAAAAAGGGTTCCAACCCGAGTTTGTGGTCTCTCGAAGCTGTGGAAGCTTTCACCCGATTGAAATCAGCTTTTGTATCAGCTCCAGTACTCCAACAACCAGATTTCGAAGAACCGTTCTTCCTGGAGGTCGATGCTTCCTCAGTCGGAGTTGGAGCCGTTCTTTCCCAGTATTCTTCGGACAAGAAATTGCATCCATGTGGGTTCCATTCTCGTAAGTTCTCTCCTGCTGAGCAAAACTACACTATTGGAGATCAGGAACTGTTGGCAATAAAATCCGCCTTAGAAGAATGGAGATACTTGTTAGAAGGTGCCAAACATCTGATTACTATTTACACCGATCACAAGAACTTATTGTACATCAAGACCGCACAATGCTTGAATCCCCGTCAGGCCAGATGGGCACTTTTCTTTACTCGATTCTCCTTTGTTATTAAGTACCGGGCCGGGACTTTCAATACAAAAGCTGACGCTCTGTCTCGTTCCCTAACTGCCTCAGATGAAGAGAATTCCTTTGAAAGGAGTTTAATCCTCAGTCCAATCTCCATTTCCACTGCTTCCACTTCTCTAGATCCTCCTCCTGGAAGAATGTCAGTACCAGTTGAATTCCGACCAAGAATACTACAGTGGGCCCATATCTCCAAGTTCTCCGGTCACTCGGGGGTCCAAAAAATGTTCGAGTTCCTGCGAAGGTCTTAATGGTGGAATACCATGAGGAGGGATATACAGGATTATGTTAGTTCTTGTCCTCAATGCACACAGCACAAAATTCCTCGTTTGCCTCCTGCCGGATTTCTTCGTCCTTTGTCCATTCCAAGGAAACCCTGGACCCATATTTCTATGGACTTCATTACCGAGTTTCCCCACTCCAAAGGTTACAATACCATCTGGGTGATTGTCGACCGTTTTTCGAAGATGGCACACTTTGTTCCGTTGATAGGTCTACCGACAGTTCCCAAACTGGCTCTGCTATTTATCCGGGAGCACTTTCGGTTACATGGTTTACCTCTGGAGGTGGTCTCAGATCGAGGGGTTCAGTTCACCGCCAGATTTTGGAGAGCTCTCTGTTCTGCCTTACGAATTAAACTCAAATTCTCGTCTGCCTATCATCCCCAAACAAATGAGCAAACCGAACGAGTCAACCAGGATTTGGAGACTTTTCTCCGCGTTTATCTCTCTCCTTCACAGGACGACTGGGTGGAACTGTTACCCTGGGCAGAGTTTGCCCATAACCATTTGTTTCATACCTCCACTGGCGAATCTCCGTTCTTCATCAATTACGGGTTCCATCCACGGGTTCTAGAATTACCAATCCTTCCGTCGGAGGAGGTTCCGGTGGTAACTTCCACGTTACAACACTTCAGTCAAATTTGGAGTAGGGTTCATGCTAGTCTCAAGAAAATCTCCGTCCGATACAAATTCTTTGCGGACAGGAAACGGCGGGCCGCTCCTCAATACAAAGTTGGCGAGAGGGTATGGCTCTCCACCCGCAACCTCCGTCTAAAAGTACCCACTATGAAATTTGCTCCAAGGTTCATCGGTCCTTACCCTGTTTTACAAGTCCTGAATCCTGTGGTCTGCAAATTGGGTTTGCCTCCTCACTTTCGTATACCAAATTCTTTCCATGTCTCTCTCCTTCGTCCCCTCATACTAAATTGATTCCATTCAGAGCCTTCTAGTTCAACCTCAGTGGAGACTGAAACTGGGACAGAATTTGAGATCAAAACTATTCTGGACTCTCGTTACTATCACAAGAATTTACAATATTTGGTGGAATGGAAGGGTTATGGACCTGAAGAAAGAAGTTGGATAAAGGCTGTTGAGGTCACCGCTCCCCGACTAATTCGGATCTTTCATTCCAGACACCCAACAAAACCAGGATAGTGTCCTGAGGCCACTCCTAGAAGAGGGGGTACTGTCATGCCGCCGCGGCCGCCGCGCTTACCCTTACGGGTGCGCTGGGCTTCCCGGCGGCCGCCCCAGCTGGCGGTCCATGGCTACTGGTGCTCCGTTGGCGCTGGTCCCGGCGGATGTTCGGGGGGCGGGCGCCGCGGGTACGCCCGGCGTCCACGAGGGTCGGATGGGCGGGTGACATCATCGGCGCTCCCCGCCAATCAGAGTGAGACGGGAAGGTCAAATTCAGATGCCGGGCAGAGCTCCGGCGCCTGAGTATCATCTATTCTGCCTACAGAAGCTGTGATCTTCAGAGCTCCCGCATTCCTGTGATTTCCAGCCCTTCCAAGCACCTCCGTGCTTCCAAGCACCTCCGTGCATCCAAGCACCTCCGTGCCTACAAGCATTTCCATGCCTCCAAGCATCTCTGTGCCTCCAAGCATCTCCATGCTTTCAAGCACTTCCGTGCCTCTGCGCCTCCAAGCACCTCAGTGTCTCCAAGCGCCTCCGCGCCTCCAAAACACCTCTGTACCTCCAACACCTCGGTGCCTCCAAGCACCTCAGTGCTTCCAAGCACCTCAGTGTCTCCAAGCGCCTCCGCGCCTCAAAGCACCTCAGTGTCTCCAAGCGCCTCAGTATCTACAAGCACCTCAGTGTCTCCAAGCACCCATTGCACTTTAGAGCAGTTTGTGCCTCCAGCACCTGGTATTCTTCACTGATTCATCAGCGCCTTTCAAGTTCTGTCTTTCAGGAGACCTTCAGCGTCCACACGTGCCTCCTGTCTGCCGACCTAATCCTGCATGAGGAAAACTTACATTTGGCCATCCCTGCTGCGGCCCGGTTGTAGTTCCTCTTCCCGATTACCGGAAGAAACCCTGAGTCCACAACACTCCCAAACCAGGTCAGTGATAATACCCCTGATGAAGTCTCTATGAGACTAAATGCGTTGGGTTATCTGTTTATGTGACGTGACCTCCAATCCACAGTAATAGAAGGAGGATAACATAAAGAAATATCTGTACATTGTTTCTCATTGTGATTTTCAAGGTGTGTCAACATTGGGAGGAAGTTACCATAAAACATCTGTATAGTTATGGACATAGATGTGGCTTTTTATGGAATTTAAATAAATCACTGTATAGGAACACACTGATTATTTTTTTATGTCAAAATATTATTCTACCATTGTATAAAACTATTTGTTGTTTGAATAATTACTGGAAGTTGGTACAGCCCCATGGCGCCAATTTCACTATTGTTATATATTTTCCATTTCATTTAGTTCTTTCTAACAGGGAATTTAGTGGAATAATGCAGCCTGGTACATTTTTCACTAAATCTTTTACATTCTAATTATCGCAGGAGCAGAGTATATATATATATATTTTTTTTTGCATCAGTCAGTATGTTGTGAAAATGCACAAGTTAAAATTACATGTATCCTGGGTATATGTACTATTAGGGGTCCATATACTAAGTGGAGATAAGCGGCACAAATGGGAAAGGCACACAATATCAGTATATAATACTAAAGAGAGCTTTCTGCCATCTACCTGCTAGCACAGACTATAATTAATATCACACTACCAAAGGCACCTATACCCAGGTGTTACTATAAGAAGAGATCATATACCCCTTTCAGACTGCAATGACAGGCCTCACCCGGGATTTGTACATGGGTCCTTCCCAGGTGAGACCCCTTTCAGACTTGGAGCCGGACTCGGCTTATTACAGGGTTGGTGATGTCACCACAGATGCTTCCTGAGGTGTTGCTTGGAGATGAGATGATCTATGCAGTGAACGGGTGCCTGGTTGCATCGACCCAGTTTACCCATTCACACTGCACCATGAGCTGAGATGAACCTGTGTCCAACCCTACTCGCTGCCCAGGTTGAAATACCGGGTCACTCAACCTGGATTTTTTTCAACTGGCCCCTTTCAGATTTTGCCGCAACCTGGGTTGCTTCTCATTCACATGCAATAACCTGGGTTATTGCTGACAGTCTGAAAGGGGTATTATTATCACCTGCCTTCTCCAGCACCGTTATGGTAGTGGCTAGATCCTCTTCATGTTATGTAGCCTCTGATGTCATCACATCATGGGAACCATGGGACATACCATTTGACCCTCAACAGTATAGTAAGAGCAAGGACAGTGGGCTAGCAGTTTTACTATTCACATCAACATCTATGCCCTTTAGTAACCTGTGGCAAGCAAAGTGGAGCAGAGAGAGCCACTGAGCCTGAAGTGCGGTGAGTGAATCAACCCCTGAAGGCATACATTAGATCCTGTGTAACACTTTGGGTCCCATTTTGTCAAACCTTGCTTCTCCCTCTCCCGGAACAGTTCATATGGTATGTCCCATGGTTCACGTGGCCTTATTTCATCTGAAGCTTTATTAACTAATGGGTATATACACACAGCCCTGCTGTCATGTGCATCTCCTCAGTGCTGCAGAGATTTGCCTGGCTGTCAATATTTTTTTTTTAAATATCTCTGCTGCAGCTGCATGGAAGAGAGTGTCCACAGTATCTGCTGTGTGCTTTTTCTGCCCAGGAGGTGACTTAATGTTCACTCTCATCGATGGGGCTATTTTAGTATCAATCATGATAACTACCTTTTCACCGATAACAGTCAAAGAAGGATTGTCTTTTTCTCTGAGATAAATGAATGTTTTAGTACATGGACACCTTAGATAGTTAAGGACACCAGTCCAGGGCCATAGCAGAACACTTTTGTACCCTGTGTTGGCCCCCATCACTGCCACAACAGAACATATGACCTCATGATGTTATAAAGAGGGGGTAGGTCAGGAGGAACCAGGTACAGTAGCTGAGCTCAGATGTGTCCTAAGGAGCACCTCTCAAGGCTGTAGGAATCTGTTCCAGGATGCCCACAAGCCAGAGAAGGGTGCTATTGGGACAGCAACAGTGCCGCCCCTTTAGCTTTGTGCCATGTATAGCACACTTGTCACTCACCTCTCCTTATAAACCTGAATGATACTAAACATAATATATATTACTTTAGATAGCCAATGCATTGTTAAAAATATTTTGAAAGTTAATGGAACTAATCATAAATGTAGTTTTCTTTGTAATATTATTTTATTTAGAGCCAGCCATTTGAGTTCACTAATAAGTGTTGCCTGGTTATTTCACAAGGTATATGTGTACATTGGAAAAACAATTGGATTGAGTTGTGAAAGAGATAACTGAGTAGGATGGAAACCAAAAAGAGGCAAATTAAGCAATTCTTCGAATCTGAAAATGTGCACAAAACACATGTGAAAATGAAATGCAAAATCCCAATCACAAGTGTAGTAGTGACATTTGCAACAGACTAATGAGGGCAAAAAGTATAATGTATTTATTGAGATTGTAATTATTTTAACAAAAATGGCATATAAAATAAATGATATGAAAACATTTTGCTAAAGTATAATATAACACATTTTTCTAAAGAAACTTTAAATCTAAGCTAAAAATTGGTGCAATATTGGAAAATACTTGTAAGAACCATAAGCATCTATCAGAGAACGGGTGTGGTACGCAAGGTCGACCACACTTAGGTCGACCACTAATGGTCGACAGTAAGTAGGTCGACATGGTTTCTAGATCGACAGGTACTCTAGGTCGACATGTACTAGGTCGACATGACAAAAGGTCAACATGAGTTTTTAAAAAAAAAATTGGTGTTGTTTTCTCCGTACAGTGACCAGGAACCCCAATTAGTGCACCGTGTCCCCTAGCATGTCTCACTTCGCTCGCCATGCTTCGGGCAAGGGGGGTCATTCCGAGTTGATCGTAGCTGTGCAAAATTTTGCACAGCTACGATCATCTTTCCTGACATGCGGGGGAATGCCCGGCATGTGGCTAATCCACCCTGCATGTCAGTCTGCCCATCCCCCCCCCCCCCCCCCGCAGAAGGAGTAACTCCCGGCCAGTGCAGCTTTAGCGTGCTGGCCGGAAGCTACTCCTCGCTCCCTGGCCCGCAGCGGCTGTTTATGACGTCACGCAGCCGCTGCGGCCCGCCCCCCGTTCAGTCCGGCCATGCCTGCATTGGCCGGACCGCCCATCGATCGCCTCTGCCTGTCAATCATGCAGAGGTGATCGATGCCCTGCTACGGCCGTCCCCCATGCGCTGGCGCACAAAGGCGCCGGCGCATGCGCAGTAGGGACCCGTTCACTCTGCTGCATGAAAACGCAGCGAGTGAACGGGTCGGAATGACCCCCAAGGTGCCTCTCTCTGCTACCGCTGCGCTTGGCACAGGTTACCATTCCCAATTGTAGTCCACGTGGATTGTAAAGTATGAAAAAGTACAAAAAAAATTAAAAAAGCGAAAAACTCATGTCAACCTTATGTCATTTCGACCTAGATTCCCTGTCAACCTAGAAACCCTGTCGACCTACTTACTGTCGACTTACAGTGGTCAACCTAGACATTGTCGACCTACGTGTATTCGACCTAGAGACCGGAAACCCAGAGAACAATATAAATGTATATGACTTTAGTTATTCTAAAAAGTTAACAGTCTGTGTAGAAGAAAATTTGACCCAACATCTCATACTGTAAGTGGATGTAAGTGGCTGCCTACTGTATTTTTCCATGTTATTAATACATGACTTTTAGTTCACAAAGAGATAATCTGCTGTGTAGAGGAAAACTGTTTTCTTTACTGAACTAGTACTGTATATTTCCAACATTGGTACAATTATTAGGAAATTTCCCATCCATTTCCATTCACTAGTGATTGATATGAAAGATAAACATTTTCAGTGCAAAATTTGGTAGTGCCTGACAAATAAAGGTTAATAATAACATTACTATTACTACTAATATTACTGCTGCTATCACCACCACCACTATTACTGCTGCTGCTACTACTACCACCACCACAACAACTACTACTGCTACTATTACTACTACTACTACTACAACAACTATGTCTAATACTACTGCTACTACTACTACTACTACTACTAATAATAATAATAATAATAATAATATGTAGTTGTGCTTTCATGTAAGAATCCTTATGATTAAAATTTGTAGAAAAAATGCATTAAGGAAGATACTGAAATATTAACACTTGCTGTTATAAGAGGCACTGAGACATGGAAGGAGCCACAGTACAGTATGTAAGAAGATACCAAACAAATTTTATGCACAGTATTACCAATAATAAAATAAAATACAAGGAACAAGAGAGAATAAACAAATAGGAAAACATGACTTAATAAATATTACACTATAAACTTTTATAGCTTTCATTAAAATCATTACAGATATACTTTTCTACAATTTAGACCTAATAAGAGGATTTAGCTACACCTCTGCTGAATCACCTCCTATGGTCTACAATTTAGATATACATATATGTTGTGTAAAATCTTGTGTATCAATTATGGATATTATTGCAGGTGTGTTTGCACATTTAACCAGCTTCCTTTAATGGTGATATTGTTTTTTCCCTTTTTGCTTAGCTGGGTGTGTCAAAGCATCTCCTAAGCAGCATCTGAAACTTGTAAATGTTACAGACTAACTAGCCGCCCCCATGTTCTTAGATGTTTTACACTGTCTGACAAATCCCCTTACTGGAAGAGGAAAGAGAATCATTATGTTATATTGCCCATAAAGAAGAGGATGCTTCGTTCTCAACGCCCTATACTATGCTTCTTAAAAGACCTCTTCAATTTGAAAAATCATTATTTGTACTGTCAAACTAGCTAGGTCTGATATATTCTGAAAACATGTGCGACCTCACCAAGCAAACTGAGCCTAGAAAACTGAAGGGAAGTCTCTCACCAAATATTTTCAACCAGATAAATTCACTTAACCTTAGAGGTTACAGTAAAGGCAACAATGTTGGTACCTGGAGGCCAATTAGTTTTCAAGTTAAGTCAGGAGGAAGTCCTATCATCAGACATCATTCGTTTAATAATGTATCTGACTTTGGATATACACATGGTGGTTTTGGCAAAGAGAGGTCTCATAGTAATGACCCCAAGAAACACAATTTGCTCACTACCAATGAGCAGGAAACCATGAAGCTTCTGAATGACCGCTTAGCATCCTACCTGGAGAAGGTGCGGACACTGGAAGAAAAAAATGTGCATCTGGAGAGGAAGATTCGAGATTGGTATAATATAAATCACCCCCAGATGTTGCCTGATTTCAGTCATTATTTTGGATCAATTGAAGAACTTCAGAACAAGGTAAAATTATTTTTAAAATAATAACTATTTTTATAGCAACTGATAAGGTGTAATAATGTTCCTTCTTTGTGCCCTGGACACACCAGCCATCATGACTAAGTCAATTATCTTATACCTGAAAAGTGAAATAGAACATTTCTAAGAATTTACATGCATGACAAAATGTGCATCTTTTGGCACACATATGACAACTTCCCATACCGTTTCTTGTGGGTGTTATCAGTGTTGGGGCTGGGTGTGAATAAGAAATATTGTTCCCTGCTATGGTTATGCACCAAAACATAGGGAAACCCATGCAAGCACCAGGAGAACATGCAAACTCCAAAAAAGATAGGGCCATGATAGGAGTGAAACCCAAGACCCCAATGCTTTAAGGAAACAATGCCAACAGCTATGTGTAACTGTTTTAAACTTAGCAGTTTGATAGTTATATTTTTGTTATTATGTACTAGAGAGATGACATAAAGCACACAATAATATGTTAATAATAACATTAATTTAATTAGTAGATCTGTTGTATAGAATTATGTGCAAATGACACAGTAAATGTCTAAGTGCCCAACTCATGTAGTGTTTGGTTTACTAATCAGTGATACAATAACCCAGATGTAGCTGTGTCTGTTGTATGTTCTTTATGAAGTAGTCACATATATTGTGAGAATTTTATATAATTTGCATAAAATGGCATAATAAAGTATCTGTCAGCGGAGGACAAAATATAGATAGATAGCATAAAACACCAACTAGAATAAATAGCAAACATCACTAGCTTTGGGCTCTGGTGCATAAACAGTGCATGGACAATCTCTCCCATCCACACAATGATTTCTGTTTGCTGACCAGAGCTACCAACACTGCACCAGAGCTATGGTGACTCTGAGTGCTGCCAAATGTGTCCCATGTGCTTATGTAATATATGTTACTTACTAATACTTTTTTACATTTTTTAGATCTTCAAATACACCACGGAGAACACAAGGGTCTCACGGCAGGTAGATAATACTCGCTTGGCTGCAGAGGATTTCCAAAATAAGTAAGAATTTTGATATTACAAATAATGTGACCAAATGAACGATGAGTAATGTTTTAGACAAAACAGGCAGTAGATAATTGTTTTTCATAATTTTTAGCTATTTATGCTATGTGAATGCTCTTAATACAGGTTGAGTATCCCTTATCCAAAATGCTTGGGACCAGAGGTATTTTGGATATCGGATTCTTCCGTATTTTGGAATAAATGCATACCATAATGAGATATCATGGTGATGGGACCTAAGTCTAAGCACAGAATGCATTTATGTTTCATATACACCTTATACACACAGCCTGAAGGTAATTTTAGCCAATATTTTTTATAACCTTGTACATTAAACAAAGTGTGTGTACATTTACACAATTCATTTATGTTTCATATACAGCTTATACACACAGCCTGAAGGTCATTTAATACAATATATTTAATAACTTTGTGTATTAAACAAAGTTTGTGTACATTGAGTCATCAAAAAACAAAGGTTTCACTATCTAACTCTCACTCAAAAAAGTCCGTATTTCGGAATATTCCGTATTTCAGAATATTTGGATATGGGATACTCAACCTGTAGTAGTATGAAACTAGTATTATAAAAAAAAAATCTATTTGGATATGTAATTTTATTATTTTATTAACCTTTAGCCTTATTATTATTATTATTATTATTATCATTATTTTTATTAATAATAATAATTACAAAGAACAAAGGTCCATGCAATCTATCACTAATTATGTGTCCTACTGAAGTATGGTAAATTATGATGGTCCTGTTTCTGCACTCTTACCCTACAGTATGATACCATTTACTAATACCCCTTTTCCACTTGCTAGCACAGGTCGCAGCCGGGAGCCTGACATGGCTGCGACCAGTGCTAAAGCCCCCTTCTACACTGAGCTCACCAACCCAGCATATTGCTGGGTTAGTGACGCTGCTGGTGACGCGGCAGGGGTGGCGCTGGGAGATCACATGATCTCCCAGCGCCGCCCTTCCATACACTGTGAACGGGAGCCATGTCGCATCGACACGGCTTCTGTTTACACTACACAGCTTACCGGGTTGAACACGTGTTCAACCCGGCAAGCTACCCGGGTAGGATTCCCTGATCACTTGATCCGGGAATTTGCAGGGGGGGGGGGCGTTTCCACTAGAAAAAAACAAGGGTAAATGCGTGCCCCCACGCATTTACCCGTGATTTTAGAGCTAGTCGAAAAGGGGTATGATTGTACTGATAATATGAGGACTCTGTAGAGATTTGTAGTACTGGCTCTAATTCTAATCACTTGCTGATAAACACATGTTAAAAATATTGAAATAAATCTCCTGCATTTTGTAACTGGGCATGATTAAGACAAATAGTTCCCTAGAATCCAGATTCTAGAAATAATTTAACATAATGTTTGTAGTTACTGTTATAGTCCTGTGAACGTTTTGCTTCACTTTCAAAAATATGGGGTAGTCTGCTTTACAAGTGATCACTTTTATGTAAAAATAAGACTCATATATCTGGACCCATTTATCAAACTATATTTGTGGCTATTCCCCCCGAAAACACCCATTTTCTGGGGTTAGCCACAAATATTAAGATATCGCCGATAACTGCTGTGATCCCTCCATTCCCGTCGGCAGCCCATAGGTTTCTATGGGAATGCGATGCTGCCAGATTTATCAATATCCGGAATGCAAAGCATTCCCGATATTACCCCAACGGCTACTGCCACCTGAAGATGGGGGTAGCCCATTGTAGTTTATGGGCTACACTTAGCATTTGTAGCCGGCAGAGGGTTCCTCAGAAACCCTCCCCGGAAGTGGCCGCTATGCATGTGTGGTCAGCGGGATCACGCATGCACAGCAGCCCTGGCACTACACTCAGTGCATCACAGGGACAGGCTTCTTTTAGAGCCCTTGACCGTGCCTTTGACAAGATAACACATCTAGCCAATGTGATTGCATTCAGCAATCTAAGTTAATTCCGTGCCCAGATCACATTGCAAATTCGATCAATGATAAATGGGCCCATAGTAACATAAAATATCTGTCATTTTGGGATATGTTCCTGGCATAATAGGAACTGGTACTCTTTATAAATAAATACTGATAAAACCAGAAGTCTATATTGCCTAATTATCTTCACTTCATTGCAAGGTATGAGATTGAGGTCAACTTAAGAGCTGACATTGAACAAGATGTGAAGGCCCTGCGTCATGATCTCGGGAGTCTTAAACAAGACGTTGAAGAACTAGATTTTCATCATGAGAATCTGCAACAAGACATCCTTCAAAAGAAGAAGACTAATGAGGATGTAATAAACCAGGGCAAAAGTACACAACATAAAAGATACAAAATGTGATGATACACTATTTACTTCATATGAAGTCATACTAATACTATATCTGACAAGTATTACTCAGACCTTAAAAAATTCAAACGTATTGAATGCATGCGTAGATTATGTATATCTGGAGAGAAAACACAAACACAACACTAAAGTGGTGGTAGGCAGCTGTTTGTTTCTCAGATGTTCTATATCTGCATATCAGATTATGTGGGAGATGTACTAAGCCTTAGAGAGTGATAAAGTGGAGAGAGATAAAGTACCAGCCAATCAGCTCCTAACTGCAATGTTAAAGGCTGTGTTTGAAAAATGACAGGCACTGTTTGGTTGGTAGTTTATCTCTCTTCACTTTATCTCTCCATTGGACTTGAACTGGCTATACACTTTAAGATTGGGATCAGTACTAAATGCCGCCGGTCTGTCTAATATGGCTGGTTGGAATGAAAATCTGGTAATGTATGGGAGCACATGACAATGGACCATTTACTCCCAAATGGCGCAAAACTGAAAAAAATAGTCTTTTCAATTGGTTAAATCATACATATTTAACCAATTTATCTGAATTACCATTTTTATCTGTTTTCCAGTGTTTGGGAGCATGTGGTCAATTACTGTTTGCTTTAGTCCATCTGCCCCTAAATCTTCTACAAGAGCTGGATAGTCATAGGTTACCTGACCACTATTGCATTAACCTGTTTGCCTATGTCCTGACAGACAGTAAACATCCTATACAGCCAGCTGGGCAACAGAGTCACTGTGGAAGTAGATGTCCCTCCAACTGCAGATTTAAGTAAGCTGTTGTCTGAGATTCGAGAACAATATGAAGACCTGATGGAAAGTAACAAAACAGAAGCAGAAAAATGGTTCCTGGCAAAGGTTCATATATTTTTTTTATCTGAGAGGTGTCATTTTCTTTACAGTAGTCTTAATAAATGCAAAATTACACCATTCCACTCTCAATACAGAATAAAATTACATAAATCTGCAATAATGCTGTAGACTTTGCATTGCTCATATAGGGTGTGATTCAGAGGTACACGCAGTTCATGCGCAGTTGTGATTCCTTGCAAATTCTCAATTGAGAAAATCTGCAAATACCTGAATAAGCATTCCCCGTATGTACTTCTGTGCTATGGTCTTTGCATGCCCTGCGATCCCAACTTTTGTTACCTGAGCATTGCTCAAGTGTGCTGGTAGATTCGATCTCTCCACCACTGACGCACCATCAATTGTAACATCAACTCCACAAGCAACTCCTGCCTGGTACACAGCCTCCCTTCCAACTTTCTTAAGATATGGCCACTATGGTTGTAGTGCTGCAAATTAGACTGCAGTCACATGCTGATATGTGTCCATGCCATTCCCATAACACGCCCACCACACCTTCTCTTTGTGCAATGACTTTAGGTCACCACTCAGTCTCCACGCTGAACCGCCCATGGATCACAGAATAGCAATGTCATATGCAAATACATAGCCATCGCACTCTGTTTTTATCGTGCGTGCAATAAGGATTTCTTCTGTTCTGCGCATGCGCAGTTTGCCAATTATCACTCATAATATGAGAACTCTCAACTAGGTGTAGCTCATAACTGCTGATGGCGTGTGTTCTGCTGAGTCTTGGATAAACATGGAAGAATTTGTGTCATTTATATGTATGGGTATGAGATTGGGTAACACAAAAAAGAATAGTTCACTGCTGACACGCTTATATGGGATGCAGTTAAATTGCCGGCAGTTGGGATCCTGGCCGTCAGGATACCGACACAGGAATCCCAACTGCTGACAATGCCGCCAGCAGAATACCAGTGCTGCAGGACTATTCCCTCTTGTGGATGTCCGCAAAACCCATAGAGTGGGACTAGCAACAGTGGCGAGCATAGCGAGCCACCGAGCCCGCAGGATGGCAAGTGCAGCGAGCCCGCAAGGGGTTTTCTAGTGCTCACCCAGCTGCTCCCACCGGGATGCCGTTGTCTGTATACTAACGGCCGGCATCCCGACCAAAGGTAATTCATACTGATCCCACTTATTCCCAGGAGAGCACTAATAGTATTGCTAACAAATTCTTTAGTGTCCTGTTTGAGCAAGAACTTCTGGTACTCTGGGAACTATCAACTAAATCCTCATTACTTGGCAGCAAGCAATACGTTATTTGGAACAAACTTTTTTTTGTAAGAGTGCAAAGTTTTTTCTATACTGTTTCCAAGTCAAAATCCTAGTGGTTTTACTCATTGCCCAACACAAATCTACATCAGGTTACTAAGACTGAATGGTTTCATCTATCATCAGCTTGGAAGTAAATCAATGGCTTGTACTAATAACCCCTTTATTTATAGCATAGATCTAATAACTGATCTCAGTTTGTTTTATTTCCAGAGTGAAGAACTGAAACATGAAGTGGAGTCTGGAACTCCTGAGCAACTTACCACATTCCAGAGTGAAAAAATTGAATTAAAAAGAACTGTCCAGACCTTGGAAATTGATCAACAGAGCCAGCTAAGCCTGGTAAAAAAAAAACTGAGAGGGACCTATATATCAGAAATACCAAAGTGTATGCGAAAGTAATGAGGAATGAAATACTCTTTACAAAAACAAAACTACTATAACTATTTAGAACAGTGTAACCATTGTGCAATGGGATGTAGTTATGTGACCCATAGAGTGGGAATCCACCAAGCCTGCAAGGGGCTTGTTGTGATTGCCCCATGCCACGCACCGGCATTCCGCTGCCAGGATACCAGTGGAGGTATGCTGACCCAACCCATGTATACCCAACCTGTGCAATGTGTAGGATAGCATTTCAGTGACGTATTTACCTTATAATTAAAAAATGTATATACAAAAAAAGCATAGCAGATAAATGGTGGGGATTCTGATTGTCTTATGGCAATAAAGAAAGCCTGCCATGCTGCCCAGTGATACCATGCCTCTGCCACATTCCCCGGTGATGCCATGCCTCTGCCACATTCCCCAATTACGTCATGCCTTTCTCACTTTCCAGTGATTCCAAGCTGCTGCCACATTCCCCAGTGATGCTATGCCTCTGCCACTTTCCACAGTGTTGCCATGCCACTGTCATATTCCACAGTGATGCCCTGCCTCTGCCACATTCCCCAATGATGTCATGCCTTTCTCACTTTCCAGTGATTCCAAGCTGCTGCCACATTCCCCAGTGATGCTATGCCTCTGCCACTTTCCGCAGTGTTGCCATGCCAGTCATATTCCACAGTGATGCCCTGCCTCTGCCACATTCCACAGTGATGCCATGCCAGTGCCACATTCCACTGTGATACCATGCTACTGCCACATTCCACAGTGATGCTATGCCACTGCCAGATTCAACAGTGATTCAATACCGCTGCCATATTCTGCTGTGATGCCATGCCTTTGTCACTTTCCCCATTGATTCCATGCTGCTGCCACATTACTCGGTGATGCCATGCCTCTGCCACTTTCTGCAGTGTTGCCATGCCACTGTCATATTCCACAGTAATGCCATGCCTCTGCCACATTCCACAGTAATGCCATGCCTCTGCCACATTCCAAAGTAATGCCATGCCAGTGCCACATTCCTTAGTGAAGCTACGCCACTGTCACATTTCTGAGTGATGTCATACCTGTCACATCCCCTAGTGATGCATGTATCACACTCACCAGTGATGTGTACCTCTGTCACATTCCCCACTAATATAGTACTTCTGTCAAATTCCCCTGTGATGACATATCTTTGTCACATTTCCCAGTGATGCAGTACCTCTGCCACATTCCCCAATGATGCAGTACCTATGCCACATTCCCCAGTGATGCAGTACCTCTTTGTTGCTCTTTTTCTGTCACATTCTCCAGTAATATCATTTCATTGGCCATAATACACTGTGCTTCTGAAACTTTGGTCAAGTCAGGCAAGATTAATCCTTGCTAAACAGTTAGACAGTTTAGCGGAAACCGCTATCTATTTTATGTGCAATATAAAAATCATATGTATAAGGGGTCTGTTTTACTATTTTTATCTGCTCCTTCCTGAATAATTTACTGTTTGTTTATTGTGATCACAGAAATCGGCACTTGAAAACACATTGACAGAAAAAAAGGGCAGTTACAGTATGCAGTTGTCACAGTTACAGGACTTGATCAATCAAGTGGAAGCAAATTTATCCCAGATTCGAGACAAGCGTGAATGCCAGAATGAGGACCACAAAGCTCTAATGTATGTAACAATGCATTTGGAGAGAGAAATCAGTACATACCGACTCTTGATCGATAAGCAGGATGTTCAGTAAGTAAATCCATGTTTTGACACTACATTGATTTTCATATGGAACGACACATCGTTAAAATCGTCCAGTGTGTACGTACGATGTCGCTGACAATGCATGTTGTTAGTGATAACCTCCATCGGGCCTGTATGTAGAACAATTTGACAAAAGTGTTTGTTATTACTGCTGTTCTCTACAATGTACTGTACGCCATACTCCAACTTGCCTCCGGGTGTATGGGAGGACCTTATGCCACTGTTTGCTACACATAGAATTTGTGAACACACAGTGTATTTCATTTTTTAAAATATACTTATTTTTTCCCAAATAACAAGGTACAGTTAAATCTTTTAATTTAAATATATTTTGCATGTGTAAGAGTAATTTATTATACATCGAGTACAAGAATGAAGAACTCAGTCAACTAGCACGAGTTATAGCTAAAAACTATACAATGGGCATATTGTACCTTAATAGTGTAATTTAGAGACAATCCATCTGGGGGTCATTCACAAACCAAATGTACAGTTCAGGAGACCCACAAGTGTGTAAGATATCACAATAATGTATTTTCAGGCCATACACCTATACTTACAAGATTGTATAGGCCAGTGTTTCTCAATTATTTCCCACCTAGGTACCCCCTGGCAGCCCATTTGAGATATTTACCCCCAGTATTTGCAAAGCAATACATTTGCAATGGGTGTAATTGTCATTAGATAAAATTTTAGCTACATTTTGTAGCCTTATTATGAACTTGATAGATAAAGTGTGGTCTGCTACTAAATGGTCAATGCTCTCTGAGAAAGTGGCTGGGTGTGTCCAGGCTTCGTATAAAGACAACTGCAATACTTGTTTGACAAGCCAAGACATGTGATTTAATGCTTCAATCCATTGACATATGCAGTCCACAAAAGATGCAGATCCACATGTGGATCTTCCGAACATTTTGTTGGCCAAATAAGGCATCTATTATATAAATGGAAAAAATATTAGTACTACAGAATTTTCGGCAACATTATTTGTAATCTAACCAACATATACAAGAAAATTCCTCATTATCCTGTACTTTTTTCACAGTGTACCAAGACATTCATCATCTTTATTTGAAGGTAAGTAACAAGAATAAAAAACCAAAAATGAACAACCTTTCTTCAGTTAACTACAGTAGCATGGGTTATAGCTGCAAACCACTGTACACAATTGGCATATTATACCGTAACAGTGTAATATACACAGCGGGTCATTCACAAACCAGAAGTATGGTACAAGAGTCCCAAAAGTGTGCTATGGTAGCGTAATAATGTGATTTCATGCCATACATCTATACTTACAACATTGTGTAGGCCAGTGTTTCTCAATCATTTTCAAGCTGGGTACCCCCTGCCATTTGTGGTATTTGTTAGTGATGAGCGGATTCGGTTTTACTCGGTTTTTATTTGTGCCCCCAACATTTGCAAAGCCATACATTTCCATTTTTTATCATTGTTATTAGATACATATAGTGGTGTCTAAAAAATTTTAACAGCAATAAACATGCTATAAACAATAATAATAATAATAATAATAATAATAATAATAATAATAACAAGAATAGAATGAAATGCACATTATACTGTACTGTATATACAGTATCTCACATAGCACAATTTATGAAAAATGCTCAATGGACAATTAGACTATAGTCCATATGTGATCTATTTTACAGGGAAAGATTTTACATTTGTGCTAGAGATCCCTAGGATAGTGCTTTTTCTATGTATCTAGCTATCACCTGGATGGGTTGGGTACGGGTTCCCGTCGGCATCCCGATGGTCAGAATCCTGACACATTTTAGTAAATCTGCTAACCCTTCTCCTTCCCTTTCCCCTAGCCCTAAGTCCTCTACTCGCAGTCTAACCTAACCCTCCCCCTCATACTTAAGTTGGGGGTGTTGACTGTCTGGATTCCGGCATCAGGATTTTGAACTGTGGCAGGATTCTAGTGCCAGTCTTCTGACTGCCAGCATCTTGACCATTCTCCTGGATGTCCAGTAGCCCATTACAGAAATTTTTCCAAGTACCTCTGTACTTCATATCGAGTACCCCTGGGGGTACTAGTACCCAAGACTGAGAATGGTATAGTCAATGGCATGGCAAATCCGTGCATCATATGAGGGAGTTAATGTAATATCTATATTGTAAGTTGGCTTTTCTTTGCTGCCATAAATTATTAGCAAAATTAAAAAAAAGTAACATA
Organism: Pseudophryne corroboree; assembly: GCF_028390025.1. NCBI lineage: Eukaryota > Metazoa > Chordata > Amphibia > Anura > Myobatrachidae > Pseudophryne > Pseudophryne corroboree. Next base: position 359,318,465 of record NC_086446.1, on the reverse strand, counting down.
AAACCACTTACTTTATAATGTAATATAAAGTACAGTATATATTTTGTGTAAATATTTTATATACCACACTACACTGAACATTTTACATTTTGTATATTTACCAAATATTATTTACCTTTACTTATAGTGTTTTATTTTTGTTATATATGTTTTAGGCCCGACAAAAGTTGTTAGAGTTGTCTCAATTACTGAAGAACTTGAAAGCAGAAAAATTGTTTCTCCAAGAGAAAAATGTTAGAAATGATTGACGACCTCAACCTGCCAGTCTGTAGCTGCTCTTGAAATACAGCATGATCTTCTGCCACCCAGTGTTTGGGTAACAGAATGGTGTATACAAATATTTTACATATCATCCATCTCCTAGCAATACATTTAAACGTTGCTTATTTTTAGTGATTTCTGTTTTCTTAATCCATGTTCTGTAGGAGGAAATGTCAGCATAATGTATACACTACTGCCAATCTTCATTAAGCAGTGATTCTTTTTTTGTGGGATTCACTTGACTATTAAATGTAACTGCTATTAGTAAACTTTGATCCTGGGGAGAGGCTGAATCATTAAAAACATGAATACAGTGGTGGGTGGAATTTTAATGATTCACTGTCATTAGTGTAGTTTGATGTTAGAGTAACAGAGTCAAACACAAAACTGTTGCTCATCATACTAAACTGACTAAACTGAGTTCCTACCAGTTGTTCTGTATTACAGGGAATTTATTTGGAGCATTATTAAGGAAAAATCACTCAGCAGTAAATTTACTAAGGATTGGGTTTGACATACTGTAGTTTTAAAAAAAAACGATGGGCATCACCAGCGGATTTGGTTGTTAAAGTATATCATAAACTAACCATAAGATTTGGCTGTTGGCCAGATTCGGAGATGAACACAAACCCGATAGTTTGCTTGCATCACTGATGTTTTCAGATCTACACATGCACTGGATCTTGACCGCGCATGTGCAGACCTGTGTCTGCAATGGCGATCGTAGTGCCCCCAAAGCTGCAGCATGGTTGACATGCATCAGCCATTTGGGAGCAGGGAAAGGGGGCAATGGGCAGCATTCCAAAATTGGTGGTATGTTGGCCTCATTTTCTGGGCTTGCCAAAACCAGTGGCTGCGTCTGTGGATGCAACTTCACTGTCCCCAGCAATGTGAAGACACTGGCTATCCTGAGTAAGCTAAGGGTTACTCAGATGGGCGATGTTAATGCAGTGTGATCTGATGCTGCATCTTTGGATGAGCAGCAGATCATAGAAGGTACCAGGAAGTGTCTATTTACACAAGATGTCTCCTGCAATACTAGCATATTTTAGTGCAGCCTCTATGTACAAAGACGCAGCCGCTGTGCTACTACATCCATCTCTGAAGTAGACCCTGTATTTTGAAAACAGCCATCATTGTCCATCAGTTTCTAAGCCTAAATCCCACCAAAGACCTGCTATAAATTCTGTGCAGGCTATACAGTAAAAAGTAGCAAATGGTGTTAGTTCCCCTGCTATAATGTCAACCATCTCCAGGCTGGTCAGCACATGGCTTTGATCCCTAGGGAAGTGGGGCTCACAAAAAGTATGTGCTCCTCACCCAAAGAACAACCTGCTCTGCGCTGACCATCCTGGAGGGGTTGACATTATGGCTGTGGGACCCCATGTTGTGTTTTAGGACTATTCCCTACAATCCAGGGTGGTGAGTGTGGAGTTAATCAGTGGTTAACGGTATTACTAATGTCCTTTGCTGGCTGAGGTCAAAGCAATCACTGTCATGCTTTATTGTAAAGGCTGTAGGTTTATGCTGCCACTTGGAGAACCATAATTACTAGTATGCCATAATATACAGGTCCTGCTGGCACTATAGTGCACCTGTAATTGAAAATATTAAAACAGTGACAAGACATGGACACCAAATGGTTAAATACTTTATTTAAAAAAAATCATCTCCCACACACCTAGGTTACCCATTTATTACTTACAACATCCCATAAGAAGTTCCTCTTCTGTCCATGTAGGCATCCCAGGGTATTTGCCAAAGGAGAACGCATGGCATGCAAAGCAACTTCTTCCTAAAGGAGTCCATCATGAACAAGAAGACACTAACTAACATTCCCAAAGTATTCAATGTGATCGTTTTGATTTGTCAGAGAGTAGGAGCTGCCAACATATCTAATAGAACATTATATGGGATCTCCACCCATTTAGTATATGTATTGGGACTCTTTAGAATGTCACACATGTATCAATAACAAGATTGCTTCAATATATATGGATTTGACTTTCTCCTATAATTAATGGGATACAATTTACTGAAGAAGTCGTTTATATACCTATATAAAATGGCATGAAAGAGCCTGTTAAGGGATAATCTGACTGCAATATCTGACAAAGCCACAGGGATGCAATGTGTAATATCAATACCACTAAATAATAGCATACTGCATATGATACTTGATACTAATGTTACCAAATCCCTGCAAAAAAACTAAAAAGTGAAACAGTGTGTACAGTAATTGTAATACTTTTACTTTTGGCATTTGATCAGGGACACCTATGATTTACACAGTTTTTATTACTGATTAAAACCAGGTGAAATGCAAACTTGATTTTAGCCAGTGACAGACTGAAATCATTTAAAACATAGGTGCTATGGATTAAAAGAATATTAGCATGACAGATAATGGACTCAGCATATGACGGGTCACCCTATTCTCTGCCCCTGCTTGTACTTGCCCTGTCCTACTCGGTCACATCTACACCTCCCACTTACCCCATGGCCAGTCTTCCTCTCCTAAGTCTTTGCCATCTCCCTTGCTGTGGGAGCCATTGGAAGGTGCACTCAGGCTTCCACTGCATGCACATGGCGGAGACAGGACAGACCTTATACAATCTATCTACTCTCTGCATTTTAATGCAATGTCCTAATGAAATGTTTTGGGTGTCCTCCCAAAGTGGTATATATAAGTATATTGCAGTGGGCGTCATTCACAGCAAAGTATAAAGAAGAGACCCAAATTCCTCTAATAGTTTTAGTTATATCAATCTGTTTTAATTATATCCAATTTTCATCAGGTGGTTCATGATGGATATTAAATAAAATTGAAATGCTGAACTATTAAAGGATTTTGGGACCTCTCCTGTACACATTGAAGCCACGAGTGCTGCCTACTGCAGCATACTTATATACAGTATATATATATACAGTATATATATATATATATATATATAAGCCCACCCATGTGAGACAAATTCATTAATTGTATATCTAATACTGTGATAAAGTATGTATGTTTTATTGACTTATATACTGACCTGAGGGCACCCTTTGATAAATAACCCATCTTTCTTCTTAGAATGAAAATATAATAAAGTTACATTTATCTATGGGCCCATTGCAAACCACACATTTAGAACTCTTCTGGTATGTTGTGTTCTCTGAACTGAGTTTCTGCCAGTAGCTGTTCCGTTCTCACATTTATTTGCAGTATATTTGCAGAGAAAGCAGTCAGACTGAACAATAAGTGGAATAGAGTGAATTCAGATTTGGTGCTAAAAGGCATGTAAAAGTAGTGCATTATTGATAAAAGATATTTAAGAATTATTGCTGGCTGAAGGCTTCCACTGAAAACAAAAAAAAAAATTGAGTGGAAAGCTGATTAATTGTCTTCACTGCTGTTGCTACTAATAAGACAACTTGTGTTAACAATATATTATAAGCTTTCTTTTCTTGACTATGGATAGGGAAAACACATAATTTTCTGATACGTAAGAAAAATAATAATTTTGCAATAAACTATACATCATTATTTTATTACCTAACAAATCATCTATTTAAACTGTTCAATCAGAGTCAAATATAAGTGCATAGTTTATGACTTATTCTCATTACTGCTTAAACTTTAAATTGTAGTGAGGATGAGAATATTGAGAGAGTCTAAGTGGTGTTTTCACCTGCATTAAATTCAGAAATTGTAGTTAGATATACTGTAGATTATAACTCAGGAACAGATCGACAATGTGGCAGATGGAACTACAGCTCCAGGCCTCCACATAAATATAAGTCAATCATCTTGACAAAATAATGATGATCAGTAGGTCACACGATCAACCAAGTGTTAAAGTTGTATTTAGTTTTTCTGCACAAAATTATGCAATATGTCTACTTTTATGTATTTGGTGAGACATTGGGGCTGGCAGTGTAGGGGGAGTACATGCCCACATGGCACTAGCCACACCCACATAGCACTGGTCACAGTGCCTCTGCTTCCCTCAATAGGCCCTGATCATTTTCTGCCCCAGACCAACATGGCTTTTAATCCAGCCTAGCGTTAAGTTACTATTTGCCACTGCTTAGGATACATAATAAATGTATATTATTAATGAGCTGTTTTGTAGATCGGGAAAGTGGGAGGGTACTGACGTAGTTAAATTATTTTATGAAAATCTGCTGTCTGTCATTGGAATATTTATACAGTGCCTAATTTTATCTGCACATTTATGTATTGATTTGTCTGTAATTTCACTATTTTATAAAATTATTATTTGTTCCAAATGTCTCCTATTTGTCTTTGGTGTATTTATCTTTTAGCAGATATAAATTACTGCATGAGCTTTTAAAGACTTTAAATCAAGTAAAGTTGAAGGTGTGTATCAAACAAGTGAGTTTCATTTACCTATTGAGGCTTTTATACCAGCTGTGAATGAATGCTGTATTCTTCATGTCACTGGGGTTTATTCATACAATATATCAATTAATCAGGTTTTAGACCAAATTACTATAATTTCTTATCACTAAGATTCATGGCAATAAGAAATTAAATGCCGCTAAACATAACAATATACACCTGCAGAGACAGGCCTGTCCCTGCAATGTGCTCTAAGCAAAATGACCACAAAGTTCGGATGGGAGAACATCTGAGGAACATTAGGGGGGGTCTGGACACCCACGCACTATCGGATCATTTTAAGAAAATGCATAGTAAGTGTACATCACAGATCAGAAGATTCTTAGGACTTCGGGCTGTGAAAGGTCATTGGAGAAGAAAGGACTTGGCAACTCAATTAGCACAGGCAGAAATGAGAGCTATTTTTGACCTAGGAACATTGCAGCCTGGAGGTCTTAACATTAACTTCGAACTGAAGTGGTTCCTTTAAATTGCATCTGAAGGGTTTTTTATTCTCTTTACATTTATCTCTGTCATGCACTTTATACTACCACTCTGCCGATTTGCACCAGTCACCTATATCTATGCACTGGGCACTTTATGGAATAAATTGTGGTTTTAAAATGAATTGTTTTTATTGTTTGCATATTGGAGTTTTTAGAAGTTCGTCCCTTATACCTATTATTATAGATAGGATCTGTTCTAATTCTTGTGTCCCCTTTTCCTTGGAGGTGCTATATTGGAAATGTGGAGAATTATGAATATTGATATAAGAGACACTTGTTCCGAGTAAATGGCCGAGGGAGCTATAGAAGCGTTACTATGGTTACCCACCGGAAGTGACGTATCGGCAAACGGAGGAAGTCGGCGGCACGAGCGCAGCAGGGATTCATGGGACTTGTAGTTTAATCTATGTATAGGAATCAGCTGCGCACGCCGGCCGGGGATTGGACTGAGTTCATTTAAAAAGGGATATTCTGATGGGGATGGACATATTCTTACCAGATACACACCTTGAAAAAGACCCGATTTGATGGGTTGAAACGCGTTGGTGGACGTGTGGGGTGACGGAGGCAGCTGGTCTGACGAAAAACCAACAGGAGAACCATCTGCATGTGTGGTCTGTGGAACCCGGGTCATCTAACGGACTGATGCACTGCCAGGATTGTTCCTTGTGAATAGTCTTTCATCCAGCCGGTAATTGTTCACTTTGCAGCCTCCAAAGGATTCCCCACACCCGTTGCTATTTCATTTGCACTTGCACTTTTTAAAATGTTGATGTTTGAAATTGTGATATGTATTTAATGTATTAAACTGTACTTCACCACAAGGCATATTTTTCTCTTTAATTTCCTAACATGCACATGAGAATTATATCCACATACGCAAAACGTGGAGGAGAAAAAAAGTGGTGAACGTATTCAGTTTTATTTTTATTTCATCGCACCCCCTAGCGCATTCTTGTCTGTTTCTGTCACTTCTGTTTTTACAATTTCTCTATGTGGTGGAGGTTGAGAGTCCCCTCCAAGACGGAATATTGATAGACTTGCTGCTATTTTAAAGCGCACCCTATACCCTTTCCTCTACCCCGTGGTTATATTACATCAGCAATCTCTTCATCCCACTATCAGGACTGTAATGACCACGGATGTTTAGCAGCCATTGCTTCCAGTAACTTTTGCAAAACAAAGCCAATAGGCTACAATGAGCTCCATTTAAAAAAATATATGAAAACTTACAAAAAAATAAATAAGTATAAATTGGAAACAAAATGTAAAAAAATGTGTTCAGTTTAAATTGGGTCAACATAACTCCGTGACCCCTTATGCAAATCCGAATGCTCCATATTGATTTCAGTGCTTTGCTGTATCTAATGCTGGACACACATTATGAATTTATCTGGGTGATCCATCTAATATCGGCGGATCGCCCAGATAATTGCACTGTATATGTGACTGACCAGAAATTAACAATTGGTCAGACATACCGAATCATCCAGCATGACCATCCAATGCAATATTTTGAAAGTAACCAGCTGGCCGCATCAGGCAGTTTATGCACTTCTGTGGTTAACCATTGGACATTTCCCCTGTTCCTTCACAGTGGAGGAACCCAGATATTGTGGGTCATACATTATGAGATAGCATCTGCTCTCAATATCTGATGGGTTTCAGGCTGTCAGATAAAAGGTCTGTCAGTCTGACAGGTATTTTATCTGACTGTGTATGCCCAGCAATAAGCTGGGTATACATCTTTATGATCACTTGGTTGGTCAGGTGATCTGCTGTCAGCTGCATGTGAGCCCTGTACACACTGTGCTAGAAATAGCTCAATGTGTACAGGCTTCTATAGGATCAGGAGATCGGGCCTACCAATATTAAAGATCCCGGCCATTACAGGAGTGTTTTAAACCATTTATCAGCTAACGCTCATGCAACGGTATTACATACACATCTATTAAATCTTCGGCCCAATCACCCGTATCGAGCGATCAGGCTTACAGTTGAATACTGTAGGTGTGTACCCAGCTTTTTACTGTACTACTTTCATTGCTGACACACATATTTATTTAGAAACATTGTTGCATAAGTGTTTCAGCTCATGCTGATATTATTGTTGCTTATAAGAACATGTTTAAGCCTTCCAGAAATACTTCTTTACTCATCTCATATAAGATACTGTATTTGTATAGTATTGATCATAAAAAATGACGACAACCCCTGTTTCTGCATGAGAAAGAAAGATTTTTATTGAAGTAAAAGACCCATAAATTTGAATAGAGAGGAAACATAAAAACCCAGGAAAAATAGAACTAATTCAGTCATCATCCGAGGACATGTTAATTGTTGTCTTGTAAATCCTTTCATGTTGGAGTTACTAGCACTTGGTGAGGTGGATGTGCTCCGGAGTGTGTAGAATTTTCACGGAATGGTGAGTCACTGTTTGGAAATAAAAAGAAAGAATAATGCACAAAGACATAATTTAGAAATACAGATTTGTTGCAGTTTTAAGCAACATGACCAACTAGTGACATAGGGGGAGATGTGTTAAGCCAACTACAGAATGGACAAGTGTAGAAGTTGGCCATAGTGACCCATCAGCTTCTGTCTTTCATTTATAGAATGTACTTGATAAATGGTAGCTAGAAAGCTGATTGGTTGCTACAGTATGGGCAACTTCTCCATTCTTTAGAATGTTTTATACATTTCCCTTCATATTTTCCTAGAGTGTTGCTAGCCCTTAAGCCAGAGTCAGTAATTCTTCTTGGGACTCTGTCAAGTTTTAAGCTTACAGTATGTATGCTCGAACACAGGTGATTTAATGAATAGGACTAAGGTACTAATAAAGTTATATGTGCTAAAGCAGGGATATACTTAAAATCTGAACTCTTAGGGTGCATTAAGAAATGAGTTTTAGAAACACTGGGCTAGACTATTTTCCTAGGTAGTAATGCAGCTCTAAATTAGCAGTAACATATAGTAATGTGAGGCCTATAACAGCTTAGATGACAGCATAGCCAAGGAAATTTATTGCATTACCTTTTATTTTAGCCTTTCTAATTGGCTATTTTTGTACTATTTATAATTACTACAAAATTAAAACTATGACTGTGTTTAGAGTTAACACTAACTTAGGTGTAGGAATTAAGTTTTAAAACATCCTTTTTTATTACTGGGCAATGTTTTTTAAGCTTTTCTAGTTAGGGACTACAGCAGTTTCTTCCAAACAGTGTGCCTTGTCAATGTGGGGTGCCAGAAGACTCTTGCATGGATTGGCGGTCCAGGACCACAGGACCAAATCTTGTTACTATGGTCATAGTGATAGGCAAAACCAGTGCTAGTGGCTACCAATCATAAAAAATCAGAAGCACAACTGTATACCACCACTGTACACCACCACATAACTGACACTAAGGATGACAGGCACAATTTACTTAATTCAAAATATATATTTTTTCAAATATATCAATAAAAAAACTTTTATCCTAGTGGTGCCATGAAAAAAATGCTGATATTCTAGAGTAACATGATTCAAGAAAGTTTGGGAACCAGTGGACTACAGTCTGGATTAGCTATAAATTAATGTACATTTTATATATTATCACCTGTAGAATGAATAAACTAATACATATCATTGAGCATACTTTATTATAGCATGCAATTATAACTGTTAAATGTAAAGTCTCAGAAAATATTATTTATAATATGCAATATTTTTAGAAATATATACCTAATTATATGCCTTATTAAATATATATAAAAATCTTTATACACCATGCTTGTCAATGTCCTTGCTTATTTTGCATTACTTAGTCAAAGTTAACAAAATTGAATAATATACAGTATAACCAACTGTAGATTATAAAACAAATTGAGCTTTTTAGTTTTTAGTCTTGCAAAACATCACATTTTGTACATTGTCCATTATTTGGAAAGAAAATGTATACATGTATGGGATTTTTTATTCTAAAACTCACCTTTTAGAAAATAAATAAATAATAGCTGCTGCTCATGCAGCAATAATAACCAGTCATTGTGAAGAGTACTAATAAACATCTCAATGAGAGTAAAATTAGGAACATAACATAATTGGGAACAAAAATTAACTAGCCAAAATTATATTTACAATAGGCTACAACATGTACATTTGTAAAAACGTACCTTCTTTGGTGTTAGAAAAATTATGTCCAGAAACACTGAAGAAACAGAACACAAGAGACAGATCAGTGACGGGTTAAAGTAAACAAACACAGAACTTCTGAATAGACTTGATTGTATAATCCCACCTTCCAAATGTTTAGAACTAATGTTATTGGAGGTGATAGTAAAATAAAAATCTATTCAATCGTTTTACAGATCCATAATTAAAGGTCATCTCAAAAGGCCATACATAAAGGTTTAAAAATCTTTTATTACATACTGGATATCATGACCCTCAAGTAAACGCTTGTATGTAGCGATCTCCATCTCCAGATGTGTCTTCTGGTCCATTAGTATCTTGTACTCATGGTTCTGACGTTCTAAGTCGCCACGTATCCTCGTCAACTCAGACTCTATATTGTTGATCAGACTTTGTAATTGAGCAAGCTGGGAACCAAACGATTCTTCTGTCTCAGCCAAAGTGCCCTCCAGTGCTGATTTCTATGGAAATATCAGTTATGCAGCATTACATTTGGTCTGTCCTTGCATAAGTATGAAAATGTTATGTCAGTTAAGTATTACCTACCAGGCTCAGTTGGCTTTGCAGCTCAATCTCTAGGGTCTGGACATTACGTCTAAGTTCAATGACCTCAGTTTGGACAGACTGGAGTTGTTCAGAGCCAGATGTAACCTGGCGGTTCAACTCTTCACTCTGAAAAATTTCACAAAATACATGGTGACTTGGATGACTTTGCTACTGTCAACTTATTAATGATACTTTGTGTGCTACAGCATTAAGTAATATGAACTCATTAAAAGAAAGGTCTCAGATTACTTCCTATATTGTAGTTCTTATGTTTTAAATGAAATGTTAACAATTCATAAGAAAAAAATATATATGTGTAATCGGTATGCTAAGCTGTATCCTTTGCATATCAAAAATTCATGCACTGTACTTTACAAACAGTATGATAAATAGCCATCTTTACCCAATGTATTTGAACAAAATGAAAAAATTCCAATACCCTTTGAAGGAACATGTTCTCAACATCCCTCATGTTCCTCTCCATTAGGTTTTCATATTGTTCTCGGATCTCTGCCAAAGCTCCATTGAGATCTACTGATGGAGCAGCATTCATTTCCACATTTACTCTGGCTCCCAACTGAGCACGCAGAGAGCTCACTTCCTGCAACAACAAAAAAATTACAAAATATGTTTAACATAGAATTATAAGGCTGGTTGATTGCTATGGACAACTTCACTTTTCCATTTCCCAACTCTTTAGAAGGTCTTACATATTTGCTACTATGCTTCGTGCATCTTTATACATACTGTACATATGCTGTAATTGGTAATATCGTATTGCTATCACAATTAAGGAGCTATTACCTCCTCATGGTTCTTCTTCATCTGCAAAAGTTCCTCCTGGAGGTTCAGGACTTGCATCTCCAGGTCACACCTCTCCCTGTTCAGCTCTTCCAAGACCCGATGCAGGCCATTCACGTCAGACTCTGCATTGTTTCTAAGCTGGGACTCCATCTCATACCTGCGGAATAAATGTATCAAAGAAGTGAACTGAAGCTGAAACTTTTGGTATTCATTTGTTAGACTAATTATACTAATTTTGTATTGTTATTTCTTATTATTTAACAAACTGTATAGTTTATAAGCTTATTGTACTTACTTGTTTTTGAAGTCATCTGCTGCCAGCCTGGCATTGTCTATCTGCAGAACAATCCTTGTATTTTCTAAAGTGGCAGAAGATATCTGGGGGACAAAATGAGAAATAAAAGAAGAATGGGATGGGGGTCAGATAAAAAATATTTTGCTAAGAGTAATGAAACATCCAGTTTACTATGAAAGTAATGTCAAAAGTGCTGAGAGGTGAATGGGTACTTATTACCCAGGCCTGGGTTTGTCTGATGGTCCTAGCAGGGGCTGAGTCAACTGTGGAGGAGGAATGCCCTCATTTCATGGCAGAGCACTTCCTATTATTCATTTATTTTTTCAGAGTGGGCATGGTCCCATATTTCTAATTTCCCTAATATCACACAAGCCTGCCATATGGCTTGGCGGCCCTGAGTTACGTGCAGGGTCGGACTGACCCACAGGGGTACAGGGGAAACCACCGGTAGGCCCCACTGCCTGAGGGCCCACTCCTTCCTCTAGGGATCAGGTTCCAGACTGTGTACTTGTATTATACATGGTAGATATGTTGCATTACACAGCACAAGACTATTGTGTATTTCAAGCCTCTGTGGAGGCTGGCCACACCCCCTTTGTAGGCTGGCCACACCACTAAATATGGGACCCTGTCACTACATTCCCCCGGTGGGCCCTTCATACCCCAGTCCGACACTGGTTACGTGCATTTGTTTGCATACAGTATACCATTATTGAGGCAGCAACAGCAAAAGTTATGGGAACAGTCAGTAATGTACTTTTTTATACTTAATACTTCGTTTAACAAAAAATAACATAAAAATCTGTTTTATTTTAGTTATTTCGTTGAATGTAAGATAAATATACAGTACAGAGAACATACAAATTCCATGTATGCAGTGCTCTTGGCGGTCTCACAGTCCCAATGCGAAGCATTGTGAAGCAGCAGCATTGTGAAGTAGCAGTGCCAATCGCTGTGGTCATGCCACTTCTACATTTAAAAGCATTTAAAGCACATTTTGTATGTATTAGTATACTTAGGGCTTCAATATGTACACAATAATTTTTCAAGTACAGTTTTTTTTATTCTGTATGTTGTTAGACATTATGCTTATTTTATCATAATGAGGACTTGTAATGTGCCCACAACAACCAGACAAGTGAGGATGAGCTCACATAAATATTTTACATTGACACTCAACACGATGGATCATGTTAATTTTATGCCTGAGTATACTCTAGGTCACATTGGTGTCCTTGTTATTCATTAGAAAGTTTAGAGCCCTAAATATAATATTATTATCATATGAACAGACTTTGTCTTAATGTTAATAATACAAAAACACTAATAGCTTTGGACAGAAATGCACGGCAGTTTTATTGAGCCAGTGATAGTGTGCTATTTTTAAAAGTTGGACAGTATCTAAATATTAGATATTTTTGAATTGTAATTATATTTTAATTTATATAATTAATATAATTATTTTAATTACTAGTTACAGTATTTGTATACAGTATGTAAATGGAACCTTATTTTTTTCCTTACCTGGCCTTGAAGTTCCTGAATGGTCCTGAAGTAACAGCTGAAATCAGGCAAAGTACTGGGCTGGTTTCTGTCATACCACTCTCGGATGTTCCTCTCCAGTTGGGCATTTTCCTGTTCTAGGGATCGAACCTTCTCTAGATAGGAAGCCAACCGGTCATTCAGATGTTGCATGGTTTCCTTCTCATTGACATTGAATAGGCCTTCACGCTTCCAACCACTGTGTCCACCAAAGCTGCTAAACTGACTGCTGTGACTGTGCACACTTCCAAAGCCACAGCCATGACCTATGGATGTGTGTTTGGAAATAGAAATTCCTTTTCCTCCAGACCCTCCATGAACACTTGGGGTTCTGTAGTGATTTCCATGATGGGAAAAGTGAGAGCTTCCAAGATGTCCTTTATGGAAACCTCCATGAAGAGAATCATGAGATTGACCATGGTGGGTGACTTTATGTGAATCAGCATGATGGACCTTGTGGTGGATAGTAGAGATATGGCCAGAGATCTTATGGTTGTTTCCTTTGATAGATCCAGTTGAAGAGTGGTTTGATTTTATGCAGTGGCTCATGATGATAATCTACAAACAGACTTCACAATAGCCTCTTGAAAAAGTCAGGTGCAAGTGTTTATATCCACGTGTGCCTTTTTATAGAGACTGGAGAGCACATGGGGTGTTAAAAAATGCAAAACTATTTTATGAGAAATTCACAAGCATCTTATTTTGTTTAATTTAGTTGATGATGTGACTTATATTAGGAACATTTGTGTGATTGCTTAAAAAAGATCATAGGAATGTTGAAGCTGTGACAAGTTTATTGCAATGCTGTACAACAGAGTAATATAAGCCACACCTATGGAGCTAACACAAAACGGTTGAAAGTCAGCATTATGGATACATGAAACACCTGTAAATGGTTACTGATGTCCATCAAGACTTTTTTATTTTTTTAGAAACAGAACATTTAATTTTCAAAATGATGTACCACTCTGAATGTCCAGCTCTTCTGTCCAGTTGGTAAACATTGATCCTCAATGTGGACAGTTATATTCAGCAGATGTGGTCAATAGTCTGAGGCAAACAGTCTGACCATAATGGAAATCTGGCTACGGCCTGCTTACCACCACTATCAAATCATAGATAACCTTACACACAGGGTGACAGTAGTCATTGGCCAACTTAGTTTTCCATACTGATGGTACAAATTCCAACTGCATCATACTTTATCACACCAAGAAAATGTTAGTAATTTTGACCAAAAGCAATAAAGCAAATGTGTATGAAGTTATCCCCTACTATTTGGAACATAGTGGAACATCCTATAATGTTCAACACTAATAGATCTTATGCTGGTCAGTATTATCTTATTTGTGCAAACAGAGCAAGGTTCTTAGAAAAATCTGTTAATTAGGTTTTTCTGTAAAAGGTTAATCCACTTGTTACATTTTCATTAATAATTGTACTACAACATCATGATGAACTTTTAAGTTAAATTCTATGTTCTTGACTTTTTATGTACAGTTATTCCTCTTTTATTTATTAGGTTAATTATTAATCAAAACCCACAATATATAATTCTGGATATTTACATTTGTCTGCAAAGAAGTTTATTAGCAATGTTAATGTTTTTCTCAAGACAGTATCTATGTCCAGACTGCATTAGCCTCCTATTGCAAAGTCATTATTCTGCAGACCTCTATCCTAAATTGGTAATCCTCAAAAAGGTGATGCAATTTATCTGTTAGTAGCACTGTTTCTTGGCAGTGGTATGTCATGCTGAAATTACACAAAATGCTGTACCCAGAAGTTTTCAAGTATGTAGGAGTTGCTTATTTTAAGATCTTTTAAAAATACTGCAAGTACTCTACTGTATATTTATAAAAACTGTGCAAATTTTGAGTACTGTACCAAAGAAAAGTTTTCTGGAAAATAAATCAGTAAATATGAAGATTAGATTACAGTATAAAGTCTTAATCTGAATTAGCTAACGTGTTTGAATTTGAGTGTTTATTTTACCCTCTTATTTTGCACAAATCAAAGATCATTATACAATGAACAATGTGCAACAACTTGCAAGAAGCATAAAAATATTTTATTCATGATATGAGACAAGGGTGCACAGCATACAATTAATCACATATGTATAATGAAAAAGATAGAACAAGTAAAGGATGGATGACAACATGTACATCTACATTTTTACACCACATCATTAGACAAGTACAGTTTGTGAAATAATTGAAGGATAATGAGTATATTATATTTTTTTATCTATTATGACTGGTAAAAATACAGGAATACATCAACTACAGCAGAATTCAAACTGAACTGACTTGATTTGATAGTCTTTAATATTATTTGGAATTTGCACAACCTTAAAATGCACTGGCAGACAAACCAATGGAGGCAGCATATTTGTGGGCTTGACCAAAAGTCATGATAATATATCCTAGTGTACCATGCGCCATTCTCTCTTTCGCCCTAGTGACATCAACAATTCATGTTGCAGGATTCTCAGTTTTGGTTCAATCCACAAAATGTACGCCTTCAATGTACATACATGACAAGCATTCTAAACAATATTTTCCCAATATAGGGAGGTATTCAATTAGTGCCATTCTTTTGACCAGTCGAAAAAATTGCACCTTTTGCCCATTTTTAGGTTGAATTTACATTCAACCTATTCAATACCCGTGTCATTTTTTTGACTTGTCAAAGAATCCAGCATTGGTGAAAAACTACTCGTATCAGCGAATTTGCCACTGATACACGTGTTTTGGTGAATTTGTGGGCATTTTCACCCATTTTTGGCGCAACTTTCACCCAAGCTGATTCGACAAAAATGAAAAAATTAAACGGCATGGGTGAAAATGGATTAAAAAAATGGGCAAGAATGCCCACGATTGAATACCCTGTGTCGAATTAGTGCCTTTTTTTGACCGGTAAAAAAAAACTGCACTTAATTGAATACCCCCCCATAGATGAAAATGCTTTGGTCAAAACGGACTTTGGCATGGACAACCTGTCTGTGAGGATTTCTTCAGTAGTATGTGATTGAGAACAACATGGCATCAAAATGGCACCAGGCAAACCATAAACTGTAATTCATGTGTAAATACTACAATAAAAATATACAAGTAAGAATAAAACAAGAGTTTAGCCAGAACACTGCAGGTGGTTGCATGCATTTAAAAAGAGGATGTCTTATCTGTGCCCAATGCTCACTTCAGCCCCAACCACCGTTACAAATAGAATTCACCATAGTAATATAATTTGCTTTTCCCCTATTACACAATATTATAGATATTAAAAGAACTAAAGGCCTTGTCAATATCAATACTAAAGTTTTGGCCTGGGACAGTGAAGCCCATATTCTCCCAATCAATGATAACTAACTTATAGTCAGATTCTTCACTGGTTTCTGAGTTATCATGTTTAAGTGAATCACTTGTTTTTTTGACCGTGTTCCTTGCTTTGCTGACCTCCTTTTCCATGATCAGATTCATGGGAACTGATGAGTTGCTTTGGGATGATGTGAGATACTGAAAAGAGAACATATTAATAACAAGCTTTTTCTAATTCTTTCTATGCTTCATGATGAATACATCAGGTAGTTAATAATGTAGCACAGTTGGTGTAGTGGTTGACATTACTGCCTCACAGCATTGAGATCTTAGGATCGATTCATACCACATAAGTAATTGTGTGTTGAGTTTGTATATTTTCCCTGTGCTTGCATGAGTTTGCTGTGGATACTGTGCTTTCATCCAACAATCCAAAAATATGGAGTACTGGTAGGTTAATTGGCTCCCAACAAAATGTAACTCTAGTGTGTATGTGGCAATATAGATTTTAGGGTCCACTAATTGAATGGCAAAATATCCTCAGTGAAGCGCTACAGAGTATGTATGACCTATATAAATGACTGGTAACAAATAAATGCTTAACTTAATGTTTTGTTCAATGCAACCTTAGACCACTGTTTTTTTCTTAATGTATCTCATTGGCTGATCTAACATCAAAATCTCCTAAAAGTTGCATTTACACATCGTAATATTAAGAATATTATAATTATAAACTTTCTATATAATTGGTTGCAAACCTCGCCATTACATATTTATGTGACAACATCAGTGTAATTGAAGTACTTGCAAGCAATGTTTAACTGTCAGTTATTCAAACGTTCTAGATCATTATGTATGTTCTATTTCAATGGGTTACTACATCAAACACTACCTTGGTTAATTATAATACATTATGACTGTCATACTTACTTTCCTTGCTGGCCTTGTCATGATGGCGATGTTCAGGAATGCTGTAGAAAATGTATATGTTTAAAGTTTTATAGTAATTAAGAACAATGGACAGCTGGAAAGGCAATGACATTAATGTACAAATCATCGTATTATTTACTAGGTAATATGAATTTAATTTTGAAAGAACATCAGTGACTAAAGATTCAGTAAATATTATCAAAGATTTGTATCATGCCTAAGTAAATAATTTCTAGCATTCAACTTAAAAAAAAAAAATGAAGTTGTCCAGGTACAGTAGTTAGACATGCATTACACTGTATATGGTCTAGAGATGTGCATTTCAAGAGCACAGCTGGGTGAAAAATGCTACTGTATTGCAAATTGGTCAACCATACCTAAATTTACTAATCAATTTGTAACACTATTCAAAAATTGCGTTGCTTAATGAAATTATTATAGCAGGTACTATGTCTTTCTGAATTACAGTAACTCAGAGAAAGCTTAAATAAGACATCTGCCTAAAATTTCTTGTTAAACTAAGGAACACATTAAATGACATACTTTCCTTAGCATCATCTAGACCTATGAATACAATCAATACACAATTTGCTTCTGTAGTTGCATATTATGTTATGTAGGTTGATATATCACAACATATAAGTGAAATAATAACAACAGTATATTTCAGACAGAAATCTTATACTCTTGTATGCAAAATCATTATTATTTTATATCATACCACTATTACTGCTATATATTATATGATTTAATTCACATACTGCATGTCCTGCCCTTCAAGCAATCGCTTGTATGTAGTGATCTCCATCTCCAGGTGGGTTGTTTGATCCATGAGAATCTTGTACTCATGGATCTGGCGCTCTAGATCTGATCGGATCTGTGACAACTGTTCTTCTACATTGTCAATAAGGATTTGTAGATGGGAAAGTTGGGAGCTGAAAGAAGCTTCTGTCTCGGCCAAGGTGCACTCAAGAGCAGATTTCTGTTGTCAAAAAATAGAAATGTTTCAGAAAAATATTCAGGTTTTCTTGCACACTGGATTTATACGTAGGCCCACTTGGCTAAAACTAAGAGCCCATCAAGGATATAAGTATATTATTCAGGTTGATCCTATACCTGTCATTCTTAGCCCTTCTCCTTTTGTTCGTAGGGATTGATGTGACCCCCACCCATGATTTAAGAACCTTAACTACTGACTAGTAAATACACAATTTTAGGCATATGAATCCCAAATTGTCAGTCAGGAAATTAACTGCACTTACATAGTGATGCTACAATATAATTATATAGACCTCAATTTTACAAACAATATCACTTCTCTAATCAAACTTTCACCATACAATCTATTTTTAATGCAGTGGCCATATTCCAACAGATAGTAGGGTGTACAGGACATATACAAAATAGGGACATACACAATAGACGAAAAAAATACAAATGCAGACATGAAAACAAAGTGTAGGGAGGGCTGTGCTCGAGAGAGTTTACAAATTTTTACTTGTCTCCAAATACACACCAATGCAACACCTCTATTGTGTCCAAGATTTCTACCTTCATTCACACTCATAACCTGATCCCATTGCCAATAACAGGACTGTTTTCATATTGCCACAATCTGTGGATTTCCATCACATGTCTCTAACCTTCAAAACCTTCATAAAATCACCCAAAACTCAAGTTTACAATATTCCATTCCATATTCTACCCAATCAATACTACTCTACACAATTCACTGAAAATGCATATTTTTTCTCTTTATATACTCATACACCAAAATAATAGGTTTTTTTTTGGTGTTTTTAAACATTTTTAACCCAAATTTGGTGAAATTCGGATGCTCGCCATGCTTTGGTCTCGGTGTCTCGCGTCGCTCGCCACAACTTTACTAAAAGGTAATAGTTTGTGACATGGATAAATGATGCAAAAGTTGAAAAAATACAGAAAAACATCCCAATTTTTTTTGCTGTGTCTGACTTTTGACTGTCTTACTTTTGACTGTCTGACTTTTGACTGTCTGACTTTTGACCCTGTCTGACTTTTGACCCTGTCTGACTTTTGATTGTCGACCATATAGTGTCTAACTAATGACTGTCTATCTTTTAACTGTCTGTCTATAGACACGAACCCACTCATACAACCTTCTTATTCCAAAATTAACATTTCCACACTAAACATTTTGGGTGAACTAATAAGTACAGTATTTAACCTCATGCATTAAATTCCAATAGTCCTGCAGACTGTACTATAAGTTTGCTAGCAAAGCCTCTTTCTCTGTTTAATACCCAGTCTTGTTTTATCACTGTGTTCATTCCCAATTGTCAACAGTGCAATTTTAACCAAACATTTTGGAGGGAAGTTATGGCATACCATGCTTAGCTGAGTCTGCAGCTCAATCTCCAGGGTCTGCATACATCGCTTTAAGTCAATAACTTCCGTTTGGACTGATTGAAGTTGCTCAGATCCAGATGCCACCTGGTTGTTCAGTTCCTCACTCTGAAAGGAGACCAACATTAAGTCACAAGTAACACGCAGAGGGCTGACTAAATGCTACTTACTAAGAAAGTCATTCAGTTACCCGAGCAATAAACATGCTCTCAACTTCTTTGAGATTCCTATCCATCAGGTTTTCGTATTGCTCTCTAACTTCACACAAGACCCGGTTGAGATCCACAGATGGGGCAGCATCTACTTGCACATTGATCCTGGCACCCAATTGATTGCGGAGGCAAATTACGTCCTTCAGGGGTGGAAGACATAGATAGAAAATCATAATTATGGAGGAAAAGTATTTTACTTAAAACTAAGAATTATTTAATCTGACCTGGGCAAAATATACAGTATTGTACGATGAGGAAATGAAATGTACCCTGATTTAAGGCAATGACAACACTTTGGAGGAAAAAACACTTGCAAAACATGTGCCTAATTCACAGTGTAATGAAATTACCTCCTCTTGGTGCTTCTTCATCTGAAGCAATTTATCCTGTAAATTCTCGAGTTGCATTTCCAGGTCTCCTCTCTCTATGTTCAAACCTTCAAGAACTTTGCGTAATCCATTCAAGTCAGTCTCAACAAAATTTCTCAGCCTGACCTCTATCTCATATCTTGGTGGATAACAAGAATAAACAATTTTTTAATGAATAGCTATAATACAAAATGTATCTCATATATTGTATGCCAAATTGTAACATCATCACTAGCTTTATCTTCAGTACCAGTTGGCATTTAATTATATGTGATTGAAGGGAGTACTGTATGTAGCAAACCTTCTAAAGTGGAAAAGTGGAGACGTTGCCTATAGCAACCATTTTCTACAGTAGCTGTAATGTTATAAAATGTACAAGTTAAATGATAGCTGGAATCTGAATAGTAAGGTTATTGAGAACTGTGA
The DNA here is from genome assembly GCF_028390025.1 of Pseudophryne corroboree. NCBI lineage: Eukaryota > Metazoa > Chordata > Amphibia > Anura > Myobatrachidae > Pseudophryne > Pseudophryne corroboree. Next base: position 359,298,303 of record NC_086446.1, on the reverse strand, counting down.
AGCATAAAACAACCCAACTATAATACAGCTGTTTACAGCACTTACCATAAATAAAGCATCTTTTATGGTATTAGTGTCCTGCACAAAAGCCACAATCAATTTCACAATGTTTGAATTGAATTTAAACATATTGTTTTTATTATTTTATACAATATGTAATCAACTATGTCCCAGAGGCTAACCTGACAGTGTTACCTTGCTACACCTGAATGTATGGTAGAAAGATTTGTATACCTACTTGTTTTTGAAGTCATCAGCAGCCAGTCTTGCATTGTCTATCTGGAGCACAATCTTGGCATTTTCCACAGATGCTTCAAAAATCTGTTAGAAAATGTTTTTTATAAAAACTATTTTATACCGAATATTCTCTATAACCACCACATTTATTAAGAACACCTATCCTAATGCAGTATTCGGTTAACCATTTTACTGTGGAGGACGAGAAGGCTCACCCTCCTTATGTACAACTATACTGTGGATCGAAAAGTGTATTTTCTTAAGGAATAAAATAAATAAAAAATATGGGAAAAGGGATATTAAGGGGTGTATTCAATAAGTGTGGGAAGCTGCTGTCTTGTCGGAAAGACGTCAGCTTCCCACAGATTTAGGTCGGAAGGGGTTCCGACCTATTCCTTAGTGCCCAGTTTTTTCCGACAAGTCGGGAAATCTGATTTGTCGGAAGCCTGTCGGAATACACGCGGATTGGTGGCTTCAGCCACTGAGCTGCTTGTATTGTCGGAAGCGCTGCCAACCGCGACAGGTTTAAGCCCCATTTCCGACAATGTCAATCCGACTTTTAAAAAAGTTGAATTGGCAGTGTCAGGAATGGGCCAAACCTGTCTGGTATGGCCGTGGCACTGAATACTGACCTGTCGGATCCTTTCCAAAGGATCCGTCAAGTATTGAATATACCCCTAAGCCTCCCTATCTAGAAAGATGGGGGTACCCTCATTTGAAATATGAGTGTCCCCTCTTTCAAACTATTTGCACCATTTTAGAGATTATTGCCTGGTGATTAGTGTGATCAACAGACAAAACCCCCTTACAAATCGGAATCAGGCACTCAATTCTTCTGACAAAAAAACTGTAGAAATAGAACATACATTGTACACAATCTCTTAACCATAGTATATGGGCTAGGTTTATGTCATGTGTGTCTTTTATATGCTCGCACCAGGTCATAAATACAAAAACTTCTTTTTATAACAAAAACTTTATTAGGTTTGATTTATATAGTTAACCCTTTATAATACAACAGATACTAACCAATAAAGAAATTACTTTTAACTTTAGAGGTGAACTTGCATTCAGTGAATCAGAAGCACCAATTCTGACTGCAGTTATCACCATTGATACAGTATGTATTTGCACCAGTCCTGGCCTACTTACATCTCTGTTCAGGTCTGCCTCACACTTATGCAAACACATCCTTACCGTACTTGGACTGTGTTTGCATGCCTTTTGTCTGCCCATCCCACCTACATAAGGCTAAGGAGGCGTAAATATCAAATCTGCATACGGACAGAGGAGTTAAATGGTCATATGCTCAACCCAACATCAGCCTCATACTGCTAAAGAAGATAGATAATGGAAATTTTAAAGGCAAATAGAGAAGGAGCAAAAGGGAAAAGGTTTATAAAAATGTAACATTTGGTGAAGTTTTTCTGTGCCACTGATTGCATGAGAGAGAACCAATAACTATTTGAAACTACATGATAACTCTATAACTGGATGTTAATAGCCCTACATTTTTCAGATATTTAACTTACCTTATGTTGGAGTTCCTCAATGGTCTGATAATAGTGCTGGAAATCAGGTAATGAGGTATGTGCATTTTTCTCATACCACTCACAGATCTTTCTCTCCAAGTGGGCATTTTCTTCCTCCAGAGAATGGACCTTCTCTAGGTAAGTAGCCAGTCGGTCATTCAGAAGTTGCATAGTTTCCTTTTCATTAACATTTAAAAAACCCTCATTCTTCCAACCACTGTGGCTCCCCAGGCTGCTAAAGTGGTTATCATGATGATGACCACTATGTCCACTTCCATATCCACATCCATGATTGAGAGAAGAGTGCTTGGAGAAGATAATGGGTTTACTAGGCACCCCATGAGCAATATGAGCTGTGTGATGGATTTTGTGCAATCCTCCATGATGCATAAGATGAGCACTTCCATGATGAATGGTGGGAACATGGCTAGAGAGTTTAGGAGAGTGACTGCTGACATGTACACTTGACTTGAAGTGTCCAGAGGAAGGATGGGTCTGCTTCTGCTGGCTGTGGCTCATGATGATGGATTCTTGGATTTGATTTCAATGTATCTTGCTCAAAAGAGAAGTATAAATGTTAGTATACATGTATCTCTTTTTATAGGCCATCAAAATTGAAGGGTGTTGCAGATAATTTGCTATTTTCCCGTGATTACACACTTCTCAGTCACTTGTTTTCAATACTGATTAGCAAATGAATAAAATTAGACCTATTTGGCTATTTTGAAAACATCAGAGAAACAAAGGCATGCCCAGCTATAGATCTAATCATTTGGAAGTGCCTTTTAAGCATAATTATAATGAAAGTGCTGAAAAGAGAACTCTTGTTCCTCCCTATTCCTTCCAATCATTAGCCCATCAAAGTAGAATTGATTCATAGCTTGTGCTACTAAGGGGTAGTCATTTCTTGAAAGTCTAAGCAAATACAATTATGTAACTGTTTAGGTCCAAGACATGTATTGAACTGCTCATGAACAGAACTACAAAATATTATAATTTCCTACCAAGGTTAGGGTATGTATATCTATCTACCTATTTGTCTGTCTGTCTGTCTATCTATCTATATATTATACACACACACACACACACACACACACACATATATATATATATATATATAGAAGAAGGCGCACTAGCAAAGTTCATCATATCTGCTTCATCTGGGGTACATAAATCCGTGGATTTACCTGCTCCTGCAGGATCCCTACAATAGTCAAATATTGGCCCTCATTCCGAGTTGTTCGCTCGCTAGCTGCTTTTAGCAGCATTGCACACGCTAAGCCGCCGCCCTCTGGGAGTGTATCTTAGCTTAGCAGAATTGCGAACGAAAGATTCGCTAAATTGCGAATAGAAATTTCTTAGCAGTTTCTGAGTAGCTCGACACTTACTCTGCCACTGCGATCAGTTCAGTCAGTTTCGTTCCTGGTTTGATGTCACAAACACACCCAGCGTTCGCCCAGGCACTCCCCTGTTTCTCCAGCCACTCCCGCGTTTTTCCCAGAAACGGCAGCGTTTTTTTCACACACACCCATAAGACGGCCAGTTTCCGCCCAGAAACACCCACTTCCTGTCAATCACACACCGATCACCAGAACGAAGAAAAATTTTCGTAATGCCGTGAGTAAAATACCTAACTTTTGTGTAAAATAACTAAGCGCATGCGCTCTGCGAACATTGCGCATGCGCAGTAAGTGACTAATCGCAATATAGCGAAATTCGTCAACGAGCGAACAACTCGGAATGAGGGCCCTTGTTAGAAAATCTCTCAGCAGTCTTGTTTGTAGCAAAAAAAACTCACAACGGTGGCAAATACAAGTTTGGCGTGAGCCCAGAACAGGCTCAGGTCAAATTTTCGGTTTAAATCTTTCAATTGTTAAGTTGTCAATGAGTTGGATGTAACTGTCAACATATTAAAAATATTTAGTAGCTTAGTAGCTCTTCCAACATACCCATGAGGTGGCTGTTCAGTGTCGTTTTTGTTTTTGGGGTGTCGCCAGGAGCTCTGATCCCCAGCGTTTCTTTCTGTTCAGTTTTATGATCACTTTTCCATTGCGAGGTGGTTTTAATTTTTTTTCCTGTGTATCAATGTTGCTAATCCAAGGCTTTTGGGTACATTTATCATTATTATTATTATTATCCTTTATTTATATGGCACCACAAGGGTTCCGCAGCACCCAATTACAGAGTACATATGCACATAATCAAAACAAGAAAACAGTGACTTACAGTTGAAGACAATATAGGGCAAGTACAGGGTAACTAAGCATAACTACACAAGTAAACGACATAGAGATACAGTAAGTTCCAAAGTGGCCAAAAAACTACAGGATTTGGGCAGTTGAGGATTATTAAAGTAAGAAAAGGATAAGCACATGAGGGAAGTGGGCCCTACTCGTGAGAGCTTACATTCTAAGAGTATATAAAAAAAAATTGTCTTCCAACCTCCATTTCTGTCATTTATTTTAGTTCATTGATATATGGTTATTTCAGGTCATTGAATTATGGTGATTTCTATCAGATATTACAATTCATTAAAGTTTCATCCAAATCCATCCAGTGGAAGCCCCAGAACAGGCTCCCTGTGTCAAAGTTCTGCTCAGCATATACCAACAGGAGGTCTGACTGGGACTCAAACACCCTAGTATGTGTTCCGGGATCCAATGTCATAACTCTGTAAAGTTTTCCCCAAAACTTATCCAGTGGAAGGCCCAGACATGCTCGGGTCAAAGTTCTGCCCAGCATACACAAAAGGGTGGTCTGACTAGGCCCCCAACCCCCTAGTTTGTTTCCTGGGATCCAATGTTACCACTCTGTGAGGTTTTCATCCAAATCCATCCAGTGGAAGGCCCAGGCCCAGAACAGGCTCCCTGGGTCAAAGTTCTGGCCAATGTACACCAACGGGTGGTCCAACTGGGACCCCAAACCCCTAGTTTTTCTCCTGGGATCCAATGTTACCACTCTGTTGAGTTTTTTTCCCAATCTATTCAGTAAAAGGCCCAGGACAGGCTTTCTGGGTCAAAGTTCTGTCCGGCACATTCTGCAGTAAGGTCCAACCGAACCCAAGTATGTTTGCTGGGATACAGTGTTACCACTCTGTGAAGTTTTCTTCCAAATCCATCCAGTGTAGGCCCAGAAGAGGTTCCCTGGGTCAAAGTTCGGCCCCGCACATTCCTCTATGAGGTCCGACCATCCCCAACCACCTAATATGTCTTCTGGGATCCAATGTTACCACTCTGTGAAGTTTTCTTCCAAATCCATCCAGTGGAAGGCCCAGAACAGGCTCCCAGGGTTAAAGTTTGGTGTATTCAGCTGTGAGGTCCGATCGGAACCCTAAGTCCCCTAAAACTTGGCCAGTCCAACTGGACCACCTCATGCTGGTTTACATCCCAATCGGTGCAGGGATGTTTGAATGCATAAAGTAACAAATAATCAAGCCATTGAATTTTATATATATAAGATATATAACCCTGGCCACGAAAGAGGTGGATTTTTTTTTACTCAAATCTGGCCAGTATTTTAAGTTGGGTATTGGAGGGTATGTGTACCAAGTTTGGTCCAATTCCATCAAGCCATGTAGGAGCCTATGAAGAACCAACATACATACATATTGTGAAAAGAAATCACATATACAAGATAAAAGTTCAACACTCTTTATTATCAGCACAGTCAGGTTACAGCTTCAAACACCAGGCTAGCAGTTCAGATTGTTAGGCAGCTCTCCAAAAGCATATGTTACAGCAGCACAGGTTCATATCAGCTCATAGCAGAACAGGATCACATCAGAATATCAGCATAGCAGCACAGGATCATATCACAGTGGCCCTGACACCCCCACTTCTGAGTGCTAATCACCAACAGAAGCCCATTCTGTGCTCTGAACACATTCTCAAAGGCTGATAACAGATGCAGTTTAATTATTTAGCCTAGCCCTAGCCCCTTGCTGACAACTGATTGAGGCAACACTTGGACTGGACCCTTTAGTCCTGCTGTTTCTACTCTGCTAAACCTGTGACATCCAGAAGTTCCACATTAACTTCATGTGGAACTGTGCTGTCCCTGCAACAATACATTTTATATATATATATATATATATATATACACACACACACACACACACACACACATACATACATACATACATACATACATGCATACATACAGTATATATACATACCATGTATCCTTGCAGGGGATTGTGGGCCATACTTAGAGAGATGCAGTGCTCAAGCTGCATGGAGTTTGCATTAGGAGGGGGCTTGTCTCAACTGGCCTCCATATTAGCTCCCCACTTCTTTATCTTCTGGTCACTCCTGCCTGACTTTGCCAGTTACAGTCCTCAGTTAATGCGGGAGCCCTTGACGCTCTGTGTTGTAATCCAGATCGTCCTAGCCCCTTTGTCTGCTTCAGCCAATCCTGAAAAACTGGTCAGTCAGTTAATATCTTGCAAGTCCACACTTCAGCCAAACCTACAAATTGGTCTGTCAGTTAATATCCTACAAGTCATGCTTCAGACAATCCTGTAAACCTGGTCTGTCAACTATCTTCCTGCAAGGTCAAGCTCAGTTCAATTCAGCATACCTGGTCTGTTAATATTCTGCAAAGCCAGTCTACAGTATATCCAGTACATATAGCCTGGTTGCTGACATTCTACAAGGCCAAGCTACTACCAATCCAGCAGTCCTGTCCTGTCTGCTGACATTTTGGTAGACCAAGCTTTGGCCCATCTTGCATATCTGCCCTGTATGCTGATGTCTTGTTAGGTCAAGCAACTTCTGCTCTAATATATCTAGCCAGACTGCTGTGCCATGGCCGTTCCTGACTTACTGTCTATCTGCATCTGCCAACGTCCTTCTCCACCTCTCAGCAACCTGTGGTATGGGTAGATTACATCGAATCAAGTGGTACAAGAGTCCCATCAAGTTGTGTTTTAGTTACCAAGACACTGCTGTATCTTCTCTCTTTAGTCTTTATTCTGTATAATCTGTGATTTCTGGTCTATAGGATAAGTTCCTGCTGCTGGAGGAATTAAGTCCAGTACCCCCCCTAAGTATCAGTGTGTGCAACAAGCACTAAGGGAACAGCAGGGGGGGTTAATGATGAAACACATATTGAGGGCCCTAGCAGTCTCACCCTAATAGAACTGGAGCTTACCTTGAGTTCAAGAAAGCCCAAGGCAGCTACACCTCCAATTAGTTCTGAAGCTCTCTATGGGATCTGGCAAGTGCAAGAATCTAGTCTTTGGTAACAATTTTTCACTATGTTCCTGTTCCCTTTACGTCTAATGTCTACATATAATGATGGGAGGGATTGCCGGGAATCTAGTGATTTAACTCACTTGTTGGAAGGAACCAGAATTTTTTTGTGATTGGATTATGACCTAGAGAAATACTTTAAGTGTGTGGACCGGACCATTGTCAGTCTATAATTATCATTTACTTTCAGAGACTAACTGCATAGGCATTATACATTTTTAATTATTGTGGATCCTACAGAACTATAAGGGACAACATCTTTCCTATTTATTTAGGATTGTTATAACTTTGTGAAAGAGCGCTTGAACCATTTATTTGCTATGTATGTACTTGATATGTGATTGGTGTTTATCACACAGTGTTCTAGCTTCCTCTCCAAGTTTGGGTCACAGGTGATTTATTAATATTCAACCTTGAGTAACTTGTCTACAACAACCTTTCCACATTTCTTTCCATTATATCCTCCCCACTGCTAACAATGGCACCTAACTTTTGAGTTCAGCCGAAGATGCGTATTTGGTTATTATGACTGCTGATTCAGCAATGTTTATAAACCTCATGGTCCATGTTCTGCAATGTTTTACACTGTAACTCTGTTTTTTTCTTGTTTGGCATTGCAGACCCCTTGTGGGGTCTAAATGATTGACAGGCAGTGTGTGTCTTGCTACGGCGGCTGCTGATTCCTGGGGAAGAAAGGCAGGACATATGATACATGCAACTTCACATGTATGTTCATATCTTCTGGCCTGCTCCTCCCTGCAGTCTTTAGATGTTGCTGACTCTGACCCTCAAATACTTACAATGACCCTTGCTTGATGTTTGCTACTGACCTTTCTTTACCAGTTTTCATTCCACATTAGCATTGTGTCTGTGTACCAACTCTCAGATATTGGGCCCGATTCAGATCTGATTACTGTTGTGTGAATTCGCACCACGGCCGATTATCGAATGACTAGACATGCGTATGCACCACAATGCGCAAGCGCGTCGCCAAACAGCGACAGGATGGTGTGAAAATTTCCATCGTTAGGCAAGGTGACTGATAGGAAGAGGACGTTTGCGGGTGTTAACTGTCCATTTTCAGGGAGTGTCAGGAAAAACGCAGGCATTCCTAATCATTTTCAGGGCGGGTGTGTGACGTCAGCTCCGGCCCGATCAGCCTGTTTTGTATCACATAGTAGGAGTAAGTCTTGGGCTACGCATAGACTGCACAGACTGGAAAAAGCATTAAATGTTGAGTGAGTTGCGAATGGATTGGCAGCTGTCCCCTGTCTGGCAGAATTTTCGCACGGCGTACACATGCACTTGACACTTGCACAGGGCGGGTTTTCACTCTCCCAGAGGGGCAACTATCTGATCACGGACCTTGGCAAATTTACAGCACAGTGATCAGGTCTGAATTAGGCCCATTAGTGTCTGTATACTGTAAGGCACAGAATATATTTTAGCTTTGGAAAACAAGAAGTAACTAAAATCTTCTTATCTTTGGTTCCCATATTCTACCAAATCATATTATCTTGTAGAATTACATAATATTTAGGGAGAATGATTGTATACAGCTTAATTTCTTCGCAGTAGTATAATTTGTAATATTTAATAAGTATATTATTATTTAAAAATTAATTTAACTCCTATAGGTATATTTCCTAACGGCTGATTTAAATAGATTTTTATAAATTTTTTAACTCAATTGATGTTGGTCTTCCAGCACTAAAACACACATTTACTAACAGATTATTATTTTATATAATTTTTTTAATGTTAGTAAATGTATGCTTCAGCCCAGAAACACAACATCGATTTAGATAGATTTTAATCGATAAAAATAGATGAAAATCGATCTATAGTAAATAAACCTCCTAGAAATCAGCAGACTATAATAAAGACATTGAATAGATAATATGTAATAACAACTTATATTTCTCTAACGTCCTAGTGGATGCTGGGTACTCCGTAAGGACCATGGGGAATAGACGGGCTCCGCAGGAGACTGGGCACTCTAAGAAAGATTTAGTACTACTGGTGTGCACTGGCTCCTCCCTCTATGCCCCTCCTCCAGACCTCAGTTAGAATCTGTGCCCGGACAGAGCTGGGTGCTTTTAGTGGGCTCTCCTGAGCTTGCTAATAAAAAAATATTTTAGTTAGGTTTTTTATTTTCAGAGAGCTTCTGCTGTCAACAGACTCTCTGCTACGAGGGACTGAGGGGAGAGAAGCAAACCTACTAACTGCGGCTAGGTTGCGCTTCTTAGGCTACTGGACACCATTAGCTCCAGAGGGTTCGAACACAGGATCTTAACCTTGGTCGTCCGTTCCCGGAGCCGCGCCACCGTCCCCCTCGCAGAGCCAGAAGACAGAAGCCGGCAGAAGCAAGAAGACATCGAAATCGGCGGCAGAAGACTCCTGTCTTCACTTGAGGTAGCGCACAGCACTGCAGCTGTGCGCCATTGCTCCCACACTAACCCACACACTCCGGTCACTGTAGGGTGCAGGGCGCAGGGGGGGGCGCCTTGGGCAGCAATTAAGTACCTCCTGGCAAAAGCAGCATATAAACAGTTGGACACTGTTATATGCATGAGCCCCCGCCATTAATTTTACACAAAATCGCGGGAGAAGCCCGCCGCTGAGGGGTCGGGGCCTTCTTCCTCAGCACTCACCAGCGCCATTTTCTCTCCACAGCTCCGCTGAGAGGAAGCTCCCCAGGCTCTCCCCTGCACGATAGAGAGGGTGAAAAAGAGAGAGGGGGGGGGCACATAAATTTGGCGTAAAAACAATATATACAGCAGTTACTGGGTTAACACTAAGTTACTGTGTGATTCCTGGGTCATATAGCGCTGGGGTGTGTGCTGGCATACTCTCTCTCTGTCTCTCCAAAGGGCCTTGTGGGGGAACTGTCTTCAAATAGAGCATCCCCTGTGTGTGTGGTGTGTCGGTACGTGTGTGTCGACATGTCTGAGGTAAATGGCTCCCCTAAGGAGGAGATAGAGCAAATATGTGTGTGAGAGGGTGTCTCCGTCGACAACGCCGACACCTGTTTGGATATGTGTAAGTGCTGAGGTGAATTTATTGCACAAAAGATTAGAGAACAGACAGGAAATCTACCCATGTCTGTCCCTGTGTCACAGAGACCTTCAGAGTCTCACAATGCTCACTATCCAAAATAATAAACACTTATATCGACACGGAGTTTGACTCCAGTGTCGACTACGATAATGCAAAGTTACAGCCAAGATGGCTGAAAGGTATTCAATATATGATTATTGTAATAGAAGATGATTTGCATATCACTGATGACTCATTTGTCCCTGACACAAGGGTACACATGTTAAGGGGAAGAAAGCTGAGGTAAATTTCCCTCCTCTCATGAGGAAAAAGAGCGGGAATCTCCAGACAAGAGACTGCAGCTTCCCACAAAAAATTCTCAGGCAGTATCCTTTCCCCACTAGGGCCAGGATGTGTTGGGAATCTTCCCCTAGGGTGTCCTGTTTGCACAGAAGGTAGCACTAGCTATTCTCAGGGATCCTGCAGATAGCGTGCACATTCTAGTATACTACTCAGACCGGCGATTGTGTCGGCATGGGTTTATAGCGCTGTGGCAGCGTGGACAGGTACCTTATCAGCAGAGATTGAGACCCTAGTATGCATATAGATATATATATATATATATGTATATATAGATATATAGATATATATATATATATATTAAAGATGCTATCTTAAGTGATATATATATATATATATATATAAAACATGCCCAAAGAGACATGAGTATACTGGGTCCTAGAGTCAAAGCTATGTCGATTTCTGCTTGACGTGTCCTGTAGAATATGCAATGGACAGATGATGCCGACTTAAGAGGCATGTGGAAGGCTGAGGATTGTGTGGAGAAGGGTTCTCGGACCTGGTCTACACAGCTATAGCTGGTAATTCTGATATTTTGCCTTATATTCCTGCACAGCCTAGGAAAGCACGACATTATCAAATGCAGCCTTTCGAATAAAGAAACAAGAAAGTCCGAGGTGCGTCCTTTCTTGCCAGAGGCGGGGGCACAGGAAAGAAGCTGCACAACACAGCTAGTTCCCAGGAACAGAAGTCCTCCCCGGCCTCTACAAAAATCCACCGCAAGGCGGAGCTAGGCCCGGTGGGGGCATGCCTTCATCAGTTCAGCCACAAGTGGGTTCACTCCCTGTTAGATCCCTGGGCAATAGATATTGTGTCTCAGGGATACAAGCTGGACTTTGAGAAGATGCCCCCTCACCGATGGCCCTACCGGCTTCCCCCCACGAGAGGGAAACAGTGTTAACTGCAATTCATAATTGTATCTTCAACAGGTGGTGGTCAAGGTTCCCCTCCTTCAACAAGGAGGGGGTTATTATTCGACCATGTTGTAGTCCCGAAACCAGACGGTTCGGTCGGACCCATATTGAATTTAAAATCCCTGAACATATACCTGACAGGGTTCAAGTTCAAGATGGAATCGCTAAGAGCGGTTATTGCAAGCCTGAAAGGGGGAGATTTTATGGTGACTCGGGACATAAAGGATGCATACCTTCATACCTCATCAGTCGTACCTCAGAATTGCGGTACGGGATGGTCATTACCAATTTCAGACGTTGCCGTTTGGTCTCTCCATGGCCTTGAGAATATTCACCAAGGTAATGGCGGAAATGATGGTGCTCCTGCGGAAGCAAGGTGTCACTATTATCACCTACTTGGACGATCTACTCATAAAAGCGAGATCAAGAGAGCAGTTGCTGAACAGCGTATCAATTTCTCTGGAAGTGAAACGGCAACACGGCTGGATTCTATATATTCCAAAGTCGCAGTTGGTTCTTACAGCTCATCTGCCTCTCCTAGGCATGATCCTAGACACAGACCAGAAAAGGGTTTATCTCCCGATAGAGAGAGCTCAGAAGCTCGTGACACTGATCAGGAATCTATTAAAACCAAAACAGGTGTCAGTGCATCACTGCACTCGAGTCCTGGGAAGGAGGGTGGCATCATTCGAGGCCATTCCCTTTGGCAGGTTCCATAGGAGGACCTTCCAATGGGACTTACTGGACAAGTGGTCCGGATCACATCTTCGGATGCATCGGTTAATCACCCTATCCCCCAGAGCCAGGGTGTCTCTCCGGTGGTGACTGCAGAGTGCTCACCTTCTCGAAGGTCGCAGATTCGGCATTCAGGACTGGGTCCTGGTGACCACGGATGCAAGCCTCCGAGGGTGGGGGGCAGTCACACAGGGAAGAAATTTCCAAGGGCTGTGGTCAAGGCAGGAGACTTGCCTTCACATCAATATCCTGGAACTAAGGGCCATATACAACGCCCTAAGTCAAGCGGAGACCCTGCTTCGCGACCAACCGGTTCTGATCCAGTCAGACCGCAGTGGCTCATGTAAACCGCCAAGGCGGCACAAGGAGCAGGGTGGCGATGGTAGAAGCCACCAGAATTCTTCGCTGGGCGGAGAATCACGTAAGCGCACTGTCAGCAGTGTTCATTCCGGGAGTGGACAACTGGGAAGCAGACTTCCTCAGCAGGCACGACCTCCACCCGGGAGAGTGAGGACTTCATCAGGAAGTCTTCACGCAGATTGCAAATCGATGGGAACTGCCACAGGTGGACATGATGGCGTCCCGCCTCAACAAAAAGCTAAAAAGGTATTGCGCCAGGTCAAGGGACCCTCAGGCGATAGCTGTGGATGCACTAGTAACACCGTGGGTGTTCCAGTCGGTCTATGTGTTTCCTCCTCTTACTCTCATACCAAAGGTGCTGAGAATTGTAAG